>NC_031993.1:55385935-55408723 GCF_001879085.1 Nicotiana attenuata
TATATATATATATAACTTATTTCTCACTTCTATTTTTATTTGATGTGATGATGACATCAGTGAGGATTCATATAGCCGACCGCGACTTGTTTTGGACTGAGGCGTAGTTGTTGTTGTTGGAGACCTTTGCTTTTTACCAACCTTGACTGATTATCATAGTGATACAGGATGTTAAATATTTTGTTTGAAACTACAATGCACTCGGTTAAGTCTAGCCCAAGGAAGTTATTATCTGCTCTTCAGAGGTAAGTCTGCACACACAGGACAATACCAACAACATGCAGTGTAGGACCCTCATTAAGCTGACTTTGCCAAAGGTAACTATAAGAGTTTGAAGATTGGGAAAGATAGATAGATAACGGAAAGCTGCGTCTGGAAACACCTAAGCAAAATCTTTTATCTTGGGCATATGCACTCACAAGAGATGTGAATATGAGCAATACAACGTGAAGGAGGAATATGGAAAGAAGTTTAATTGGCAGGCAAGATTGGCACATGGATAATGAATGAGGAGAGTAACTGAGCTCTAACTTAAGCACTTTTTTTTGAAAGAGATAGAAGTAACACGGGACTAAGTAATTTCTCCTGCAATTCCTACTTATCCTTCTAATGCATGCTGATATCCTGACTACTTTCTCTTTAGTTTCTTCCTTTTTGAAAGCTAAAGTTCCCTTCAAGGTAAAATAAAATCAACTATGACTCAGTTACAAGATTACTTAGGCACGGATATAGGAATCCTTTGAGTACATTGCGCTTATTCGGTTCAAAGGATTCATTAAACCTAGACTAATTTTTACGCTGTCCTTTAACCTACTGCTGCCCTTCTACTTTATTTCAGTTCGATATCGCCTCTGCTTTGTGACGCTCCGACAGGTAGAGTTTTCCACTGAAGTGAAAGTTTTTACAAATTCCTTGGTTTGTTAGAACTTAAAAACCTAATTACCTAATAGGAATGACTTTTCCTCTTAGGAAAGGTAAAAGACCATTGATTTTTGCATTCCTCTTCTGCATACAGTTTGTCGTGGAGGTTGTTCAGATTATCAGGAAGGCTATTGTGATTCCTTCCTCTTTCAATAAGCTACTTACAACCGGGCAATGTGGTTTCAGGAACAGAAAGGAAGAAAAACTACTACAAGCATGCAGCTTATTTGGCTTAGACATGGTAACATGGTTAGCAAGAAATTCAACAACATTCCACGATGAAATGTAACTGGCATCTAAAATCTATAAAAAGGATTTTAGCCTAGCAGAAAAACCAAGGTTTCTTTTTACTTCAGTGGATTTATCAGAAAAGATACCAGGACTTAAAACACAAGGAACTGGACTGGAATAAGAAAACAAGACCAGAAATTAGTGATGGCAATGGAGCGGAGCGGGTGCGGGGCGGGTTTGATCTTATGCAGGGCGGGTTGAAACTGTTTTTTCAAAATCTAATGAGGGGCGGGCCGGTTGCGGGTTTCCTTGGGGGTTTACTCCACGGAAATCACTATAGACCGTACAAAATATGGCAAGCAATTATTAGCAAAAATAACAAAATGAAAAAAAGGCGGGGCGGGGCGGTTTTAAATTTTGCGGGTGCATTCCTGCCAGAAATTTGGATAAGGCCAAAACGAGGAAAATGCACAGGGTGCGGATAAGTGACAGCAATACATGCATCTATTATGCACATCATCAGAGATTTAAAAGGAGAAGCATATTGACCTGCTCATAGCAAACATCAATTAGTTCCAGAGCCTGGGTCATCTCTACCATTCCAAGTTCACCAACTGGAGACGGTGCATTCTTCCCACCTATAATTTTGGGAGCAACAAATGCATGTACCTGCAGTAAGGTTTGAAATATATAACTGCAAAACAAAACTAAAAATTCCTATCCATATGCAAACTATCTGAAATTTCCTTTAGCAGAGCAGAAAAAGGTCTGTTTAATAACTAAGTCAACTAGAAGAGCTACCAACTAGTGGTGGCAAAATGGTTAAAAGAAAACAATTATTCATCTATATTATCCATTAAAAAATGGATAAGTAATGAGTTTATGGATAACCAATGGATAACTAATGAGTTTAACTTCTACATTTGTAAAGCCTCAAATTGGGGGTTTCTCATGTTTGGGAGACTAGGAATTCTCCCAAAACTAAAGTGATCGTATTCAAGAAGTCATGGATAATATGGATATCCATATTATCCGTTGGTTAACCCGTTTTTTAATCCATATTACATATGGGTCGGGTCAGATTTTGCATTACCCGTTTTTGACCCGTCCATATCCGACCCGCCCATTTGCCACCCCTACCGCCAACAAACAGGACTGATGAATTCTTAATAAGACGAAGAAGACCTTAAAGGCTGAACTGTAAGCAAAGCAAAGAAAGATACACAAACCGCTGGGAGTTTGATAGTCTATGCTCTGAGCATTGACAAAAACTTTTGATAGTACAATGAATAATAAAGAATGAACCAAAAGGAATCCATGCACTAGACAAGTCACACTGACGTCCTTATTTAGTTAAAACACAATGAGATATATCCTTGCATTGGATTGTTCTGAAGTAAAAAGCCCCTGAATCAGGCAGCTCGCTGTTATTCACTGGTGTAAAAGAACAGTAACTTCTAAAATGCTTTAAATAGAAAATCAAAATTAGCATTTCAGTTGCATACTCTCCGTTTAAGAATTAAAGAGGATAAATCAAATTTCTTCCTTACAAGTAATAAAAGCTCAGCAGGAGAGTACAAAATATGAGAGCAAACCTTGTGTATGACCCCAGAAGAAATAGCAGATGCAGCCAGTGTCCCTCCACACTCCCACAGAATTGAGAGGTAACCACGATCATATAAATACCCCATAACATCTCTAGGATCTAAAATATCAAATTCAACCACTTCAACGCCTTTGGATGCAAGCAATCTCTGGAAACTCCTCCTTGCACCTCTTTGTGTAGCAACTATAGTGGGGACCTCAGAAACATTCCAAATATGTGCATCTTCTGGAAGATCAAGAGTTTGAGATAATACAATACGCCGGGGAAGATGGCTACCACCATGTCTAACCGTCAAACGTGGATCTGGAAACCAAAATCAAAAGCATAGTAACAGTAAAATATCTGGGGCATCTCATCAAAGTTAAGCAGCATAAAGCCATTTTCGGCATCTCTAATAAAGCTGACAGTATATTAACAACATTCGGACATTGGACTGGGAAGAGTCATACTGTCTTTGCGCACAGTATTTCCTCCAACAATAACAGCATCACTTCTACCCCTCATTTCAAAAACACGAGTTCTTGACTTTTTGCTACTGATCCAAGATGCATGACCACTACTAGTAGAAATTTTCCCTGCATACACCATAATGTGACAATGGGTGATTGTCCAATTTGTTAATGAAAATTGTGATTTGTTACCATAACACTGCTGCAACAACATCATAGGCTCTGCGCTCACCATCAAGTGTCATTGCATACTTGAGAACAGAGAACGGAACTTGACACGCAGCTCTATATAGCAAAGGAGCATTGACAAAAAGGCAGGATTTCACAGCCTCCTGGAAATTATAGACCATAAGTGTTAACTCTACACAGAGCAGAAATTAAAGAATGTATGAATTAGCTCTAAAAGGCGAAAAACTACCATGATTTATTAAAGCAAGACATTAATAGTATATTGGGTTTACGTTTCTTCTTTTTTTCTTTTTTGAGTTTTAAAAAACAAATACTCATTTATCTTCAACAAAGATCTAGAACTCATCATAATAATGCAAATACTAAACCATTTGCTATGTCTTGAAATTAATGGTTTTAGTTTCTAATGTTAGGTCAAATATTATGCATCTAAACAAGGGTTAAATTACAAAAGATTTCCCCCAAAGTTTATCCACATAGCAGTCACCTTCTTCGAAGCTTTGATAGTGATAAAACCTATTTTATTCAGTAAGCAATCAAACTCAGTTTATTTATGCGATCAACTTTCCCTTCAGGATATCATATTTTGAAGCGTCTCTAGAATCAAAAAATAAAGCTTTAAACACTTCATAGTGATGCGCACACGCGCACACAACTTTTTGAGAAAGTACTATTATATTATAAGGGCAAGCAGGATGATCGACATACAAAAACAAGTTTGGGTACTCGAAACCTAAAAATAAGGAAGGTTACTGTAATATCTTAAAACTACCGGGGAGGTGAAGGTTATAGAAAGAAGCCTCAGGCGAAAATATTGCTGTCGGCAGCAATATTTTCACTCACGACTTATATTTCTAGATATATGTGTGAAGATTAATGCATCTGAAGGTCGAGCAATATCAAACAGATAAGTAATTTTGAGGAAAAAAAAAGAACAAGTTTCCAATCCCCCAACCTCCAATACAGACGTCAGGAAGACAGTAGACTACCAGGTTTCTGATGATCCTCTGTAAAAAGCTTGGACCAATCCAATCAAACACTTCAGCCTGTTGTGGAAGATGGCAAGGAAAACAGAGGCATTGGCATGTATCTTGGGATCCGTAGTAGGAGCATCTTGGTTTGCCAAGTGTCAGAATTTTGTCACATGATTGTAAAAGAAATTTGTAGTGCTCTTACTTTGCATTCCAGGATACTGGACAATGCCTGTATGTTTCTGCCTTCATTCACCACAAACATGGAGCTCTTAGACAGATAAGTAATCCAAAAACAGCCTCGAATATTAGTAGCATTGCTCTCAGATACATGATTTGCTGCTTCTCTGCCCCATATAAAGGCAATGTGTTATCTGCGTAGAAAATGTGAGATATCTTCACCTTCTAATTGGTCTCTTCTAGCACAGTGAACCCTTTTAACCATCCCCTGTCCATGGCATTATTTAGCATTCAATTGAAAGCTTACATAACTATACGGAAGAGAAAAGGAGAAAGAGGATTTCCCTGCCTCAAACCACCTCTACTGAATAGAACGACACCTCATTCCTCTAGGGGTTGGAAAGAATCACTATGGACTACCATTTACTGACCGAAAAGTAGGCTATGGAAATATAAGCTTTTATCCAGTTCATCCATTTAATGCCAATCCCCATAATTTTAGTGCCTCTAGTAAAATCTGGCAGTTCACGTTACATCTTTTCCAAGTCCACTTTACAAACAATTCCAGCTTCCTTCTTCCTCATTCTGGAGTCAAGGCACTCATTAGCAATGAGGGAAGCATCCGCTATTTGTCTTCCTAGGATGAAAGCCATTTGAAATTGTGTCTCCAACTGATCCCTAAAGTAACTCAGAAAGCACCTTGTAAAAGGTACCAATTAGACTTATTGGCCTGAAACCCCTTAATTCCGTAGCACCATTCTCCTTAGGGATTAGGGCAACGTAAGAAGCATTATAACTTTTCTCAAACCTATCATGAGTGTGAAAATGGTTGATGGCCATGATAAGATCAGACTTGATGATGCCCCAGCATTTCTTGTAAAATTCCATTGTAAAACCATCCGGGCAGGTGCCTTGTCCTCACTGCAGTCTTAATAACCTCGCATCTCTTCATCAAAGGGTCTTTGCATCAGCTGATTTTTTTATCTTAAATGGTTGGAGTGTTGTCTTGTACAATGAAAGCCTTCAATGGATCGGGGATTGGTATAGAGACTCATAGAAATTCAATATTTCACCGCTTATGGCTCTTCATCTTCCACTAACATCCCATTTGATTCTAATCTATCAATGTGATTGTATCCCCAATGAGCACTCACCATCTTGTGAAAAAAACTGTATTTTTGTCTCCTAATTCAAGGCATAACCGCATAAGCACCTGGACATCTGTCTCCATAACATTTCCTCTAATCTTGCACTTTCTTCCAACTCCATGGAAGATTCATCTTTGAGGAGTTTTTCATCTTCAGTGAGTTTCCTGGTTTTTGCTTACTAGCCAAACCACTGCACTTTTCTCAAAATTTCAGATTTCCTATGTTCCAACCTTCCAAAGATGTGATGATTCCACTCCTTTAGCTTTGCTTTTAGTTGCTGCAATTTTTTAGCAAAAATGAAGTCCAGGCTGCCATAAATGTGAAAGTAATTCCACCATTGTTTCACCAGTTCCTCAAAAACCTCATATTTCAAACCAAGCGAACTGACCACCAGTGAGTAGGGGGGTCTACAAGCTTGAGCTAATTCCTCCATTTCTCTGGTAACTCTGCTGCTGTGTCTTCTTTCTCCCGGAAACCTGGTGAGGTTAAATTCACCACAGATTACCCATGGCTCGGTGATGAGGCCCTTAACTGCAGATAACTCGAGCCAAGTTTTAGACCTTCAGTTCTATTTGTGGGGGCTTAAATCAGTGAAAGCACCCATCGAAACAAGTGAAGGATTCCTGAGGTGCACTGCGATAGAATGTTGGCCTCTAAGAGCTTTTGTTCCTTCCCAAGCTTCTTTATCCAAGATAATCCAAACGTTTGACGCTGATATTTCCACAATTGAAGAAGGTATAAACTTAGGGGGATGAAAAGCTTATGCAATTTGCTAAAATTCGGGTGTGACCTATGTTACACAGTGACGAGAATTATTTTACTTTGAATTAATTCTTCGCCATACTTAAATATCTTAGTTTGTTTTGCAATTTTAGTAATGAAAAGTCTTGGTAAGGAGGAGTCTGAATCGGAGAAGTGGAATTTAGTATATAACTGAGTATGGTGATTGAATATAAATGCTAATAATCTGATGTGAACATGATGTATGATTCTTTTCGAAGACGATATCCTGCAACTTTTGATTGGGAGAACTAAGGAGAGAAAATGCATGCCTCCACTTTTGAGAATTATCAAGAATATTTTGAATTCTGGGGAACCATAAGTAATTTGTCAAATGATTTCTTCTGCTGGTAGAAATCTGAGTATATGGTCTGATTTTACAAAAACATTTAGCACCATACCATTAATGCGGTACTCTTTTTTTTCTTTTCTAGAGACTTCTAATCTCATCAAAATGTGAAAAGTAGATAGATATTCACCATAACTGCAAGGTAAAAAAAACAAGGACACGTATGATGAATAAAATCAGAAGTGCAGTTAGTGCTATGGTTTCCTTGTATCATGTAGAATGTTTTAATTACTCCAGAACTAAGAATTGAGACCTAACAAAGAGTTAAATTGCCATACAGAAGCTCATCAAGTGCATTGTCCTGGATACTACATATTATATTTTACCTCAATAATCTTATTCTGTGTATCTTCCCCAAGCACATCAACTTGAAGGCCTTCACTTCTCAACGCGTGAATGGCATTGCCGCGAAGGTGTTGCAACGGATTCCGTATTCCAATAACAACTCTACTAATTCCTGCCTAACAAAGATGCATCAATCGCACTAAACTTTAACACAAAAGCGTGCATATAATCAACTTTTGCAATCAGTCTTCCTGGCTAATAAGGTGGTAATAAACAGATTAACTTTTAAGTGTTACATGAACTTCTCCTCTGAGCAACTTTGCATTTACGGTACCATGCTCCTTAAAAGTTAAAACTATAAAAGGTGAAAAGGTCAACACCAGCTGGATGCATTCCAATTAAAACACAAGTTGTTAACAGCAGAATTCACTATTGACTAGTAGTTGCAGAGCCAAGAATTTATACAAAGGGATTAAAAAGAAATAGAATGTCACACCTTTTGAGTCGCTTTGTCACTCCACTAGATTTTTCCCTTATATCAAGGGGATTCAATAGCTTATATATAACCATTAAAATACATTTTTACCCTATTTTCACAGTATAATTTGAATCCCTTTTCCATTATTTAGCTCCACAACTGTTGGCTGGGGGGACAAGCACGGACTTACGTGGATCCAAGAATTGAACTATTATCTATTCATCATAGCATCATGGTCCATTTTCCATTAAAAACGGAGGTGCAGTCAATCAAGCAGCAAAAGGATGAGAATCTGGACAGTCCCAAATGCATGAAACACACAGGTTCCGAAACAGTAATCAATTGCTTTCTCAATCTTGTGTAGTAAAATACAGCATGCTACTCTAGTAAATGTCTTGTATGTGTAAGGAAATTTCATTTGTGATACCCTTCTTCTATATGCTGGCACTATTTGAGTAAAGATACAGATTATTTTTACGTATATTGAAGGAGAGAAAGTCAAACTGAGTAAATATACCTTGATCAGGGCAGAGACAGCACTGCTATTGCTGTGACAGTCTCCAGGTTCCATATTGAGATAAGCAGTGGCACCTCGACACCGCTCGCCGGCGGCTTCCACAGCCTGCACCTCCGCCGGAATTGTCCCTTCGGCGTACAAGTAACCTTCTCCGACCACCGTACCTCCACCATTATTGGGATGGGCGATTACGCAGCCGAAGTTAGGATGAGGAGCGGTGAATCCGGCCGATTTGTCAGCTAGCTCGGCAGCGCGTTTGATGTACAGAGAATCAAGCGCGTGGAGAGAGGAAGCGGAAGCGGAAGTGTAATTGTTGTTGAAGGAAGAAGCATTAATGGGTTTGCAGAGAAGAGGAGTAGCTAATCCTCCGAGCAAATGAGCCATAGTATTGTCGATAACTTGCAGAAAAGGATATGTCAATATTGCTTATTGAGGATGGAGTAACCTGAGGTTAGATAACTGGAGTTAGCAGTTGACTAAAAATGTGATTAGTTAACTAATTATTGTAAAGTTAATTAGTGAATATTTGTTAGACCCAATAATGAGAATTATAGTAGCATGTTTGGTCAAGCTTCTAAGATCAATTCTTTTATTGAAGTACTTTTTGAAAAGAAAAAAAAATATTATGTGTTTGACAAATTTAAAAAGCACTTTTGAGTAGCAATATATATTTGACCAAGCTTTTCAAAAAGTGCTTTTAAATATTCCCTATGGTCCACTTTAAGTGATTTTTTGGCTATTTTTACACATATTAAGGAATTCACCTTTTAGCATTAATTAACAATAAAATTGACCATATTAACCTTAGTTTGCTCATTGGAAATACGGAAAAGGTCCAATAATATCCTTAAACTATTGAAAATAGCTCACTTCTGTCCTCTGTTAGCAAACTGGGCCAACAAAATCCCCCACGCTAATTTTTTGGGCCAATAATGCCTTCATTCTAACGGCCGCCTGTCACGACCCTAAATCCCAACCCGGTCGTGATGGCGCCTCTTGTGAAGACAAGGCCAGCCGACACACCTCCAATTCACTTTAAACAACTAAAACAATAACTACTAAGTCTTTAATCAGAAATAAAATCCCAAAATGAGCATTTAACAGTATAATTTGCGGAAATAAAAACCAACACAGCCCGACATCGAGGTGTCACTAGTCATGAGCATCTACTAAGGTCCGAATACAACTAGAGTCAAATATGTGCTAAATACGGTCTAATGAAATCGAGAGGGAGAAAAGAAGTGTTGCGAACGTCGGGCAGCTACCTTGCTAAACTCCGATGACTCTGCCTCTGAGCAACCAATACCCGCTACCTGGTTCAGAAATACCTGAATCTGCACACAAGGTGCAGGGAGTAAAGTGAGTACTTCCAACCCAGTGAGTAATAAAAATAAATGAAGATTGAGTGATAGGAAATCACGAAGAGTACATCAACATGCTGTATAGAAGCAGTACAAAACCAGTAAGAAAGCAATGAAGCTGTGAAATCTCTTAAGCACCTTAGCTCAGTTTAAACTTGTTCAAAAATGGCTTTTCAACAGTTAAGCAATTGAATGCAAGCAATTAGAACTTTTAACAGTAAAGCAAGTAAATGACGCGCAACTAGAAAAGATAAGCACGTAAAGAACCGTCCCTCGGGCACAATATCAATAGAATCAGCCCCTCGGGCACAATACCAACAGAACAGCCCCTCGAGCAAACACATGGAACAATACCAGCCCCTCGGGCATAATAACAACAGAATCAGCCCCTCGGGCAATAACATAGAACAATACCAGCCCCTCGGGCTATATCTCGTATCACAATGGGTACCCGCGCTCACTGGGGGTGTACAGACTCCGGGAGGGGCCCTTACGGCCCAAGCGCAATAACAAGCCATCTCGTGGCATAACCAATCCGGCCCTTGGCCTTACATAATAAACAAAATCATCACACTGGGTTCCCGCGCTCACTGGGGGTGTACAGACTCCTGGAGAGGCCCCTTCCTCACTGTTTTCGATTTAATATTACACTCAATCATGCTATGTTCTTACTGTTTTCATAACTCGGTTTTATTCACTCCTCCTGATTTCATAAATGATATTTTAAGCTGAGTACTTGTTTTACTGTCAGCCCGAGGGGCTTGAGTGAGTTCTAACTGAGTGAGGCCGAGGGCCTATGTTGTGAGGATGTTATGGGATCGGGTTGCGCGCCGCAGTGTGTTACACTGATTTGTGATATATGAGAGGCCGAGGGCCTGATTTATTGTGCCACGAGGTGGCTTGTGATTGATATGGGACCGAGAGCCTGTTGATTATGCCACGAGATGGCTTGTTATTGCGCTTGGGCCGTAAGGGGCCCCTCCCGGAGTCTGTACACCCCCAGTGAGCGCGGGTACCCAGTTTGTGATGTGATATAGCTCGAGGGGCTGATGTTGTTCCATGTTGTTGCCCGAGGGGTTGATACGATTGATTTTGACATAGCCCGAGGGGCTGGTTCTATTGGTATTTTGCCCGAAGGGCTGTTATGTGTTTCTATATTTTATACTTGTTTTCATTCACTCCTTTGAGTTGCTAAAAGATGTTTGAAAATGGTTTTACTGAACTAAGAAGTTTTTATGAGTTCTTACTATTTACTGTATTGTGCTGGTTTACATTGCCTCGCTGTAGCATTTTGCTGTATATTTATGTATTTTCTTATCGCTCAGCTGCCTTTACTTTTATTACTTACTGAGTTGGCGTACTCACATTACTCCCTGCACCTCTGTTTGGAGATTCAGGAGCCTCAGGTCACGCTAGCGAGGGTTGATTTGCTTCCAGCAGGCTTATTTGGAGTTGACTAGGTAGCTGCTCGGCGTTCGCAGCCCAGTGCTTCTCCTTCCTACTTTTATTTCATTTGTCCTAGTTTCACAATAGACTATGTTGTCTTTTCATACTCTTAGGCGGATTTTAGATGCTCATGACCGGTGACACCCCGATGTCGGGCTGTGATTGTTTCCGCATTTCTTCCATTTCACTTTGTTTTGGGATTTATCATTGTTAATGACTTGTTTATGAATCATTATATCTATTAATAAAACTTGGGGTTTGTGTCAGCTGGCCTTGTCTTCACGAGAGGCGCCATCACGACCGGGTTGGGATTTAGGGTCGTGACAAGTTGGTATCAGAGCCTAGGTTACATAGGTCCCACGAGTCATGAGTAGGTTTAGTAGAGTCTCGCAGATCGGTACAGAGACGTCTGTATTTATCCTCGAGAGGCTGCAGAACCTTTAGGAAAAACTTCACATTCTTGAATTCTTATCGTGCGTCCTTGATTCAGCTTGAAAAGTAACTCTTGAAATTCCTTCCACGCATTCGTATGCGCGCATGAGCGCTTAGTATCAGATATGCATCGATGGCTTGTGATTCCCTGATCGAGGGGCGAGATGTGATCTCTGTGTGTTTGACGTTGGGCCAGTCTGATGGACTTGAGGCCGGATTTTTACCTATAGCTTGAGCACCGAGGTGCTGGTTATGTGAGCCGTGTTTTCAAACTTATATATTCGGTAGTGCCCCTATTAGTAGAAGTGATGGCTGGATAGTTACGTGATGAGTGTGATGTGACTGCGAGATGTATTCATATGATTTAGAAGCGTCGAGAGGGGTGTGCTGGAGGATAGAAGAACTATTAGGTGCTTGATTTCCATCTTAATTCGAGGTATAGCCCCGAGTTATGGGTGTGTGAAGAACCTTTTCATGTTTCCTAGTTGGGAGTGAAGTAAATTTCATGTTGCGGTATGAGTTCAGACTCAAGAAGATCAAGCGACTGCGTAATGTTTATGACGGTGGAAGGTATACAGAAATGTTAGTTTGAGGCAAAACAGGTAGGGTATCTCATGCGGAGTGTTCTGAAGTTGTGTGATCCTTATGTTGTCTGTTAGAAGATCTCATTTACAAGTGAAATATATGTGTTGAAATTTAAGTTTGGGTCGCTTAAGAGAGTGGGTTTAACTGTTGCAAGAGTGAATGCGAGATTTGCAGAAGATTTGAAGTCCTAGATGGTCTGTGTGGTACGAGCTTATGAAGGGTTGAGTTTAATCTCACTATGGTATTATGGCAGCAATAGGGTATATGCGTTATGAGTTATTGTATGTGTTTTGATCTATGGCTTCGAGCCAAGTTGGGGAGTCTGCTGTTGATTAGTTGGTTGCACGGTTATGTGCTATGTTGGTTCCAGTTTGAGGCGTACGGGTGAATCAGTTATGGCTCACGGAGATTGAGACCGAGGATGGCTCGAGTAAAGGAAATTTCAATAAAGGTTATGTTATGCTTTATGGGTGTATGAGAATCGTGGAATGACTTGAGTTGTTATTGGTAAAGGATGTACGGTGCGTAGAACGGGAAGTTGTTTGGTTGCATTAAGGTGAAGTTACACCCTGCGGTGTCGGAGTGCTAACGAGGCACAGGTTGTTCGGGTCATTTAATCAGTCTAGTTGCGATTTGAGTAGAGTGGATGACTCTCGAGAATGGTTCTAATGGGTTCAAGATTTTACATGTAATAATTGGAGATTTTCAAGTTGTATATTTGGCTAGAAACTGAGGTTCGCATTGGAGGGAGTCAAGACTCGTGGTATTTCTATATCATTATGGGATTCAATATATATCGGTATCGGGAAGGTAAAGGTAATGGCTTTGGATTCGCAGGAAGTCCTTCCAGGGTAGGTATTTTTAATGTGGTGCTTTTGGGAATATTAAGAGAGTATCCAGTGGCTTAAGAGCCTTGGGCGGTGTGGTTTTATGCTTGGGTCTCATATGGTGAGTCTGGGTTGAGGAATTGTGATGTTATAGCAAGAAGGAGTATCAAGTTGAAGGTAAATCAGGAAACTCGGATAGATGGGATAGCTTGGTAGTAGGCCGGATCGGCATGGTAATGATATGATCGGCTCTTGGGTGCTTACGAAGTGGTGGGTTTCCACAGGTGTTTCGTGGCAATGCTCTTAGGTTTTGATGGCTTGTGTAGCTTAGTTGAGTTAGAAGGAGTCAGTCCTGATGGTTCGGTTTTGTGCAAAGGGGATTCGTAGAGTTCTTGATAATTTCTACCATAGTTAGAGATGGATAATTTCTGCTGGCATGAGGAGCATGGGAGATACAGTGATTTTCTCCTAGATGGGATCAAATGGAAAGTTCTTGACTAGTTGAGTATATATTTGATTGTGGCTCGGAAGGGATTATGAAGTTCTCATATTTATCATAGGATGGAATGTATATGTGGTATGTTGTGTAGGGTTGAGACTGACATGTGTAAGGTCGCAGTTCAGTTCTGAAAGGAAGGTCATAAATTCTTAGACAGCACGGGCAGTTTCAGATGACTAGGTAAATGATATTACTAAATGGTGTGTCTTGATAAGGGTATACACTTCAGAAAAAGGGCAATGTGTTTGAATTAAGGATACTTCATTAGAATTGTGGCACTCTCTTATTGGATCGACTGTCGATATTCAAGTTGGCTTGGTAGCACAGAAAAATTATAGGAGTATCCCTCATGGAATGATCGAGTATCAGGTGTGTTAGATGTTCGGGCAGTGTAGCTGGGATTAGATATGGTGATTCGTGTGCTTTATGGATTGGGAGACTGAGAGTTTTTGTAATTAGATGGCTTTGTGGTTGTGGACTGTGAGAAAATAGCTACGGTTGGTCAGGGGGTAGTATGTGCTATGATTCAGTCATTATGAATCTTCTAAGAGTTAATTATCTATTGTGGGTGACCAGAGTTGACTTGGGGTTCATTGGTAGGTCCAACATGGATGTGTGTTCTGCACCTAGTCAGATTTGTTTACTCCAAACTGCTATTGTTGAGAGATGTGCCATTCGATTGTCGTTGAGCTTATTCGTGATCTATGAGTTACTCTCCTGTGTTACGAGGAGTTGAGATTTGGTGGTTATATGCACACATGGTGCGGTTTCGTTTGGGCTTTATAGCGGGATTTGAATGAGACAGGTATTTGGGTGTTGCATGATTTGTTGCACATTGGATGTGTTCCTTCAGACTGGTGTGGCATTGCGTCATTTGCTTCTCCATGTCTATGGTGATTCACTTTTGGGTGCTAGGCATCAAATTGTGCTTGGTTGTTGATTTTGAGCATAGTGACTGGAGGTGTCTCGTTTGGGCCAGTGTTTGGATAGGGTCGCGCATTGCAGCGAAGTTATATGGAGGTATGACCCTTCGAGTTAGATTCATGTGTTCTGTTTCTACGATGTGTGACGGGTTCCCAGCATTGTATGTGGTGGTACTGGTGAGCTTGCGGTACAACTCTCTCATTTGAGTCATTTTTCATGATTTGAGTACGTTCGGATTGTTGCTTATTGGTGTGCGGATTGCATGAGTTGTGGCTTTAGATGGTATTGATATGTCATGTCCCCAGAGTAGTTGTGTTGGATTAGATGAGATCATTGGGATCTGAAATGAGTACAAACTGATTCGATTTCAGCATGTTGGAAGGATAATATCGAGGTTTGGCTCAGAAATTTGCTATGGTCTTTGCCAACGGAGAAGTGGCTTCATGAATGGTTGATCTGAGAAATGGTTATGGCTTATTGCGTGTTTCATTTATCATGGCAGTATATGAAAGTGACGGAATGAGACTTTAGTTGATAAGAGGTTTTCTATCGATATTCGGTTGTTGTGTGCAACTACTGTGATTAGAAGTTATCGCTACCAGTGTTTGAGTTATGTGGTATATCATGTAATTGTACCTAAGGTTACAGATATGGTTTGTTACATCTTGTTCAGACTTATTCACAGTATAAATGTGAGATTCTGATCGTATTGAAGATTTCAGAAGTGGAAATGTGGTTCTAAGGTTTGGGGCTGGGTTGGATTGTGAAATTTCAGTTATGTCGTATTATCGGACCTATGTGATATAGGGTGATGTGGGATTACCCCCGGGTATATGTGTGGTAAGGTTATTCGGCGATTGGTTGGCTTTTGGAACAACTTAGGGCACGTTCGAGGACGAACGTATGTTTAAGTGGGGGAGGATGTAACGACCCGACCGGTCATTTTGAGCTTTTGCACTTTGCTCGCCAGTTCTCGGGCATGACTTGCCCCGTGTACTGTATTATGACTTATGTAAATCATTTGTTTTGGTTTTCAGGGTGATCAGAATGAATTTGGAAGAACAGTTCTCAATTTGAAACTTGAAATTTGAAAGGTTTGACCAATATTTGACTTGTTAGTATATGATCTCAGATTGAAATTTTTACGATTTGGTTAGCTCCGTTAGGTGATTTGGGACTTCGGAGCGTGATCGGAATGTGTTTTGGAGGTCCGGAGTAGATTTAGGCTGAATTGGCGAAATTGAGTTTTTGGCGTTTTCCGGTTGATAGGTGAGATTTTGATATAGGGGTCGGAATGGAATTCCGAGAGTTGCAGTAGTTCGGTTGTGTTATTTGGGATGTGTGTGCAAAATTTCAGGTCATTCGAACGTGGTTTGGTTGGCTTTTTGATCAAAATCGTAATTTAGAAGATTTTGAAATTCTTAGGCTTGAATCCGATGCGAATTTGGTGTTGTGATGTTGTTTTGAGCGTTCCGAAAGTTGGAACAAGTTTGAATGATGTTATGTGATATGTTGGCATGCTTGGTTGAGGTCCCGGTGGCCTCGGGTGAGTTTCGGGTGGTTAAACGGACTATTTCATGCTTTGGAAAAGTTGCAGATTTTTGAGCTTCAGCCGTTCACCAGAAAATTTCTGATGCGAGGAGTCGAGTTTGGAAGCTCATATCTTGCAATCTATAAGGAATCAGAAAAATTGCAAAACATGAAGTTGTAGCCCTTGCCTTCTAGTTTTCCGAAAGTTAAACCATTCATGATTTGGACATTTTATCGAAATGTTATGATCGATTGAAGATGGCTGGTGGAGCAGTTTCGATAGAATTTTCTAATGCATGGAGCCGACTTTAGAAGCTCATATCTCGGAATACATAAAGAGTTATATGGTGTACAACCTATAAAATGAAAGGTCTTCGAGTCTAGCTTCTAAATCTCTAAACCGATTGTCATTTGGATATTTCCACAAGGAGTTATGGGCGTTTTAACAGAAGGTGTACAGCAGGGGAAAATGGTAAGAGGATGTACAACCTACACAGCGCAAGGTACAACTCGATGAAGCCTGGGCAGATTGTTTTAAACACGAGTTTTAGCCCATTTCTTTCATTTCTTTCATTTGTCTTGGACGATTTTGGAGAGCTCAAGGAGGGATTTTCACCAAGCAACACTAGGTAAGTGATTTCTTCCTAGTTTTGAGTTACATATGTGACTTACATGGATTTAGACACGAAAATCAGTAGAAAAAGGTGGAGTTAGGGCTTGAGATTATGAGACCTTCTAGGGATGATTTGAGGGGTCAAACGAACTCCGATTGTCGAGTTCTTTATATGTACGGACTCGTGAGATGATGAAAAACATTTTGGTATAAAGTTTGTCCAGTTCTGGGATGCGGGCCCGGGGGTCGGGTTTTGACTGATTTCGGGTTTTGTGCTTAAAATCGATATTTTCAATTGGAATTCATTCGTTTAGCATAATTTGATGATAAAAATCTGAACTTGGTAGATTTGGAGCACTCGGAAGTTGGGTCGAGAGGCAACCGTGTTGCAGATAGCTTTTCGGGCTAGTTCGAGGTGAGTAATGATTTTAAATGCTGTTTTGAGGGTATGAAACCCCGGATTTCACAGCGTCGTGCTATATTGAGGTGAAACACATGCTAGATGACGAGCGTGGAGTCGTGCACCGTTGGAGATTGTGACTTAGTCCATCCGAATGACTATTTTTCTGTATAATGGGCAACTAATTGTTTGATATTATTATACTTTGGGCTAAATGCCATATTTGGGCTTCATGCCAACTATTTGAACCCTTAGGGGATTGTTAATGATATTTTTCTTACTGTTTGATTTCATACTTGTGCTCACTCATGCTATATTTTCACTATTTTAAAAACTCAGCTATGTTATTCTGTTTTAAACACAATAATTGATATTTTCAAAGATATTTGAGCTGAGCTTCATATTTTATTGATGCCCGAGGGGCTTATGAGATTCTGACTGAGTAAGGCCGAGGGCCTGTATTGTGAGGATACTTTTGGATCGGGCTGTACGACGCAGCAGTGATATACTGATTATGATAATGAGGCTGAGGGCCTGAGATTGTGCGCCACGAGGTGGCTTGATATTGATATGAGACCGAGAGCCAGTTTATGATGCCACGAGATGGCTTGATATTGCGCTTGGGCCGTAAGGGGCCCCTCCCGGAGTCTGTACACCCCCAGTGAGCGCGGGTACCCATTGTGATACGAGATATAGCCCGAGGGGCTGGTATTGTTCTATGTTATTGCCCGAGGGGCTGATTCTATTGTTATTATGCCCGAGGGGCTGGTATTGTTCCATGTGTTTGCCCGAGGGGCTGCTTCTGTTGGTATTGTGCCCGAGGGGCTGATTCTATTGATATTGTGCCCGAGGGGTGGTTCTTTACGTGCTTATCTCTCATAGTTGCCTGTCATTTACTTGCTTAACTGTTAAAAGTTCTAATTGCTTGCATTCAATCGCTTAACTGTTGAAAAGCCATTCTTTGAAGAATTTTAAACTGAGCTAAGGTGCTTAAGAGATTTCACAGCTTCATTGCTTTCTTACTAGTTTTGTACTGCTTCTATACAGCATGTTGATGTACTCTTCATGATTTCCTATCACTCAGTCTTCATTTATTTTTATTACTCACTGAGTTGGAAGTACTCACTTTACTCCCTGCACCTTGTGTGCAGATTCAGGTATTTCTGAACCCGATAGTGGGTATTGGTTGCTCAGAGGCAGAGTCATCGGAGTTTAGCAAGGTAGCTGCCCGATGTTCGCAGCACTGCTTTTCTCCCTCTCGATTTCATTAGACCGTATTTAGCATATTTTTGACTTTAGTTGTCTTCGGACCTTAGTAGATGCTCATGACTAGTGACACCCCGATGTCGGGCTGTGTTGGGTTTGTTTTTCCGCAAATTATAATGTTAACTGCTTATTTTTGAGATTTTTATCATGTTTACGATGTAATACTTATTATTTTATTGCTTAAGATTGGAATGGGAATGTGTCGGCTGGCTTTGTCTTCACGAGAGGATCCATCACGACCGGGTCCGGGTTTAGGGTCGTGATAGGCACACAATAAATTTTATGGGAAAAGGCCTGTGGAAAAATTTCAAATTAAGTGGATGGACACACCGCTGCAGGGTAACAGGTACGTGTTTCGCATATGTTTTACCATGCATATTATGTTTATTATTTTTTGCCCTTGTGTTAACTATTCTTCAATTTCTTTTTCATGTTCTTTTTGTAGTGTTGATTGTGGTATATTTGCTCTTAAGTTCATTGATATGCGGTTGAAGAAAGAAGATGTCTTCAATTTCGATCAAAGTCAGACATTGACATTCAGGAGAGAATTAGCTGCCAATCTTTGGGCTCATGGAAAGTGGAAACAAGATAGCGGCTATGAAACTCCAGAAGAACAACAAGGACATGATTATGGAGATTTTGAAGAGACTCTGTGTGAATTTTTTGATTAGAGTATTTGGTGCACAAAATTTGAATTTTGTGAACATACATTAATTAATTTTCTAGTTGACTTTTGTTCAGACAAATATGTTTGTGTCTTTTATCATTAATTTTAAGTACATTTTTGTTGAAAAAACTTCAGCATGAAGTAAATGACTTCTGCTTTTTAAGCTGAAGTTTTGGTTAAAAGTCATAACAAAGTGTCGACTGTATGACAAAAACTTCAGCTTATCAAGTGCTGAAGTTTTTAGAAATACACTAAATAACTTCAGTAGTTTGTGCTGAAGTTTTTGAAAATAGCTCTACGATAAAACTATTGAATCAGGTANAAGAACAACAAGGACACGATTATGGAGATTTTGAAGAGAGACTATGTGAAGTTTTTTTATTAGAGTATTGGTGCACAAATTTGGATTTTGTGAATATACATTAAGTTAGTTTTTTAGTTGACTTTTGTTCAGTAAAATATGTTGTTCTTTATCATTAATTTAAGTACATTTTGTTGAAAAAACTTCAGCATGAAGTAATGACTTCTGCTTTTTAAGCCGAAGTTTTGGTTAAAAGTCATAACAAAAGTGTCGACTGTATGACAAAAACTTCAGCTTATCAAGTGCTGAAGTTTTTAAAAATACACGAAATAACTTCAGCAGTTTGTGCTGAAGTTTTTCTGAAAATGCTCTACGACAAAAACTATTGAATCAAGGACAAAAACATCAGCTTATCAAGTGCTGAAGTTTTTACAAATACACTAAATAACATCAGCAGTGTCTGCTGAAGTTTTTTTGAAAAAAGCTTTACGACAAAAACTATTGAATCGAGGATAAAAACTTCAGCTTATCAAGTGCTGAAGTTTTTAGAAGTACACTAAAAAACTTCAGCACATTGGGCTGAAGTTTTTTGAAAAAGCTTTACGACAAAAACTTCAACATGTTTTGGTATTTTTTTAACTTGACACTCATCTTTTTTGCATTTACTAGCTACTTTTTGTCATTTATCATCTATCACCTACTTCATCTTTCATTTAAATTTCTCTGACCATATAGTAAATGAAGTTATTTTTTTACTATACAAATAATGTGGCCTTATTTTTTACCATTTTTTTATTGCATTTACCAACTACTAGCATTTACCACTTACTTGTTTTACCACATACTTATCTTATTACATTCAATTTCTCTGAACATAAAATAGTACTCTTCAGCATTTATAGATATTAAATTGATATCTTTTACATTTATAGATATTTTAGGTGCACTCTTTGGCTATATTAACAATCTCTTCACTTGAAAATTTCATAGTCATCCATAGACTTCTATCATATTTCTTTAAATTTATATTCAAAGAAAAACAAGAAAATATTGGCAAAGACATGCTTATTGGGTGTAGCAGGGAGTTCATGGGAAAAAAAGATAATAAAGGAAAAGTCGAAATACTTCATATGTGAAGGAGAGTGGGCAGATCAAAAACTTGAGCTCCAGGACAATTTGCTCTTTTTACTTGTTGATAAATCTAACTTTTACTAAAAAGATCAAATTTCCCGGAGCTCGAGTTTTTGATGTGGCCACTCTCCGTCACATATGAAGTATTTTGGACTTCTTCTTCATTATCTTTGCTTCCCACGATGTGACGACCCGGCAGGTCATCTTAAGAATTAGCGCTCCGATCCCCTAGTAACTGCTTCCCCCGAGTTTATTTTTGCTATTTTGATTTGCCGGGACATCAGTTTTGAGTTTCGTAGAGTTATGGGACACTTAGTCCCTAAATGAGAGCTTAAGTGTTGGAAAGTTAATTGTAGTCGGAACAGTGTGAAGATGGCCTCGGAATGGAAATCCAATGGTTCTGTTAGCTCTGTTGGGTGATTTCGGGTTTAGGGGCGTGGTCGGATTGTGTTTTGGAAGTCCGTAGCCAAATTAGGCTTGAAATGCCGAAAGGTCGAATTTTGAAGTTTCCGGTTCGATAGTGAGATTTTGATCCGAGGGTCAGAATGGAAGTCCGAAAGTTAGAGTAGCTCCATAGTGTTGAATGTGACGTGTGTGCAAAATTTCAGGTCGTTCGGACGAGGTTTGATAGACTTTTTTATCGAAAGCGTATTTTTGAGGATTTTGGAGTTCTTAGGCTTAAATCCATGGTAAATTTGAGGTTTCGATGTTGTTTTAGGTGTTTTAAGGATTGGTACAAGTTTGGGTAGAGGTTTGTGACTTGTTGGTGCCTTTGGTTGAGGTCCCGGGGGCCTCGGGGTGAATTCGGATGGTTGACGGAGGAAATTTTGGAGTTTAAGTTGCAGCTTCAGCTGCTGGTGCTGTCATAACCGCACCTGCAGTTTGGGTTCCGCAAGTGCGGCGCCGCAGAAGCGAAATTTTGGCCATCTCTTCAGAAACCGCAGATGCGGTATATTTTTTTGTAGAAGCGGGACCGCAGATGCGATATTTTTCTGCAGAAGCGGGACTGTAGATGCGGTATATTTTTCGCAGAAGCGGGACCGCAGATGTGGAAACTGCTGGGCATTATTTTAAAAGAGGTTCCACAACTTGGGGGTTTATTTCCACCATTTCTAATCATTTTTGGACCTCTTTGAAGGAGATAGAAGAAGGATTCGAGGGGAAACGCTTGGAGGTAAGATTCTTGTTCTTAAAACTCGTTTCTAATGTGAAATATACCTAGTAAATCATGGAATTTAGACCAACAATTGAAGAATTAGGGCTTGGGATTTAAGAGACTTTAAATGAGAATTTGAGGGGTCAGTTGAACTTCGATTTTTGTGTTCTTGTTATGCATAGACTCGTGAGAGTATGAGGATTTCGAAAATGTAAATTTACCCGATTCTGAGACGTGGGCTTGAGGGGCGTTTTGGTTATTTTACCTAATTTTGCGTATTAGCTTAGAATGTAATTATAGAATCAGTTACTTGAAGTGTTATTTACAATATGCAATTGAATTGAATAGATTGGGGCCATTTGGAGTCGAGTACTCGTGGCAAAGACATGGTATCGGGTTGATTTTGAGCCGGTTCGAGGTAAGTGGCTTGTCTAACCTTGTGTGGGGAACCTTCCCCTTAGGTTTGATATATTTGGTTATTGAAATACCTTGTACGTGAGGTGACGAGCGCGTACTTGTGAAAATTGTTGGAAATCCGGTTTTCTTTAAGTACTTATTAGTATGTTTCTTCTCCTGCTTATATTACTTGTACTATTAAGCTTGTCGTTAGCTTAGGAAAGCATGTCTAAGTGATTTAATTGCTTTAATTGTTCAATGTGTTTACCTGAACTCTGTGCAGCGTACTAGGCTAGAATTATTTGTTGCCTTGATATGAAATTTCCCTTCTCTGAATATTTTTCTTGCTGTTGCTGTGTATTTACTTTGGGACTACGGGTTAGATTCCCGGTAGATCCCCCCTTGTCTGTTTTCTTTGGGACTATGGGTTAGATTTCCGGTAGATCCCCCTGCATATTTACTTAGGGACTACGGGTTAGATTCCCGGTAGATCCCCCTGCACAGTTATATGGAACTACGGGAATGCACCCGGTAGATTCTCCCAGTACTGGGTATTTATATTTGGGGACTATGGATCAGGATTTCCGGTAGATCCCCCGCGCATTGATAGTTGGACTACGGGACTGGATACCTGGAGATCTTTCGGACACATATATGATGGACTACGGGACGGTATCCCGGGAGATCCACTGGATAGTTGTAATTGGGACAACAGGACGGTATCCTGGAAGGTGCCCCGGTTGTTATCTCTGTGTTGAGCTGTATTTCTTTCCGTGGTTTGTTTGTCTCTGTTCTAGTTGTTGTTGTTCTTTCAATTCTATGTTATTTCTTACTGTTGCACTTATTTATACTGTTTTATTTCACCCTGTTAACCCTTATATTTTATTTAACCTCAGTAGGGCCCTGACCTTCCTCGTCACTACCCGACCGAGGTTAGGCTTGGCACTTACTGAGTACCGCTGTGGTGTACTCATGCCCCTTCTGCGCATGTTTTTCATGTGCAGATCCAGGTACTTTCGCTCAGTCTTATCATCCTTGAGGCGAGGCGCTTCTGTAGAGACTTCAAGGTATATCTGCCGCGTCCGCAGACCGAGGAGTCCCTTTCTATTCTCGCTTTTAAGTATTAGCCCTTCTGTATTTCTTTTCTTTG
>NC_031993.1:55411055-55417039 GCF_001879085.1 Nicotiana attenuata
TTCTTGGGTCATGTGGTCTCGAGAGAGGGTATTCAGGTGGATCCGAAGAAAGTGGAGGCCGTGCAGAGTTGGCCCAGACCGTCCTCAGCTACATAGATCCGTAGTTTTCTTGGCTTGACAGGTTATTACCGTCGATTTGTTCAGGGGTTTTCATCTATTGCAGCACCTATGACCAAACTGACCCAGAAGGGTGCTCCGTTCCAGTGGATGGAAGAGTGCGAGGAGAGCTTTCAGAAGCTCAAGGCAGTTCTAACTACAACACCAGTTTTGATATTGCCTACCGGTTCGGGGTCTTATACTGTCTATTGTGATGCCTCGAGAGTTGGCCTCGGAGCGGTGTTGATGCAGGACGGTAGGGTGATTGCCTACGCGTCCAGACAGTTGAAGATACATGAGAAGAATTATCCTGTCCATGATCTTGAGTTAGCTGCTATTGTTCATGCCTTGAAGGTCTGGCGTCATTACTGGTACGATGTGCCTTGTGAGATATATACCAATCACCAGAGTTTGCAGCATCTGTTCAAGCAGAATGACCTTAATTTGCGTCAGAGAAGATGGCTAGAGCTGCTGAAGGATTATGACATCACTATCTTGTATTACCCGGGCAAGGCCAATGTGGTGGCCGATGCTTTGAGCCGCCAGGCAGAGAGTTTGGGGAGTTTGGCTTATTTACCAGCAGCAGAGAGGCCTATGGCGATGGATGTTCAGGCCCTAGCCAGCCAATTTGTGAGATTGGATCTTTCGGAGCCCAGTCGTCTCTCGGTCTTCCTTGTTCGATCGTATCCGGGAGCATCAGTTTGATGACCCTCATTTGCTTGTCCTCAAGGACAAAGTGTTGCATGGCAATGCTCGAGATGTGACTATTGGTGCTGATGGAGTACTGAGGATGCAGGGTCGAGTTTGTGTACCCAATGTTGATGGGCTTCGAGAGTTGATTCTAAAGGAGGCCCATAGTTCGCGGTATTCCATTCTTCCGGGTGCCGCGAAGATGTACCAGGATTTGAGACAACACTATTGGTGGAGGCGGATGAAGAAAGATATAGTTGGGTTTGTAGCTTGGTGCCTCAACTGTCAGCAGGTGAAGTATGAGCACTAGAGACCGGGTGGATTGCTTCAGCGGATAGAGATTCCGGAGTGGAAGTGGGAGCGGATCACCATGGACTTTGTAGTTGGGCTCCCGCGGACTTTGAGAAAGTTCGACGCTGTTTGGGTGATTGTGGATCGGCTGACCAAGTTGGCTTATTTCATTCCTGTGTGTACTACTTATTCTTCGAAGCGATTGGCGGAGATTTGTATCCGGGAGATTTTTCGTCTGCATGGTACTCCAGTTTCCATCATTTCGGATAGAGGTACTCAGTTCACATCGCGATTTTGGAGAGCCGTACAACAAGAGTTGGGTACTCGGGTGGAGTTGAGCACAGCATTTCACCCTCAAACGGACGGACTATCCGAGCGCACTATTCAGATTCTTGAGGATATGCTTCGTGCGTGTGTGATCGAGTTTGGTGGTTCTTGGGATCAGTTCTTGCCATTGGCGGAGTTTGCCTACAACAACAGCTATCAGTCCAACATCCAGATGGCACCGTACGAGGCCTTATATGGTAGGCAATGTAGATCTCCGGTGGGTTGGTTCGAGCCGGGTGAGGCTAGATTATTGGGCACAGACTTGGTTCAGGATAATTTGGAGAAGATTAAGGCGATTCAGGATAGACTCCGTACAGCCCATTCCGGACAAAAGAGCTATGCGGACCGGAAGGTTAGTGATGTTTCCTATATGGTTGGAGAGTAGGTTCTGCTTTGGGTTTCGCCTATGAAAGGCGTTATGAGATTTGGGAAGAAAGGGAAGTTGCGTCCGAGGTTTATTGGCCCTTTTGAGATATTGAGGCGAGTTGGGGAGGTTGCTTATGAGCTTGCCTTACCTCCCAACTTGGCAAGAGTTCATCCAGTATTTTATGTTTCAATGCTCCGGAGGCATCACGGTGATCCGTCGCATGTGTTGGATTTCAGTTCAGTCCGTTTGGACAAGGATCTATCCTATGTTGAGTAGCCAGTGGTAGTATTAGGCAGGCAGGTTAGAAGCTGAGGTCAAAGAACATTGCATCAGTGAAGGTTCAGTGGCGGGTCAGCCGGTCGAGGAGGTGACCTGGGAGACCGAGCAGGGTATGCGCAGCCGTTACCCTCATCTTTTCACTACTTCAGGTATGTCTCTATACTTGTTCGAGGAAGGACGAATGTTTAAGCGTAGGAGGATGTGATGACCCGGCCGGTCGTCTTAAGAATTAACGCCCCGATCCCCTATTAACTGCTTCCCCCGAGTTTATTTCTGCTATTTTGATTTGCCGGGACGTCGGTTTTAAGTTTCAGAGAGTTATGGGACGCTTAGTCCCTAAATGAGAGCTTAAGTGTTGGAAAGTTGACTGTAGTCGGAACAGTGTGAAGACGGCCTCGAAATAGAAATCCGATGGTTCCGTTAGCTCCGTTGGGTGATTTCAGGTTTAGGGGCATGGTCGGATTGTGTTTTGGAGGACGGTAGCCAAATTAGGCTTGAAATGCCGAAAGGTCGAATTTTGAAGTTTCCGGTTCGATAGTGAGATTTTGATCCAAAGGTCAGAATGGAAGTCCGGAAGTTGGAGTAGCTCCGTAGTGTTGAATGTGACGTGTGTGTAAAATTTCAGGTCGTTCGGACGAGGTTTGATAAACTTTTTGATCGAAAGCGTATTTTTGAGGATTTTGGAGTTCTTAGGCTTAAATCCATGGTTAATTCGAGGTTTCGATGTTGTTTTAGGTGTTTTAAGGATTGGTACAAGTTTGGGTAGTGGTTTGTGACTTGTTGGTGCTTTGGTTGAGGTCCCGGGGGCCTCGGGGTGAAATCGGATGGTTGACAGAGGAAATTTTGGAGTTTAAGTTGCAGCTTCAGCTGCTGGTGCTGTCATAACCGCACCTGCGGTTTTGGTTCCGCAGGTGCGGCGCCGCAGAAGCAAAATTTTGGCCATCTCTTCAAAAACCGCAGATGCGGTATATTTTTTGCAGAAGCGGGACCGCAGATGCGATATTTTTCCGCAGAAGCGGGACCGTAAATGCGGAAATTGCTGGGCATTATTTTAAAAGAGATTCCGCGATTCCACCATTTCTAATCGTTTTTGGAGCTCTTCGAAGGGGATAGTAGAAGGATTCGAGGGGAAACGCTTGGAGGTAAGATTCTTGGTCTTAAAACTCGTTTCTAATGTGAAATCTACCTAGTAAATCATGAAATTTAGACCAACAATTGAAGAATTAGGGCCTGGGATTTAAGAAACTTTAAATGAGAATTTGAGGGGCCAGTTGAACTCCGATTTTTGTGTTCTTGTTATGCATACACTCGTGAGAGCATGAGGATTCCGAAAATGTAAATTTTACCCGATTCCGAGACGTGGTCCTGAGGGGCAGTTTGGTCATTTTACCTAATTTCGCGTATTAGCTTAGAATTTAATTATAGAATCAGTTATTTGAAGTGTTATTTACGATATGCAATTGAATTAAATAGATTGAGGTCATTTGGAGTCGAGTACTCGTGCCAAAGACGTGGTTTCGGATTGATTTTGAGCCGGTTCGAGGTAAGTGGCTTGTCTAACCTTGTGTGGGGGACCTTCCCCTTAGGTTTGATATATTTAGTAATTGAAATGCCTTGTACGTGAGGTGACGAGTGCGTACTTGTGCAAATTATTAGAAATCCGATTTTCTTTAAGTACTTATTAGTATATTTCTTCTCCTGCTTATATTACTTGTACTATTAAGCCTGTCGTTAGCTTAGGAAAGCATGTCTAAGTGATTTAATTGCTTTAATTGTTCAGTCTGTTTACCTGAACTCTGTGCAGCGTGCTAGGCTAGAATTATTTGTTTCCTTGATATGAAATTCCCTTCTCTGAATATTTTTCTTGCTGTTGCTGTGTATTTACTTTGGGACTACGGGTTAGATTCCCGGTAGATCCCCCCTTTCTCTGTTTACTTTGGGACTACGGGTTAGATTCCCGGTAGATCCCCCTGCACATTTACTTAGAGACTACGGGTTAGATTCCCGGTAGATCCCCCTACACAGTTATATGGAACTACGGTAATGCACCTGGTAGATTCCCCCAGTACTGGGTATTTATATTTAGGGACTACGGATCAGGATTTCCGGTAGATCCCCCGCGCATTGATAGTTGGACTACGGGACGGGATACCTGGAGATCTTTCGGACACATATATGATGGACTACGGGACGGTATCCCGGGAGATCCACTGGATAGTTGTAATTGGGACAACAGGACGGTATCCTGGAAGGTGCCCCGGTTGTTATCTCTGTATTGAGCTGTATTTCTTTCCATGGTTTGTTTGTCTCTGTTCTAGTTGTTGTTGTTCTTTCAATTCTATGTTATTTCTTACTGTTGCACTTATTTATACTGTTTTATTTCACATTGTTAACCCTTATATTTTATTTAACCTCAGTAGGGCCCTGACCTTCCTCGTCACTACCCGACCGAGGTTAGGCTTGGCACTTACTGAGTACCGTTGTGGTGTACTCATGCCCCTTCTGCGCATGTTTTCCATGTGCAGATCCAGGTACTTTCGCTCAGTCTTATCATCCTTGAGGCGAGGCACTTCTGTAGAGACTTCAAGGTATATCTGCCGCGTCCGCAGACCGTGGAGTCCCTTTCTATTCTCGCATTTAAGTATTAGCCCTTCTGTATTTCTTTTCTTTGATTAGACAAATCTGGAGTTAGACACTGTTAGATATTCAAAGGCTTGTGGTTCATGAGATTCCGGGTTTTGGGATAGTGTACTTGGTTTGAGAATGTTGTGTTGTATATGCCGAGTGGCATTATAACTATTGTTTCCATTCAGTTATTTTGTTTTTGATTATTCCTTCTACAAGCTTAGTTTAGTTTATTTTTCCGCACTTGTTAGGCTTACCTAGTCGTAGAGACTAGGTGCCGTCACGACAGTTCAGGGAGGGCGAACTGGGGTCGTGACACACGAATTCCCAGCTGCACACCAGTAAGCATGTCTTTGCCAATATTTTCTTATTTTTTTCTTATGAAAGAAGACGGAAGTTGCTAAAAAAATCATAGTAGTAAACTTCGCCAACCTGTGGCTGACAGAAAAAGCTTTGGTGGAATTAAATTTGGTGAAATGGAGCGTGACTGTCTTATAGCTCATGGTGCTGCAGCGAATTTGCATGAACGCCTTTTCACACTTAGTGACTCCTCCCAGATGCACATATGTGGGAAATGCAAGAATATGGCAAATGTAATTCAGAGGTCCGTACAAGGTGGTAAAGTAAGGGGCCTGTATTGCCGCTTCTGTGAATCAGTTGAAGACATAGTGAAGGTTGATGTGTATATGGTGCAAAGTTATTATGCCAGGAGCTCTTCAGCATGGGCATATCTCTTAAGTTTGACACTGAGATTTGCTAGTGTCTAGGTGTCATCTGTAAGCATGAAATCATAGTAGTAAAGTTGTTATGAAAGAAGACAGGAGTTACTAAAAAAATCATAGTAGTAAAGTTCAGTTGGAAGCGAATTTTAGAGTTCTATAACCAAAGGCATGCATTGGTGTTCAACAGAGAATTGACTGCAAATCTTTGGACTCATGGAAAGTGGTTAAGAAACCCAAGAAGAGCAACAGAGAATATGAAGACACTCTGTGAATTTTTTGAATAGAGAATAACTTGTAAACAAAAATTAATTTTTCTTTTTTTTTACAAGGATGTAAGTGAAAACAAAATTGAATTTTGTGAATATACATTATTTTGTGTGAATTATGTGATGTCTTTTAAATTTTTTTCTATTGGCATTAATTAGTGTTTTAGTTTGACTTGGATTGAATCAAATATGTTTGTGTCTTTTTAATGAATTTTAAGTATATTTTTGTTGTAAATTCTAGCATGATAAACTTGAGCATGAAGTAAATAACTTCTGCTTTTAAGTCTGAAATTTTTGTTAAAAGTCATACAAAAGTGTCGA
>NC_031993.1:55417139-55500602 GCF_001879085.1 Nicotiana attenuata
ACCGAGGAATAGAACTGGATCCATCAAAAGTCAAAGCCATTCCAGAACTACCACCGCCAAAGAACAAGAAGGATGTGATGAGTTTCTTGGGAAGGCTTAACTACATCAGGCGATTCATAGCACAGTCCACATTTATCTGTGAGCCAATCTTTAAGATGTTGAAGAAGGACGCCGCTACCAAATGGACTGATGACTGCCAAAAGGCTTTTGACAGAATCAAGGAGTACCTGTCAACACCACTAGTCCATGCTGGGACTTGCGGTCCAAATATGAACTATTTAATCTATTGATTTTCATCTTCTTTTTTTCCCCTAAAAAAGGTTACCTTAACAGTTGCAACCTTTTACTTTCTTTATTATTACTCTCAACTGTCAAGTGGCTCAACTTGTTTCTTTAGTAATAATAGCACTTGCATGTTCAGACTGAATACTTTATGTTTCGTTTGATTAAGCTAGTTATTTGATGTCGACGGACTCAAAACACATCGATATACTTTATTTCTTGCTTTTCCTCTCTTATT
This sequence comes from Nicotiana attenuata, assembly GCF_001879085.1. Lineage (NCBI taxonomy): Eukaryota > Viridiplantae > Streptophyta > Magnoliopsida > Solanales > Solanaceae > Nicotiana > Nicotiana attenuata. Next base: position 55,417,660 of record NC_031993.1, read on the forward strand.
ACTAGACACGGACGTAAGATTTATATTCTACGGTTTCCTATAGCGGTAAGAAAAATAAGTAGATAATATTGACTAAGAACAAGAAGGAAAGAAGAACAACTTATCAAAAATATTGTGTTGTGGCAAACCACTGCTTTGAAAGCGATTTCGGCCCGATTGGGTGCAAATCGTTAAGACCAATCGCTCCCCAAGGTTCCACAGTACCTTCAAACACGTGCACTCGTGGCTGGAAGTTTGGAATTTGAACAAACTATTGCCTAGAATTCGGATGAAGGTGTTTTTTCTATGTCAGATTATTCACAAAGAAAACTCCCTTTTATAGGCAAAGCTGTTGAACAGTTACAGATGAAGAAATTAATCTGTAGTTGTTACAGAAATTAAAATGGAGTCGTTAGCCAATTAACTACAGCTGTTACAAGAATTAAATCATGGCTGTTACAAGAATTAAATCATGGCTGTTATAAAATAAGAAATAGGACGTTACAAAATCCAATTCATAGAGAAAGAATTTGGATATATTCTGGTAAGCATGTATTTGGATATTTTTCTGGTAAACTCAAAAATTGAAGAAATAATTTTAGCAAAACCAGATTTGGATTAGGCCTCATGTATCTCTCGCGCGCAGGAGGGGCAAATCGACCCGTTTTGCCTTCAGGACCAACTTCTTATATGCGCGAGACCACTCCCTTTTACTAGCTCTTTACAAGCCCAACAAAGAGTAATTCATTATAAAGTGAAGAAAAAGACTTTTCACAACCAATGAGGGACACTTTGTCTTTCACAAAAGACAAAGAAATAAAGAAGGAAAAGGGACTACAAAGAAATCTTTGACTTTGCATTATAAAACATAAAATAATACCAACAATCCCCCACTAATGCAAACACAAAAATAGAATAAGAAGGCAAAAGAAGGAACATGTACTTAAGTGTCAATATCTTTCGATTTGAATTGACACGTAGTGAAGTGAGGCAACAACTAACATTGACAAAGTGAAGTACTCTTAAACTGAACTGACATTAGTTGAGACCCCCACAACAAAGTTCTTTTATGGTCATGCACATACCTTGGGTCTCATGAGTTCTCTAGAAAGACATCTCAAGTCTTTCATAAAAGGCGACTGCACCTTTACACTCATGTAGGTGATTCCATCAAGTCTATCTACATATAGACCACCTTAAGGCTTTGGAATCATTAAGAGCAAAATAAGCTCAACCTTATAAAGTACTACCACATGCGGGATAGGAAATGTAATGCATATTGAGGTCTCATATGGCTTCGTTTGACCACACAAACGGTATCCACCTACTTCCTCAATCCATGGGCTTTAGCCCCATCCCCTTGACGTTTCAAGGATAACTCTCCTTGCCAAATCCTTGGTTAAAGGATCCGCCAAATTTCTTTCGGATCTTACATATTCCAAAGAAATAATATCATGTTTCAACAATTGTTTTACTGCACCATGCCTAATGCAGATGGGTCTTCTTTTTCCATTGTACACACTTTTTTTGGTAATTTCAATTGCCGCCTGTGAGTCACAATATAGAGAACCTCATGAAGCTTGTCTTCCCCATAAAGGCACGTATGCCAGTAAGTTTCTCAACCACTCGGCTTCTTGCCCTGCCAACTCAAGAGCAATGAATTCAGACTCCATAGTAGATTGTGCTATACAAGTCTGTTTTGAAGACTTCCAAGAAATAGCACATGCACCCAAAGTAAATACATAGCCACTAGTGGAGCTAACTTCATCATTGTCAGTAACCCAGTTTGCATCACAAAATCCTTCTAAAACAGCAGAAAATTTATTAAAATGCAAACACCAATCCATAGTACCTCTCAAATACCTTAGCAACCGATGAAGAGCATTCCAGTGTTCACTACTAGGGTTGTGAGTATATCTACTCAATCTACTAACAGCATAAGCAATATCGTCGTGTATAATTCATGAGAAACATTACACTACCAATTATCTTAGCATACTCAGTTTGAGAAATACTAGATTCCTTATTCTTTTTCAAGTGTATGCTATGATCATAAGGAGTTCTCACAGGTGCTACATCAAAACAATTAAACCTTTTCAACATTTTCTCAATATAATGAGATTGAGACAATGAAAAACCATTAGAAGTTCTTTTGATTTTAATCCCTAAAATTACATCTACTTCTCCAAGATCTTTCATTTCAAATTTAGAAGACAAAAATTTCTTAGTCTCATTAACAACATTCACATTAGGGCCAAAAATTAACATGTCATCCACATACACACATATAATAACACAATTTGATCCTATCATCTTGGAATAAACACAAGTATCAGATGCATTAACAACAAAACCATTACCCACTAATGTGTTATTAAACTTTTCGCACCATTGCTTAGGTGCCTGCTTTAGACCATACAAAGACTTTCTTAATTTGCATACTTTATTCTCCTGTCCTTGGATCACAAATCCCTCAGGTAGAGACATATGTATCTCTTCCTCTAAATCACTATTTAGGAAAGCCGTTTAACATCCATTTGATGTATCACTAAATTATGAATAACGGCTAAAGCAACAAGAGTTCTAATAGTCTCTATCTTAGTCACAGGAGAATAAGTGTCAAAGTAATCAATGTCTTTCTTTTGGTTAAAACCCCTAAATACAAGTCTAGCCTTATATTTCTCAATTGTACCATCAGGTCTCAATTTCTTCTTAAATATCCACTTGATACTTATGGATTTACAACCTTTAGGCAAATCAGACAAGTCCCAAGTGTGATTAGAAACTACAAAGTCTAATTCACTTTTGATGGCCTCTTTCCAAAAACTAGCATCTATTGACCTTATTGCTTCACTGTATGTCTTAGGGTCTTCTTCTATTAAATAGATTGACACTAATTCATCACTCAAAACATCAGAATCAATATTTTCGATCAAGAAAGTAGTAATAAAGTCAGGACCAAAGCTAGCTTCAATTCTACGCCTTTTACTTCTTCTAGGTTCATTTTCATGCTCATTAGCAGTAACACTAGAAGAAGGCACAATATGAGAATTAACATGCATAGACGTAAAAGCATTATTAGGCACATCACTAGACACATTATGTTTTAATGGAAAAACATGCTCAAAACATTCTGCATCTCTTGATTCACAAATAGAATTATCATTCAAAGACATAAATCTATACGCAGCACTATTTTGAGCATAACCAATGAAAATAGTATCAGAAGTCTTAGGTCCAACAGTTACTTGTTTAAAATTAGGTAAATCAACTTTAGTCAACAAACACCCCCACACCTTCACAATTTTCAAGTTAGGGGCAAACTCTTTCCATAACTCATATGGGGTTTTATCTAACTTCTTATGAGGGACCTTATTAAGAACATAGCATGCAGATAAAACAGCTCTCCCCCCCCCCCCCCTCCCCCATATTATCAGATAAACCCAAATCAAAAGCATAGAATTCATCATTTCCTTAAGGGTTCTATTTTTTCGTTCGGCTACACCATTTTGTTGGGGAGTATAGGGAGCACTAACCTCATATATAATAGCATTTTTCTCACAAAAGGCTTCTAGAGTATTAGTACTATATTCACCACCCCTGTCAGACCTAAGTCTCTTGAGTTTTCTGTCTAATTGATTCTCTACTTCTATCTTGTATTTCAAAGACATGCTTTCAGCCTCATCTTTTTACTTAAGAAGATATATCTTAGTGTATATAGAAAAGTTATCTACAAAGGTGATGTAGTATTCTTTTCCACCCTTACGAACAGTGTTCTTGAAATCTGCTAAGTCTGAATGCACTAGTTCAAGCGGTTTTGTCTTTCTACTAGTTACATTCTTAAAAGGCTTTTTGGCATGTTTTGCTTCTACACAAATAGGACACTTAGAAAAATTATCAATGTGAACTTGAAGAATTAATTCTATTTTTCTAAGTCTTTTAATAGAAGCAATATTAACATGACCTAGTCTACCGTGCCACAAATCAATAGACTCAGCAATATAGCAGAATTGAAAGTACTAGCATTATTAGTAATCTCTTGAGCAATGTTCAGTACAAACAAATCCCCACTAAGGTAACCCTTCCCAACAAAGTCTCCCCCACGAGAAATAACAACTTTATCACATTCAAAAACAAGTTTAAGACCTGCTTTGTCGAGAAGTGCACCAGAAACTATGTTTCTACGAAGGGAGGGTAGATACAGAATATTGTTCAAGGCTAAGGTTTTTCCAGAAGTTAACTTAAGGAGAATTTTTCCTTTACCCATAACTCCAGCTGTAGTGGAGTTACTTATGTAGACACACTCGCCATCAGCAGATTCCTCAAAGTCGTGAAACAGCTCCTTGTTGGCGCAAAGGTGCCTTGAAGCGCCTGTGTCCAGTATCCAATCAGTCTTGTTAGCCACCATGTTCGCCTCAACAACCACAGCAGCAATGACATCACCACCCTCAGTAAGGTTAGCTTGGACTGGAGCTTTCCCTCCATTCTTTGAGCTTTGTCCTTGTCTCTAGTTGCACCGAAAATCCTTGTGACCAATTTTGCCGTAGACATAGCAAGGTCCTTTCGACTTTTGGATATGGCCCTCCGGCTTATTGAAGTAATTTTGCTTCTTCACATGTCCTTTCTTCTGGCCTTTCTTCTGTTTTCCTTTAAACCTGTCTTTCACAAAAGTACTAGAAGATTCCACAAGGTTAGCTTTAGAAGAATTAAGAGAGATATTTCACTTATCCTTAAGCCGTTCAGACTCCTCATCTTTGAGACGGTTTGCTTCCTCAGTCCTCATGTGACTGATCAGTTCTTGAAGAGTTAAGTTTTTCTTCTTATGTTTCAGTTGATTCCTGTAATCACTCCAGGAAGGTGGAAACTTTTCAAGCAGAATATTAGCCTGAAGAATCTCACGACGACCACGGCCGGAAGAAGCCCCACTGTACTCTGGGCGACCTATCTGAGGAGGCCTGAAAGAACGACCTCTGCCCTGCTGATGCTGGCCCCTAGATGGAGCAACACTGTAGCTACCTGAACCACGAGGCCTCTTGGCCTCCCTCTCCTCTCGCTCTCGGCGACGATCTGTCTCAATCTGGCGAGCCATATCTACTACCTCCTCAAATGAAGCTGCTACCACCCTCTCCCTAGTCATCAAAATACGAATCGAATAGTTGAGGCCATCTATGAACCTCCTGATCCTCTCCCGATCTGTCGGGATTATCCACGTAGCATGTCTGGCCAACTGAGTAAACCTCAACTCATACTGGGTCACTGTCATATCACCCTGGATCAACCACTCAAACTGTCGGTGCAGCTCCTCTCTGCGAGACTGCGGCACATACTTCTCCAAAAAGAGAGTGGAGAACTGCTGCCAAGTAAGGGGTGCTGCTCCTACAGGCCTATGCCTCTCAAACTCCTCCCACCGTGTAAATACCGATCCTGAGAACTGGAAGGTGGTAAAAGACACCCCACTAGACTCTAAGATCCCTGTTGTGCAAAGCATCCTCTGGCACTTGTCCAGAAATCCCTAGGCATCCTCGCCCTCTGTACCGCTGAATATGGGAGGCTGAAGTCTACCAAACCTCTCTAGCCGACGCTGCTCGTCGTCTGGCATCACTGGAACAACATACCCTGGGGCGGGTGCGACTGGCACAACTGGAGCAGCCAGTGCAAATGGCTGAGCTGGGGCTGCCTCGGGTGTCTGTAGTCCTTGCACAACCTGCTCTGGTGTGCGAGCTGCGGGGGTCTGATGACCACCCGCCTCAATGCGCGATCCTATCCAAACACTATTACACATGAAACACCTCGAGTCACTATGATCAAAATCGATAGCCACGCACAATTTGATGTCGGGAACCGAAACAAATCATTACACCCACAGTGAAATAAGTAACACATACCACGCCCAATAGAACATATCTGATACGCCATTCACCGAGCAACTCCCAATTACTCTTCCCGCTCGGCTTCCATTATGATATTCCGATAGAACCGCACCATAGGTGCCTATAACCAACAGATCGTAACGTCTCACAACACTGGGAGATAACTCATAGATCCCCCTAATTGCTAATAGCTCATTAACAACCGAATCAACACATCCCTCGCCAGCAGCAACTCGTAGTCAACAAGTCGTCTCGATGCGGGACACATATCCATATAGGTCTCCCAATGGACTACACATCAACTCTAGTTACCCACAATAGATAAATAATCCTTCGAAGGTTCACAATGACTGAATCATAGCGCATACTAACATCTGACTAACTTACCCACATTTTGTCATCCACAACCACGAGCTAACCTGTATATGAGAACTTCCAATCTCCAAGTCCATAAAACACACGAATTACCATATCTGATCCCAATTTCGCCACTCGCATATATAACTCACCTCTAGTACTCAATCATTCCACGAGATATACTCTAAGATTCTTCTGTGCTGCCAAGCAGACTCGAATATCAGCAGCCGATCTGACAAGAAGTGCTGCAATACTACCGAAGTTCTATCAACTTAATCACATTACCCTTTTTCTGAAACCTATACTCTCGTCAAATCACTTCCAAATATCAATATCATTTCCTTAACCATCTGAGGCTACCCGCTGCCTAAGAGTGTTATGAACTTCCTTTCAGAACTGAACTGAAACCTCATACACGCAAATCTCGATCCTCCACAACATACCGCCTATACCACACCATCCAAGGATAACAGGAAAACTTTTATCTCCCTTCCAAGCCACAAACATCTACGCACTCAACTAGCCAAGAACTTCCATTGATCCCATCTCGAAGAAAAATCATTACACATCCTATACCTCTCATATTCGTAGAAAATGCACCGCCCTAGCCACGGTAGAATCAACAAGAACTCTCCCAATTCGTTTGCACATTTAAACTGCCAGGACTGAATCCTTCTAACTAGACCAAGCTAAGCAAGCCATCAAATCCCATGAGCATTGTTGCAAGCTACCTGTAAGAACCCACTACCTCGAACACATACAAAGAATTGATCATATCCTTACCATACCGATTTGGTCTACTATCAAACCATTCCACCTATCTGAATTTCCTTCTGATTCATTTTTAGCTTGATGCTCCCTCTTGCTGTAGTACCACAATCTCTCAATCCCAGGCTCACTACACGAGACCCAAGCACAAGACCACACTGTCTAGGACCCATAGGCCACTGAATACTCTCTCAAATATTACCAGAAACATTACGCTCCCGAATACTTTAATCCGAAGAACCTCTTGCGAATCTGAATCCGTTACCTTTACTTTCCCGATACTGATACATAGAACCCCATAATTAACACAGAAATACCACAAATCTGAACCTCTTCCAATGAAAACACAGTTTCTAACCACGCATGCAACTTTAAATGCCCGATTGTTTCCTGCAGAATCTTGAACACATTAGAACCATTCTCGAAAGTCATTCACTCTTATTCAAACTTCAAATTACCTGACCTAACGAACAGAACCACCTGTGCCTCATTGGCACTCTGATACCGCAAAAATGAAATCCTCATCCCAGTACAACTAAGCAACTTCCTGCTCTATGCGCCGAGCATTCTTTACCAACAACACTCTAGACATTCTGTGATTCTCATACCTTATGAAGCATAATATAACCTTTGTCAAAATATTCCTTTTCTCTAGCCATAGCTAATTCACTTGCACGCCCTAAAATGGAACTAACATAGCACCTAACCGTGCATTCCACTGCTCACAGCAGACTCCCCCACTTGGCTCGAAGCCAAAGATCAAGACACACTCAATAACTCCTAACACTCTTACTCTATTGATGCCACAATACCATAGTGAGATTGAACTCAAACCATTTATAAATTTGTGAAAACACAGATCGTCCAGTACTGTAAATCTTCTGCAAATCTCGCATTCATCCCCGCAACAGTTAAGCCCCACTCTCTTAAGCGACCCGAAATTTCAAATTTCAACACGTACCCTTCAATTACACATGAGATCTTCTAACCTACACTAAGGATCACACCACTTCCGAACACTCCGCAGGAGATAACCCACCTGCTTCGCCTCACTATAACATTTCCGTATACCTTCCACCGTCATATACATTACACAACCACTTAGTCTTCCTGAGTCTGAACTCATACCGCAACATGAAATTTACTTCACTCTCAACTAGGAGACGCGAAAAGATTCTTCACACGCCCATAACTCGGAGCTACACATCCAATCACAATGGAAATCATACACTTAATAGTTCATCTATCATCCATCAGACCTTCCTCGTCACTTCCAAGTCACATAGAAACATCTCGCAGTACTAATACACTCTTCACATAGCTACCCAGCCGTCACTTCCACTAATAGGGACAATACCGAACATATAAGTTCAAATCACTTATTCACACAATCAGCACCTCGGTGCTCAAGCCATCGGCAAAGATCCGGCCTCAAGTCCTTCAGACTAGCCCCAACATCAACTCACAGAAATCACATCTCGCCCCTCGATCGGGGAATCACCAGCCATCAAGGCACATCTGATACTGAGCGCTCATGTGCGCATACAAACGCGTGGAAGGAATTTTAAGCGTTACTTTTCAAGCTGAATCAAGGACGCACGATAAGATTACAAGAAGGTGAAGTTTTCCTAAAGGTTCTGCAGCCTCTCGAGGATAAATACAGACGTCTCCATACCGATCCGCGAGACTCTACTAAACATGCTCATGACTCGTGAGACCTAGTAACCTAGGCTCTGATACCAACTGTTCACGACCCAAACCCCGCACTGGTCGTGATGGCGCCTCTCGTGAAGACGAGGCCAGCCAACTAATCCAACTTATCATTTTAGAATAGTTAACGTTAATAAGCAGCTTTAATATGATTAAATAACCACAGTCTATCAAAAGATCTCTATAATAAGTGCAGAATGAAACCCAAACACAGCCCAAACCGGGGTATCACAAGTCACGAGCATCTATCAGAGTATAAATACAACTACAAGACCTAAAATATACAAAGCTGGAATAATGAACCAAAAGAGAGAAAAATGGTGCTACGAAAGCAGGCAGTCACCTCGCTACTCCTATAGCTCTGCCTCTGATCAGCCAAAACCCGCTACCGGGTGAACAAATACCTGCATCTGCACGCGAGGTGCAGGAGTAAAGTGAGTACTCCAACTCAGTGAGTAATAAGGGTAAATAATAACTGAGCAGTAAGAAATCACGTAAAGCAAACCATCATGCTATATAGGAGTAGTGTAAAACCTTTTGAGAAAAACAGTGAAGCTGTGAAATCTTTAGAAATATCTTAGCTCAGTTTAAAACCTCTTTTGAAAATGACTTTTTCAACAGTATGCAAATGAATGCAATTCAAATAGTGCAGATAAGCACAGAAGTCCGCCCCTCGGGCACCACACTCAATTAACAAATAATGTTAGGCAATCCGGTAGATATCTCATGAAGTAGCACAACAACAGGTAAGGCAAGCAAATAAAACAAAGTAAACACACAAAATAGTACTAGTACCGCTGCGGCGTGCAGCCCGATCCATTTATCGTCGACGGTGCTCACTGGGGTGTGCAGACTCCAGGAGGGGCCCCTTACGGCCCAAGCGCAATAATAATCTATCTCGTGGCTTCAACTAGGCCCTCGGCCTCATATCAATATCAATATCATACCGCTGCGGCGTGCAGCCCGATCCTATACTAAGTCCAAAAATCACATAAGCCCCTCGGGCACAATCGTATAGAAATATTCAGCCCAAACTTCATTAAAAATATTAATTAAGTTTCAAGTTTAAGAAAAGGTGGTTGAGTTTGCAAAACAGTATTAAATACCAGGACTGAGTTCAATGATATGCACAAATGGTAAGAAACCAGTAATAACAATCCCTGAAGGATTCAATCAATTGGCACGAAGCCCAAATATAGCAATCATCTCAATTAAAGTGATAATAAGTGAATTTCAGTCAAATATGCAGTATATTCATCTACCAGGACGGACTAAGTCACAATCCCCAACAGTGCTCTACCCCACGCTCGCTATCCAGCGTGCAAGTGACCTCAATATAGCACTATGGTGTGTAGATACAGGGTTTCAAACCCTCAAAATATCATTTACAATCATTACTCACCTCGAACCGACGAAATATCTAGCTCACGACGCCTTTGCCCCTCGAATCGGCCTCCACGCGCGTCGAATCTATCCAAAACCACAATGAATACGTCACAATATGCCAATGGAAGAATACCCAATCGAAGACAATCGAAAAATAGCGAAAACCTCAAAATTAGCAAAACCCGAGCCCCGGGCCCACTTCTCGAAAATTAGAAAATTTAACATCAACGGACTCCTTATCTCGCCCGAGTCTATACATATAAAGATTACCAAAATCAGAGTCCAAATGACCCCTCAAATCCCAGTTTGAAATATTAAAACTCAAGCCCTAGTTCTTCCCCTTTTTGTTAAGTTTCCATGGATTTCAAGGTCAATTTCACAATAAAATCGTGTTTTTAGTTCATAGGGCTTACCTCCAATCACTCCCAGTCGAAATCCTCTTCAATTCCCGTCCAAAAGCTCTCAAGGATGCTCAAAAATAGTGAAAATAGGGCTTAGCTCGCGGATGAAATATTGATTAAAACCCTTCTGTCTAGTGATAATTTCCTCTATGCGAATGCGAGGCCTTTCTCGCGTTCGCGATGCACAAAAATTGCTTCTAACAAAAATACCCTTCGCGAACGTGGTTACCCTCACGCGAACGCAAAGCTCTGGACCCCTAATCTACGCGAACGCGACTACCTTCATGCGAACGCGAAGGGCAACTGCCCTGGGACCTAATTCCTTATACGCGAACGTGGACCTTCTCCCGCGAACGCGAAGCACAGACCTCTTTACCCTTCGCGAACGCGAAGGTCAAATTCCTGGCCTCCCACATTCCTTCTACGCGATCGCGACCAGCCCCTCGTGAACGCGAAGGCCAATTCTTCTGCAACAGCTGATGAACAATTTCTGCAACACTTCAACTTGGAAAATGGCCCGATTGACCACCCGAAACTCACCCGAGGTCCCCGGAACCTCAACCAAAAATACCAACACACCCTATAACATCACTCAAACTTATTCCAATCATTAAACACCTCAAACAACACCAAAACTATCAAATTACATCGGATTCAAGCTTATGTTCTTCTAAAACTTCCGAAATACACTTTCAATCAAAAACCTGACCAAACGATGTCCGAATAACCTGATATTTTGCACACACATCCCGAATCACATAACGAAGCTACAGCAACTCTCGGAATTCCATTCCGACCCTCCGATCAAAATCTAACCTATCAACCGGAATTCGCCAAAATACTAACTTCGCCAATTCAACCCTAGTTCTACACCGGACCTCCAAAACCAATTCCGATCACGCTCCTAAGTCACAAATAACCAAATGAAGCTAACCAAATCATAAAAACTCCGATCCGAGCTCATATACAGATAAGTCAACTCTTGGTCAAACCTTTCAAATTCAAAGCTTTCAACTGAAACTGTTCTTTCAAATTCATTCCAAATTTTCCTGAAAACCAAAACCAACGATCTACATTAGTTATAATAGATAACACGGGGCAAGTCATGCCTGAGAACTAGCGATCAAAGTGCAAAAGCTCGAAACAACCGGTTGGGTCGTTACAGTATATTTGCTGTAAATGCCTAATTTTTGCTCTTGAATTTTCTTTACATTATAATTTTTAGAATTTTTATGTGTGTATTTTTAGGCTCTTAAATTAGATTATGTTAAATAATTTGATATGGAGGAAAAAGGGTTTGGACTAGTGTATCATAATTAAAATTGTGCCAAAATTGGCCAAAAATTTGAGCCCAACTCGGCCTTACCCGGTCCATTAGGTGGTTGGCCAAGAAAGAGCTCAAAACGACGTAGTTTTATCTTGAAACTACGTCGTTTTGGTTAAGTGACAGAGATTAAATCTCATCCATCCATAGCCTTTTGATCCAACAGTCCTAATTCAACCTCTCACCTAGGTACTTAAAGCCTATAGAGACCAAAAATTGCCCCCATTTCCCCCCCATATCTCTTTCTTCTTCCTCTCTCTTCTCATTCTCTCCTCCCTTCTTAGACCCGCCGCCTGCCGCCCATCTCTGCTGGCCGGAAATCGTCGCCGCCGGCGGAGCACCCCCAAACAATTCCAAAATCTCACCATCTCTTCTTCTCACTCCCCTCATTCCAAATCCATGACCCAAATACCCAAATATCCACCAAAAATTGACAAACCTAAACCCTAATTGCGCCGCCGCCTTTGCCCCACCGCGCGCCGCTGCTGCCCATCGCTCAAACCACCCCAAAATTTCTCTCTTTGTTCCTCTCAACCTCCTCTTTCCATATCTTCAAACAAAATCCTTCAAAACCCCCTCAAAATCTACGAATTTTAGATCTAAGAAACCCTAGCCGCCACCTTTTTGCCCGAATTTGTGAAGTTCCGACCACCACCACCCTACAATACTTACATAAATGGAAAGAGCTCCTCAAGACCTATCTTTAGATAGTGATCTCAAGATGAAACTCCGACCACTAATTTTCTGGCCGCCGGGCAGCCATTTTTTGGCATCTCCGGCGTCTCCTCGTGGCTCGAACAGCTTCAACCACGCTCCTTAGGTATTCCGTTATCTCTTTATTTAATTTCTGATTTTTTTTAGTTGTAATACGTTAGTTCCAGAATTTTTTTGGCTGTTTCTTGTTAATTAGAGTTTCAAGTTAGGTTTATTTAATTAGTTATCTCTATTTAGTTTAGTTGTTTGTTAGATTATTATGATTATACGGGATCTTTAGTGTATTAGTTAAATCATTTACTTAGTTCATCAATTGTTAGTTTTGTGAGTTTTGTTTTAGTTCAAATTAATAGGGTAGTATTGATGTTGATAAAATCTAAAGTTTTTATGGGTTTGATCATGACTTAGGGTACTAGTAGCTTACTTTTGACTAGTAGAGTGGCTGAAATGACGTTTTTTCTCCTTGCTTCTGCAATAGCAGATTTTCAGGCTGTCCTTTCACCTTTTGGATAGCCTTTGAACAGTGTTTAGCACAAAAAGTCAGTCCTTTTGGACAGATTTTTGGTGAACCAAAATCTGCCCAAAAAGTGGCTTTCTTTGCCTACTTAAGGGATGCCCTTTCCTCATTTCTAGTGGGGACTCTACCACACATTTGCTAGATATTTTTACACACTAAAAAAACATAATTTTAGGAGTAGAAATCATGAGCTGAACTTATAGAAGGTAAGCTGAAAATCATGAGTTATTGGTTGAGTCTTAGAGTGCAAAACCTTTCAAAAACATATAAGAGTCTTAGAGTTTGATTCTGAGTTCCTTCTCTTAAAGAATCACTACTTTTAGTGAGATATATGGGTTTTTTTTAACACGGATTCACTGCTGTTTCTTTGTTGTTGCATTGATGTTTGTTGCTGAAATTTAGTCCCTCCCTTGCTAATATTTTTTTTCTGTTGATCAGGTATTTCCTCAACTGTTGTATTACTTTTTGGATAAAGAGTGAATGGAAATGAAGTGATTCAAGTCCTTTTAGTATATTGTGTTTGTGTATGATCCATTTTCTTTTAAGTACCAAGCATATATAAGAGTTAGTTGTATTTTTTTTAGTCATTGACATGTTTAAATGATGTTTGGGTTGTTGTTTATATTGCTTGAATACTTACTATATTAAGATTCTGTTTATGCCTAAGTAGGAACCCGTAATTAAGTGTTAGTATTCAAAGCTTGCATCCTTATCACTTCTACTTTAGGTTATTGATTAAAATCAGTTGAGAAGGTTTCTATATCTTGCTGAAATTTTTATGTTGTTAACTTGTAGATAGATTTTTAAGATAAGTGTATTTTAAGCTTAAAGCTCTAGTGCTCAACAATAGTGGAGTTATTTTTCCAGTTTAATTAGTGTATTGAGTTGGTATGAGTTATTCAGCTAAAAGTTTTCATTTAGTTTACTATTGCAATTATTGTTAAATTAAAAAAAAAAAACAGGATACACTAGTATGTTATTAGTTGATTTGTAGTTGTGGATATACTTTAATATGTATGGGTCAAAGTGAACTCAAATTCAGCTAGGCCCATTATGAGGTTAAGCATGCTAGCATGGCCATTTGTCTTTAAATAGTAAGGTAGCTTAATGCCATAAATAAATAAATAATAAAATTGGCCATTTTAAATCCAACAAACAAAGCTGGCCCAAATTTCTAATTACAAGCTTTTCAAATAGTTGTTCAATTCATCATATTTTCTTTTAATAATTATGTAACTTAATTACCTGTGTAATTTAATCACCTTAATAATTAATTTGAACGCTAGGCAATTAGTAGGCGCGCTTTAACTCACGGAATCGCTTGCATAGCGTGTTGCTTAGCATTCAATAAATTAATTCAATAATCTCATGTCATACCCATTTAATTTTAGTTAATTTTTAATTTAATCAATCGTTTTTTCTAAAATCGCGGATTCGATTGTGTGGTGCTATAGTTAACTTTTTTTTAATCTTCAAGAATTAATTTTCTCAAATGCAGTAATTTCTCAAAAGTACTACAAATAGTTGATTGTCATGATTTTGGATTCGCTTGCGAGGCGCAATTATGATAAGTTAATTAATTTCTTTATTCGATCACGCATTCGCTTGCGTAGCGTGGTTATGACAACGTAATATTATCCAGATTACTTTGTTTTATAATTCTAATAACCAAGAAATAAAAGCGGATAGGTAAAACATGAAAAATCATAGAAATCACAGTTTATCCATATTTAATTAAAGCCAAGTATAAGTCAATAAAGCGACCGTGCTAGAAACACGGGACTCGGCGAATGCCTTACACCTTCTCCTCGGTCAACAAAATTCCTTACCCAAACTTTGTTTTCGCGGACCGATAATAATAGAGTCAAACCTTCCTTTGACTAGGGATTCAAATAAAAGGTGACTTGGAACACCCAAAAAATTAATTCCAAGTGGCGACTCTATAAACAAAATAATCCCTATTGAAGTTTGTCACTTTTATTGGAGAAACTCTTTAACCCACCCACAATCCATAACACACATATCTTTTTTTTTTTTGGGGTGAGAAAAAGGGGTGTGACAGCTCTGGCGACTCTGCTGGGGACAACCAGAATTCGAGCTTGTACATGTTGACTTTTATTTGGCTTTATTGATTTTGTATATACAATGATTTATTTGGGCATAATGTGCTACTTGTTTGCTTTTTACCGCTTTGATATTGTTGAACTGTACATAAAAACTGTCTTCTCACGCACCCCCTCTGAGTCTTCTTGAAATTAAAAATTGGGGATTTGCTTGACATAGCCCGCTTTCTTTGAGATAGCCGAGGTGCTTGTCACCCGGTTAAGGATTTTAGTCACACATGTTTTAGGCGGGGAGCACCACCAGCTAAGCCGGAATGCAATGCTACCGGTACACTGAACTTCCTCGACTCGAGTTGTCTGCTCGAGTAAGCCAGTCTAGATACATTCTCCACTAGGATTTAAACCTAGAAAAACAAACCTCATGCCGGATATCCCTAGTAGGTTCGCTTTATTTGCATCACGTATATTTGACTTAGCGAAGCTTGGCACGGGGGCCATGTCCGTATAGGACAGGTATCCTCTTTGAGACCATCATGCTCACTTATGTGCTATTTGCTACATCATTTGGAAGGCTTGCTTGTATTGTTGACTGGCTTTAGAAAATTAGTTGAGCAGGATTAAAAAAAAAACTTTCTCCTAGTTTAGTATAAATAATCCTTTTTTACTAAAGTTTTGAAGTAGTCTGAAGTGAGGTGTAAAGATTAATTTTCATAAAAATCAGAAAACAAATAGTCGGTTTCATCGAACTACGCAGGCTTGATTCTCACTACCTAGTGAGATACGTAGGCAACCTCCATCGGGTTTAGCCCATATTTTCTTTTTAAAAAAAAAAGCATAAGAATTACGCATGTGCATAAAAAAAATAATAATAAAAAATTACTATTTTTGGTCACCTTTTACTGTTTTGCCCTCGTATTCCGGCTGTTTTGCGGGATAGCCTTCCTTGGAAGCGTCAAGGAGCTATTTTCGCAAAATATTTATTTTATTTATTTATTTTCACATTTTTGCCGTGTTGCCCTGATTTCCAGCCATCTTAGCCGAGTCAACCTTATAACTTTTTTTTGGAAGTACCATAATGGCTGTTTTCGTAAAAGAATGAATTTTTTGTCCGCTCTTACCTGTTTATCCATGTGTACAGATGTTTTTACCAAGACAGCCATAGTACTTTCCTTCGAAGTACTGAAGAACCGTTTTCATAAGAATAACCATCTTGTCTCTCTTGTCATCTTTTATCGTTTTGTCCTAGGTCGGTCGGTTTTTATCATGTCTTGTTTCCTCGGTGAGATACGTGGTTAGTCATCCTAGAGTTTGGTCCTTTTTGTCCAAATTTGGCATATCAATCAAGTCTGATAAGTTGGGTCTTAGTTGACCGATCCTTCAATACGAGGAATTCTCCACTAAGATGTCCGTTCATTGTCTTATCCAAAAGTCTGTTTGGTGTCATTTCTTCGAGTTTATATTAGGACTTGACCTCACATTTTTATTTATCCAGGTAAGATATGAATTCAGTAAGTGGAAGACCCAATAAAAATCCTAAAGATGATAAGCCCTTGCAGATTTGGCTTGTGCATAAAACACCCCGGTTGCTGAGGCAATGGTGGAAAAATATGGGTGTTTGTGAGCAGGAAAGATATAGGACCATCTGGGTAAATTTGTGAATATTATGGAGATCAACCCAAGGAGGGACTTAATCGAGGCATTGGTGCATTTCTGGAATCCTAATAACAACGTATTCCGTTTTAATGGTTTTGAAATGACTCCCACTTTAGAGGAGTTAGCTGGATACACAAAGTTAGGCGATGAGCTTCGGAATAAGAGACCCTTGGCCCCGAGGGATGTCACTGGCAGTAAGTTCCTTTAGCAGATGACAATCAGCCAAAATAAAATAACAAGTGTGGAACGAGGGCATGTTCAATTAGATTTCTTGTACGACAGGTATGGGTGTCCGGGTGGATTTTCAAAGCACGGGAAAGAGCTTGATAATAAAATTGGATACAAAGTTGGCAAAGCCATGGGTGGAGAGCTTTCCTAGTGGCATTTCTAGGGACGATGGTTTTCCCGAGGCATGACAAAAATATTGATATTCGATTATCTGGCATAGTTACCGCTTTATTGCGTGGAAAGGATGTCACTATCATTCCTATGGTATTGTCAGATATTTACCGTGACCTAACCAAATGTCAGGAAGGGAAAGATTTCTTTGAGGGCTGTAACATCATACTCCAGATATGGTTTTTAGAGCACCTTCTCCTTCAACCCGTACGGGTAAATTTTAGTGTCCATTGGTGCAACAATGAGCTTGAAGATAGGTCTAAAGTTTTGACCGAAGATAGTAACTTCCCCAAGGGCGTCGAAGCTTGGAGAGGGTATCTTCAAAAGTTAACCGCTACTGGAATCACATGGAAATACCACTCATTCTCAAAAAAGAGGTCATATACAGGTCTTACCACCATTCGTTTTTGATTTTGATGGGTCTTCAGGGTTTTCAGCCGTATGTGCCTATGAGAGCCCTACGCCAATTAGGTCGAAAACAAGTCGTGCCCACAGTGGAGCACATGCAAAGATTCATGTGGGAAGTAACATCAGAGGATCCTGTTCGTGAGGCCTATGCTAAGCAGGTTTGGGATGAAATTAAGGTGCTTGAATTTCGCACTATGATAGAATATCAAGATCAAGGAGAGTTAGACCCTGCATATTTTGAGTGGTTCTATGACCAAGATGCTTTTGGATCTAGGCAAGAGACAATTCTGAAGAGCACGACATAATGGGGGATTGAAATTAGAACAAGGGTGGGGCAGGCCAAGGAGGAAATAGCAAGAGACTATGAATCCATCATCCGCGAGCTACCTAAGGAGATAAGTATCGTCAAGGTGAATAGGGATTTGCAGTATACTGAGTTTAAAGAGGAGAAAACCAAATTAATACATGAGGTTCAAGCGCTTCAAGCACAGCTTCGACAAGCGAGAATAGAAGCCGCTACTCAGCAACAAGCGGCCATTCCAAAGCACGAAGAAATGCATTACAACCTTATCATCCATGATCTAAGGGCTCGGGCCAGGGCTGCAAAATCTAGTAAGAACCAGCTAGAGAAGGAGCTAGCAAGGGTCCAAAACCAGCTGAATCTGGCGTCACAACACGAGGCGGATATAGACATAGCCAATAACCATGAGCGACATATCCAGTTTTTAAGTCGGAGCCAAGAGCATGTTAGAAGGAGGGTCTATGAGGTGGCTACTTATACCGCTCGAGGGTGTGTGATTTGTTAGGGTTTGACCGAGAGCAATTTGCTACGGTAGCGCCCAGCTTCGCACGCCACATTGCCATAGACTTAAGGCGCATATACCATGATATGGGAGGTCAGCCGCATGAATAAGCACCTTAACTACAATGATGCCGGTGGATTCTCATTCGGAGATTAGAGTCTTCTTTTAGTTGGCAGTCCACTTTGATTGTTCATTTGTAGTCATCAAGTTTGTAAGAGTCTTTTAGTGTTTTGAGTCTTGCTTAAACATTCGTCTTGTTTGAGTCAAGTCCGGTCTTGTTTAAATATTCGTCTTTTGGGTTGTATCTTTATGTAATTTTCCTTTGTCTTGTACCAAAAAAAAATCATTCAAAAATCAATGAAAAAGATTTTGTTTTAGGAAAATTTGAAAATGAACCGAAAAAAATATGTTGTTTTTCTTGTACACAAAAAAAAAAGTGGGAAAACTTTGTTTTGTTAATTTAAGAAAAAAAAGGGTCATGTCCTTGAACTACGTAATGATCTGATTCATGCGGCGACATGATACGTAGGCAACCCCCAAAAGGTTTGATCGAAATATTTTTCAACGGCTCTAAAATAAGGCGAGGTGTAAAAAACAAAAAAAAAGAAAAAAAAAAGAAGAGAGGAATAAATAAGAGTGTCAATAAGCAGCAACCTTATAAGCCGGAATGAAACATGGAGCCTTCCAAAAGCATGTTAGATACGTGATAATGTTAGGAGCATAGCATAGTTACGTGTGATTCGTATTTATAAAATGCTTAACCCTAACACATTTGTTGCCTCTTATATAGTAAGCTTAAGGTGGTTGGTTTGTGGTGAAACTGGCAACGCATCATTACTTGACTAGATCTAAGGGGGAGGTAGCGATAGCTAACAATGATAAAATTGAGTTGGTTAGTGACGACCCTCTAGGTCAATCGGTTGAGCAAGAGTCGGAGGAAGTAAGAAGATTGAAACATCAATTGAGTGATGTGTATCAGGCTTGGGTCTATGGTCAGCCTCCGCCTCAGGGTCCCTCCGAGGGAACTTCCACCATACCCCAGGCTACTCAACCACCACTCCCTGCAACGAGCGATCAAATTCTACCACCAGGGTATGTGCCAAACTACAGCTTTCATACCGTCCCTGGTATCTCTAATGCGCAACCTTCTACCGCAACGGTTAGGAACACACCTCTTGTCGTTTCTGGTCCGCCTGTGTATACAATCCCCCCACTAAATCTTGTGACGAGGCCAAACATCGAGCCGCTATCTCATGCTTATGATGGCCAATACTACTCTCTAGATATGGTATTTAAGGGTTCGGCTCCACACAATCAGACCCCACAGTATGTGTTACCTGCAAAAAATGAAAAGGCTGTAAAGACAGGAGAGCCAGATGAGATGGTCAGGAAAATAAAAAGTCTTGAGCAGAACATAAAGAACATACAAGGACTAGGTGTTCATAAAAGTGTCTCATTCAGTGATCTGTGCATGTTTCCTCACATCCATTTACCCCCAGGGTTCAAGACACCAAAATTTCAGAAACGATGAACACGGCGACCCTATCGCCCACTTGAAAAGGTACTGCAACCAGCTGAGGGGTGCAGGAGGAAAAGAAGAGTTGCCGATGGCTTATTTTGGGGAGAGTCTGGTAGGGGTAGCATCTGAATGGTTCATTGACCAAGATATCTCTCACTGGCATGTTTGGGATGACATGGCCTAGACTTTCGTCAAACAATTTTAGTACAACATTGATATTGCGCCAGATCGTAATTCCCTATCCAATATGAAGAAAAAGCCAACTGAAAGCTTCAGGGAGTATGTCGTTAGGTGGAGAGAGCAAGCATCCAGAGTTAACCACCCATGGATGACCATGAGTTAATCATTGTCTTCCTTCAGGCTCAGGATCCTGATTATTTTCAAAATATGATGGCTACAATGGGAATCTTTTGCTGATGCAATCAAGATAGGAGAAATGGTCGAGAACGGCCTCAATACTAGCCGAATTATAAGTCAAGCGGCTCTCAAAGCAGCCACCAAAGAAATCCAGAATAGGCTGAATAGCTGTGTTAACCAAAAGAAGAAAGATGAGGAGGCCATGATGGCATCACGAGCAAAAAGAGGCCAAAAAGGAGCATCTCAACCCCCGGATCCACGATACTCAGTTGCACCACAGTATGCAACTTAGTCTTTTGCCAAACCATCCAATTGCCAACATATGCAGGCCCCAACTCTAACATACCTTCATCCACGACATCATAACTCTCAATCACTCTACAACGCTCGTCCAAAACAAGAGTATGAAAGGGAACATAAGCGGAGGGACAATTTAACGCCAATCATAGAATCCTACACAAGTTTGTTTGAAAGGTTGAAATGTTGTGGCATGATTGAGCCGCTTCAAGTGTATGTTCTTGATCCATATGCAAAAGGTTTTGACCCTACTGTACGGTGCATGTACCATTCTAATGTCTAGGGACATAGCATTGAGGGTTGTCGGGCTTTGAAAAAGGAAATAGAAAAGATGATTCAAGAAGGAATGATCATGGTCCAAGATAATGGCACCCTAAACGTCATGACCAAGCACGCATTGTTCGGATGATCTACAATGAGAAAGAATATGGAGACGGTTTGGTGGAAAATGTTAAGAACCTGTGCACTGAATGCAAGGCAATCAAAATTGTTGACGATCTTGTTTGATGATGTGCAAATTCGTAGCTAAGATGTTGAGCTTGATAATTGGAAAGTCACTCCCTGCCTTGCCGGGAAGGAGTCTTGGTAACTTATTTTGTCATAATTTCTATCCTTCAAATTATTTCGAGGTTGTGATCCAGATGTTGTTTGTTTGTCCTATCATCAAGCCTCACTATCCTTTAATCAATGAAATACAACTTTTTTCTTTGTGTCATTTTAATCCATTGTGTTTAGTTATTCTTGCATATAAAATTCTTTTCATGCCAGTTATAGTGACATGACATGCATGTGGAGTTTCCAGCTAGATTTTAGAAAGCTTGTCCAATCTTGAATTGAATCGAGGAAAAAACACGTGGAGGACAAGTAAGAGGATGAAAAACTTTGATGATAAGCCTGTGTCAAGATCACATGGAACCAAAATAGTCATGAATACTGGTTTAAGGATAATTGAAAGTTTTGAAGTTTGGTTGGACTAATCAGCGAAAAGGTTTTTGCCATGGCATGCATAATCTGATCATATCAGGGATGATGACCCAAATCCCCAAAGAAGGTGCATCCCAGGGAATTTAAAATGATTAGCTTGTACTGAAGTGCACCCTTCTACATCAGGATAAGGACCAAGAAAGGTGACTCTAAATTGTCAAAAGTCATTTGTTGCGAACAAGATATTGACTACGAAACTATACAACTGACAAAACCAAGAAGAGCGTCATGTCCATCAATGCCGAACCTAAGAAGAGATAGAATGTTTGGAATTCTTGAGGCTGGGAGGCCCTTTTTTCTGCTACCCAAATACTTTATACCCTTCGTTACCCCTTTGAGCCTATTTTATTTTTCTTTGACCCCCCCCTCTTTTGGAATCAAGTATAGAGTCAAAACACAAAAAAAAAATTCGAAGATCCATGCCACCAGAAAGATAGGAGCTAGGACAATCTGATTAAAAAAAATCAAAAGAGAAGAAAAGGAAAGAGAAAAGAAAAATGAATAGATAAACAACAAAGAAATCTTTCATGTTAGTTTGAACTACGTATTGACTTGATTCCTTTAAAGGATACGTAGGCAGCTCTACACTAGGGTTCGGTCTAACCAAATCAAAAATAAAATTCCCTAGTATCTAAAACTGGGGCAGATTTTATTTTTTATGTTTTTATGAAGAGTCGATTCTAAGAGTTGTAAATATACAACCCTATCATTTTGAGTCTATTTTAAGCCTTATTGTGACTCTTTCTTTCTAACCCTCTCCAAAAGCCTTCCAAATAAAGACCTTCCAAATAGTCTTAAGAATGCCAAGGGAAACACGCAGTAAGCAACAGCTATCACCCAACGTAGAACAATGTCAAGTTGCTCGCACAAAAAGGCAAAAACAAAGAAGAGATAATGAATGGAAATGAGAGAGTCTTATTGGTGAAAACCCTCATGGGCACTATAAGGCGATGGTAAGTAGAGATAAATAAATGAGAGAGGCCGGGTTGTGAAAACCTTTCAGGGCACCACTGGTCGAAGGTGAGCTGTGATTTGATGCAAATGATTGGCACAAAGAGCCAACTTCAAAGACGAAAAGGAACAACAAGAAAAATGGGTAGATTGGTTGGATAGATTCGGCCGCTCAGTCCAAAATGCATGTCATGATCATTAAAGTTGGCTACCGTATTCAAAGGAGCCCCTTTTTTCTTTCTCTCCCCGTAAAGTGGCATTTTCAGTTAAATACTATTCCTTCTCACTTTTACATCGCGTCATTTTGCCCATTTGCATTTTTATTTTTCGAGTCAGTCTTTGTTAAAACAACCGAGAAATGATTTCAACATCTGTTACCAACTTTCCAATTGTACAAAGCGAGTTCTATCTTGGCACATCTAAGAGGACATACCCAGGAAGCAACATGCACAATAAGCTTGTTGAAGCTAAACGAGACCTGAGGGTTCATGCCAACGGAAGTTCCAAAAGTTTGCTGGTCTATTTGTTTAGAAGCCAATAAAGAAAGGGCCACAAAATTGGTGATTGTTTCCTAGAAGTGCAAAATAAAGGATGTGGTGCATACGCGGCATTGACAAAGGCACGAATCCAACTGTGGTTTCCTCTGATAAGCCGAACAAAGTGTTTCGAAGACATCGAAAAGGTCGCTAAGCAAGATTTGCTTCACGGCCAAAGTTGATAGCACCCCAGACACAAACTAATATCGGGTGCAAAATAATCAAGTTTGATTTGTAAAGAAAAAAACTGTCAAAGTGAAGACTTGCTTTATAGACAAGGTTCAACAACACCTTAGACATCCGATTATGAAACAGCCGGAGGCAACAGTAGAAAGCCAAAGTTTCTAGAACACGGTACAGAGCCTCCTAGCTGTTTGGTACCATACATGCAAATCAGTTCTCTAACAACGAGGTGGCCGCAGATTCAAACTGCTCAGGGCATTCAAGGCCACAAACTGACCACCATTGTTAAACTCACAAATCTTTCTTTGTTTGAAGCAGGAAACAAAGCAGTGTAGAATTGAAGTTCTCAAAGGACGAATTGTCACCAAAGGTAAGTTTTTCAAACTCTCTGCTTTTTCTTTCTAGATAGGCCTATAATCATATAATCAACCACTGCATTTTCCAGCATAAGGTACATCAATCCTTAGTTGAGGTTCCATTTTGAAACAGGGCACACCACTCCCTAGCCGCATGTTTAATATAGGGTACACCAATCCCTACCTGTATTTTCTGACATAAGGTACAACAATCTTTAGTGAGGTTCCATTTTAATACAAGGTATCCTATCCCCTGGTTACTTTCTCTCTTAGTGATACAAGGCGCCATCCATTGGTTACCTTCTCTCAGCGATATAAGGTGCCAATCCCTAGCCATATTCCCTCTTAGTAATACAGGGTGCCAACCCCTGGTTACATTTCTTCTCACTGATACAGGGCGCCAACCCTTGTTATATTCCCTCATAGTGGTACAGGGCGCCAACCCCTGGTTACATTCTTTCTTAGTGGTACAGGGCGCCAACCCCTGGTTACATTCCTTCTCTGTGGTACAGGGCGCCAACCCCTGGTTACATTCCCTCCAAGTCTTTCAACCTCACTCGTAGGAGACGCACTTCCTAGTTTGAGTCATTCCGATAGGAGACGCACTTCCTAATTTGAACCACCAATCCTAGGAGACGCATTTCCTAGTCGAAGCCCTTAAACCTCACTCGTAGGAGACACACTTCCTAGTTTGAGTCATTCCATTAGGAGACGCACTTCCTAATCTGAACCATCAATCCTAGGAGACACACTTCCTAGTCCAAGTCTTTTGACCTCATTCGTAGGAGACGCAATTCCTAGTTTGAGCCATTCCAATAGGAGACGCGTTCCTAATATGAACCATTAATCCTAGGAGACGCATTTCCTAGTCCAAACCTTTCAAACTCATTCGTAAGAGATGCACTTCCTAGTTTGAGCAATACCAATAGGAGACGCACTTCCTAATCTGAACCATCAATCCTAGGAGATGCACTTCCTAGTCCAAACCTTTCAAACTCATTCGTAAGAGATGCACTTCCTAGTTTGAGCAATTCCAATAGGAGACTTACTTCCTAATCTGAACCATCAATCCTTGGAGATGCACTTCCTAGTCCAAACCTTTCAAACTCATTCATAGGAGATGCACTTCCTAGTTTGAGCAATTCCAATAGGAGACGCACTTCCTAATATTGAATCATTAATCCTAGGAGACGCACTTCCCAGTTCGAGTTATTCCAATAGGAGATGCACTTCCTAATCTGAACCACCAGTCCTAGGAGACGCACTTCCTAGTCCAAGTCTTTTGACTTCATTCGTAGGGGACGCAATTCCTAGTTTGAGCCATTCCAATAGGAGACGCACTTCCTAATATGAACCATTAATCCTAGATGACGCATTTCCTAGTCCAAGCCTTTCAACCTCATTCGTAGGAGACGCACTCCCTAGTTTGAGCCATTCCAATAGGAGACACACTTCCTAATCTGAACAACCAATCCTAGGAGATGCACTTCCTAGTCTAAGTCTTTCAACCTCACTCGTAGGAGACACACTTCCTAGTTTGAGTCATTCCAATGGGAGTCGCACTTCCTAATCTGAACCATTATTCCTAGGAGACGCACTTCCTAGTCCAAACCTTTCAAACTCATTCATAGGAGATGCACTTCCTAGTTTGAGCAATTACAATAGGAGACGCACTTCCTAATATTGAATCATCAATCCTAGGAGACGCACTTCCTAGTCCAAACCTTTCAACAGGAGATGCACTTCCTAGTTTTAGCAATTCCAATAGGAGAAGCATTTCCTAATATGAATCATTAATCCTAGGAGACACACTTCCTAGTTTGAGTCATTCCAAAAGGAGACGCACTTCCTAATCTAAACCACCAAATCTTAGGATACGCACTTCCTAGTACAAGTCATGCAACCTCATTCACAGGAGACACACTTCCTAATCTGAACCACCAATCCTAGGAGACACATTTCCTAGTCGAAGCCCTTAAACCTCACTTGTAGGAGACACACTTCCTAGTTTGAGTCATTCCATTAGGAGACGCACTTCCTAATCTGAACCATCAATCCTAGGAGACGCACTTCGTAGTCCAAGCCCTTCAACCTCACTCGTAGGAGACGCACTTCCTAGTTTGAATCATTTTATTAGGAGACGCACTTCCTAATCTGAACCACCAGTCCTAGGAGACGCACTTCCTAGTCCAAGTCTTTTGACCTCATTCGTAGGGGACGCAATTCCTAGTTTGAGCCATTCCAATAGGAGACGCGTTTCCTAATATGAACCATTAATCCTAGGAGACGCATTTCCTAGTCCAAACCTTTCAACCTCATTCGTAGGAGATGCACTCCCTAGTTTGAGCTATTCCAATAGGAGACACACTTCTTAATCTGAACCATCAATCCTAGGAGACGCACTTCCTAGTCCAAACCTTTCAACCTCATTCGTAGGAGACGCACTCCCTAGTTTGAGCCATTCCAATAGGAGATACACTTCCTAGTCTAAACCATCAATCCTAGGAGATGCACTTCCTAGTACAAGTCCCTCAACCTCACTCATAGGAGGCACACTTCCTAGTCCAAGTCCTTCAACCCCACTCGTAGGAGACACACTTCCTGTCTTGAGTCATTCCAGTAGGAGATGCACTTCCTAATCTATACCTTTATTCCTAGGAGATGCACTATCTAATTCAGTCCTTCAACCTCACTCGTAGGAGACGCACTTCCTTGTCCGAGTCCTTCCACCTCACTCGTAGGAGACACACTTCTTAGCTTTAGTCAACCCTGTTAATTCTAATAATAGATGCACTCCCTAATATGAATCATTAATCCTAGGAGACGCAATCCATAGTTCGAGTCCTTTAATTTCGTAGTCATTCCAGTACTACCCATGGGAGATGCACCTCCTAGTCTATGTCTTATCCGTTCTACTCCTAAGAGAAGCACATTCGATTCGGAGCCTTCTGTATCATTTTTGCATCTTTCAAATAAAATAAGCTGATCTGCAACTTTACCCAATAACTCACAAAATTTTCTCAGTGCCAAACTAGGGAAGAAAATTTTCTTCATTTTGTTTGTCTTTGATGGCTTTGCAGGCCCCGGCGTAGAGCAAAGGTTGTGACGATCAAAGCTTGCCGTTTCAGTTATCATCAGAAGAAAGAAGTCTGTCGATCACAGTTTAGTTGGAGTTAACTTTGACAATCTGTCAATAACCCAGCTTCTGAAGATTCATCATCTCAATTTCGGATCAGGAAAGCAGGAACTGAGATTGAGTCATAATCCTTTCTTCAAAAAGGCATCAAGATCCAATCTAAGGTCAACACAACCGAGCAGGTCAAGAATCAAGATTTGACTCCAGAAGACATATAGATAGGAATATTGTAACTCTTAGCTTGCAGGAGTATGTAGTTCTCTTCTTCTTTTGATGAAAACATCAAGTAACAATCAACAGCAATAGTAGCAACAGCAGTCTTAACTCCAGTGTCTGGTAGTCCCAGCTACCAAATTTCCCAGAACTACACTGACCTGATTCCTTTATAGCCAAGGATATGTAGGCAACCTCGGAAGCAAGGTTCGGTCACCTTTTTCAAAAATTCTTTCATTAGAGTCATAGGTGAGCAAAAGTTAGTCATGGCATTCACTATCTTTGCACGAAAACTCTTCGTGTTCTCGAGCAAAGAGGGGTAGCTGTAAATGCCTAATTTTTGCTCTTGACTTTTTCTTTAAATTATAATTTTAGAATTCTTATATGTGTATTTTTAGGCTCTTAAATTAGATTATGTTAAATAATTTAATATGGAGAAAAAAGGGTTTGGACTAGTGTATTTTAATTAAAATTGTGCCAAAATTGGCCCAAAATTTGAGCCCAACTCGGCCATACCCGGTCCATTAGGTGGTTGGCCAAGAAAGAGCTCAAAACGACGTAGTTTTGTTTTGAAACTACGTCGTTTTGGTTAAGTGACAGAGATTAAATCTCGTCCATCCATAGCCTTTTGATCCAACAGTCCTAATTCAACCTCTCACCTAGGTACTTAAAGCCTATAGAGACCAAAAATTGCCCCCATTTTCCCCTCATATCTCTTTCTTCTTCCTCTCTCTTCTCATTCTCTCCTCCCTTCTTAGACCCGCCGCCCGCCGCCCATCTTCGCCGGCAGGAAATCGCCGCCGCCGGCGGAGCACCCCCAAACAACCCCAAAATCTCACCATCTCTTCTTCTCACTCCCCTTATTCCAAATCCATGACCCAAATTCCCCAAATCTCCACCAAAAATTGACAAATCTAAACCCTAGTTGCGCTGCCGCCTTTGCCCCGCCGCGCGCTGCGGCTTCCCATCGCCCAAACCACCCCAAAATTTCACCCGTTGTTCCTCTCAACCTCCTCTTTCCATATCTTCAAACAAAATCCTTCAAAACCCCCTCAATATCCATGAATTTTAGATCTAAGAAACCCTAGACGCCACATTTTTGCCCGAATTTGTGAAGTTCCGACCACCACCACCCTACAATACTTACATAAACAAAAAGAGCTCCTCAAGACCTATCTATAGATATCAATCTCAAGATAAAACTCCGACCACTAATTTTCCGGCCGTCGGGCAGCCACTTTTTGGCATCTCCGACGTCTCCTCGTGGCTCGAACAGCTTCAACCACGCTCCTTAGGTATTCCGTCATCTCTTTATTTAATTTTTGATTTATTTTTTCAGTTGTAATAAGTTAGTTCCAGATTTTTGTAACAACCCGACCGGTCGTTTTGAGTTTTTGTACTTAGATCGCCAGTTCTCGGGCATGACTTGCCCCGTGTTATGTATTGTGACTAACTTAGATCGTTGGTTTTGGTTTTCAGGAAAAATTTGGAATGAATTTGAAAGATCGGTTTCAGTTGAAAGCTTTGAATTTGAAAGGTTTGACCATGAGTTGACTTATTTGTATATGAGCTCGGATCGGAGTTTTTATGATTTGGTTAGCTTCGTTAGGTGATTTGTGACTTAGGAGCGTGATCGGAATTGGTTTTGGAGGTCCGGTGTAGAATTAGGCTTGAATTGGCGAAGTTAGTATTTTGGCGAATTCCGGTTGATAGGTGAGATTTTGATCCGAGGATCGGAATGGAATTCCAAGAGTTGCTTTAGCTTCGTTATGTGATTTGGGATGTGTGTGCAAAATTTCAGGTCATTCGGAGGTGATTTGGTTGGGTTTTTTATCGAATGTGTGTTTCAGAAGTTTTAGAAGAACTTAGGCTTGAATCCGATGTAATTTGATGGTTTTGGTGTTGTTTGAGGTGTTTTGATGATTGGAACAAGTTTGCATGATGTTTTAGGATGTGTTGGTGCTTTTGGTTGAGGTCCCGGGGGCCTCGGGGTGATTTCGGATGGCTAACGGGAAGTTTTGAATTTGTGAAAAGGGAAAAATGTGCTGCTTCTGGTATTTCCGCTTCTGTGGAACTTGGACCGCAGAAGCGAGGACGCATGTGCGAAAGGGAGGCCGCAAAAGCGAGATTTGGACTTTAAGTGGACTTCTGCAGAAGCGGGAGGTTGACCGCAGAAGCGGTACCGCTAATGGAATTTGAGTCGCAGAAGCGGTTCCTGGGGGCCTTAGTGATATCCTTAGAAGCGGAACTTTTGCCGCAGAAGCGGTGTCGCGGAAGCGGTTATTTAACCGCAGAAGCGGAAAAGGTCTGGGCAAAAGGGTTCTTTTAAATCATTTTTGTTCCGCGAGGCTAAGTTAATTTTCACCATTTTTGAGCATTGTGGGAGCTACTTGGGAGCATTTGAAGGGAGATTCGAAGGAGTTTGACTGGAGGTAATTTTTATGAGTTAAAAACACGATTATATTGTGGAATTATCCTTGAAATTCTTGAGAATTTAGCTAAATTGAAGGAAACTAGTGCTTGGGATTTTAAGATTTTAAATTGGAATTTGAGGGGCCATTTGTGGTCCGAATTGAGAGTTTTTGTTGTGTATAGACTCGTGGCGAGATAAGGAATCCGATGATGTTAAATTTTCTGATTTTTGAGAAGTGGGCCCGGGGCTCGGGTTTTGCAAATTTCGTGAATTTCGATATTTTTCGAGTCTTTTCGATATTTCGATATTTTTCGAGTCTTTTCGATTGGGTTATGTTCCCTTAGCCTATTGTAACGTATTCGTTGAGGTTTTGATCAGATTCGATGCGCGAGGAGGTCGATTTGCGAGGCAAGGGCATAGCGAGCTAGGATTTTGGGCGGCTTGAGGTGAGTAATGATTGTAAATGATATTCTGAGGGTTTGAAACCCCGGATTTGCACATCATAGTGCTATAGGTGACTTGCACGCCGGATAGCGAGCGTGGGGTAGAGCACCATTGGGGATTGTGACTTAGTCCATCCCGATTAATGATTTTACTTTGATTGAAATCAGTTTGCTATCATCATTATTTGGGCTGAATGCCATATTTGGGCTCCGTGCCAACTATTTGAACCCTTCGGGGATTGTTGTTGATGTTTCCTCACTGTATTGACTTTATACTTGAACTCAGTCATGTTATTTCCACTGTTTTCAAAACTCAGCCACGTTTACTTTGTTTTAATACTCAAATGATATTTAAATTATGTTTTGGGCTGAGAGATACTGTTTTACTGTTGCCCGAGAGGCTAGGTGATTTTTGACTGAGTAAGGCCGAGGGCTTGTGTTGTGAGGATACTTTTGGATCGGGCTGCACGCCCAACAGTGTTATACTGATATTGATATGAGGCCGAGGGCCTAGTATGATGCCACAAGATGGCTTGATATTGTGCTTGGGCCGTAAGGGGCCCCTCCCGAAGTCTGCACACCCCCAGCGAGCGCCATCAACGTTAATTGGATCGGGCTACACGCCGCAGCGATATGTGGAGCGGGCTGCACGCCGCAGCGGTACCGGTACTGTTTGATGTGTTTACCTTATTTCATTGTTTGCCATTATATGTTGTTTGTGCTACTTCTTGCAATATTTACCTATAGCTCTGGTATTATCTGATAACCGAGTGTGGTGCCCGAGATACGGACTGCTGTGCTTATCTGCACTATTTGTTTTGCATGCAATTGCATAATTGTTGAAAAAGTCATTTTCAAAAGAGGTTTTAAACTGAGCTAAGATATTTCTAAAGGTTTTACAACTTCATTGCTTTCTCTCAAAGGGTATTTCACTGTCCCTATATAGGATGATGGTTTGCTTTACCGGATTTCTTACTTCTCAGTAATTATTTACCCTTATTACTCACTGAGTTGGAGTACTCACTTTAATCCCTGCACCTCGCGTGCAGATGCAGGTATTTGTTCACCCGGTAGCGGGTTTTGGCTGATCAGAGGCAGAGCTATAGGAGTAGCGAGGTGACTGCCTGCGTTCGCAGCACCATTTTTTCCTCTCTTTTGGTTCATTATTCCGGCTTTGTATATTTTAGGTCTTATAGTTGTATTTATACTCTGATAGATGCTCGTGACTTGTGACACCCCGGTTTGGGCCGTGTTTGGGTTTTATTCTGCACTTATTAAAGAGACCCTTTTGATAGACTGTGGTTATTTAAAATATATTAAAGCTGCTTATTAATGTTAACTATTCTAAAATGATAAGTAGGGTTAGTTGGTTGGCCTTGTCTTCACTAGAGGCGCCACCGCGACCAGTGCGGGGTTTGGGTCGTGACAATTTTAATCTTAGTTTCTGATTTTTTTTGGATGTTTCTTGTTAATTAGAGTTTCAAGTTAGGTTTATTTAATTAGTTATCTCTATTTAGTTTAGTTGTTTGTTATATTATTGTGATTATACGGGATCTTTAGTGTATTATTTAAATCGTTTACTTAGTTAATCAATTGTTAGTTGTGTGAGTTTTATTTTAGTTCAAATTAATAGGGTAGTATTGATGTTGATAAAATCTGAAGTTTTTATGGGTTTGATTTTGACTAGTAGGGTGGCTGAAATGATATTTTTTCTCCTTGCTTCTGCAATAGCAGAGGTTGTCCTTTCACCTTTTGGACAGCCTTTGAACAGTGTTTAGCACAAAAAGTCAGTCCTTTTGGACAGATTTTTGGTGAACCAAAATCTGCCCAAAAAGTGGCTTTCTTTGCCTACTTAAGGGCTGCCCTTTCCTCATTTCTAGTGGGGACTCTATCACAGATTTGCTAGACATTTTTACACACTTAAAAACACAATTTTAGGAGTAAATCAGCAGCTGAACTTATAGAAAGTAAGCTGAAAATCATGAGTTTTTGGTTGAGTCTTAGAGTGAAAAATCTTTAAAAAACATATGAGAGTCTTAGAGTTTGATTCTGAGTTCCATCTCTTAAAGAACCACTACTTTTAGTGAGATTTATGGGTTGTTTTCAACACGGATTCACTGCTGTTTTGTTGTTGTTGCGTTGTTGTTTGTTGCTGAAATTTAGTCCCTCCTTTGCTAATATTTTCTTTTGTTGATCGGGTATTTCCTCGACTGTTGTACTACGTTTTGGATCAAGAGTGAATGGAAATGAAGTGATTCAAGTCCTTTTAGTATATTGTGTTTGTGTATGATCCGTTTCCTTTTAAGTACCAAGCATATATAAGAGTTAGTTGAATTTTTTTAGTCATTGACATGTTTAAATGATGTTTGGGTTGTTGTTTATATTGCTTGAATACTTACTATACTGGGAATCTGTTTATGCCTTAGTAGGAACCCGTAATTAAGTGTTAGTATTCAAAGCTTGCATCCTTATCACTTCTACTTTAGGTTATTGATTAAAATCAGTTGAGAAGGTTTCTATATCTTGCTGAAACTTTTATGTTGTTAACTTGTAGATATATTTTTAAGATAAGTGCATTTTAAGCTTAAAGCTCTAGTGCTCAACAATAGTGGAGTTATTTTTCTAGTTTAATTAGTGTATTGAGTTGGTATGGGTTATTCAGCTAAAAGTTTTCAATTAGTTTACTATTGCAATTATTGTTAAATTAAAAGAAAAACAGGATACACTAGTATGTTATTAGTTGATTTGTAGTTGTGGATAGGCTTTAATATGTATGGGTCAAAGTGAACTCAAATTCAGTCAGGCCCATTATGAGGTTAAGCATGCTAGCATGGCCATTTGTCTTTAATAGTAAGGTAGCTTTATGCCAAAAAAAATAAATAATAGAATTGGCCATTTTAAATCCAACAAACAAAGCTCGCCCAAATTTCTAATTACAAGCTTTTCAAATAGTTGTTCAATTCATCATATTTTCTTTTAATAACTATGTAACTTAATTACCTGTGTAATTTAATCACCTTGATAATTAATTTGAACGCTAGCCAATTAGTAGGCGCGCTTTAACTCACGGAATCGCTTGCGTAGCGTGTTGCTTAACATTCAATAAATTAATTCAATAATCTCATGCCATACCCATTTAGTTTTAGTTAATTTTTAATTTAATCAATCCTTTTTTCTAAAATCGCGGATTCGATTGCGTGGCGCTATAGTTAACTTTTTTTTTTATAATCTTCAAGAATTAATTTTCTCAAATGCAGTAATTTCTCAAAAGTACTACAAGTAGTTGATTGTCATGATTTTGGATTCGCTTGCGAGGCGCAATTATGATAAGTTAATTAATTTCTTTATTCGATCACGCATTCGCTTGCGTAGCGTGGTTATGACTACGTAATATTATCCAAATTATTTTGTTTAGTAATTCTAATAATCAAAAAATAAAAGCGGATAGGTAAAACATGAAAAATCATAGAAATCACAGTTTATCCATAATTAATTAAAGCCAAGTATAAGTCAATAAAGCGATCGTGCTAGAACCACAGGACTCGGGGAATGCCTTACACCTTCTCCTCGGTCAACAACATTCCTTACCTGAACTTTGTTTTCGCGTACCGATAATAATAGAGTCAAACCTTCCTTTGACTAGGGATTAGAATAAAAGGTGACTTGGAACACCCAAAAAATCAATTCCAAGTTGCGACTCTGTAAACAAAATAATCCCTATTCAAGTTTGTCTCTTTAATTGAAAAAACTCTTTAACCAACCCACAATCCATAACACACATACTACGTCGTTTTGGTTAAGTGACAAAGATTAAATCTCTACCATCCATAGCCTTTTGATCCAACGGTCCTAATTCAACCTCTCACCTAGGTATATAAAGTCTATAGAGACCAAAAATTTCCCCCATTTTTCTCCCATATCTCTTTCTTCTTCCTCTCTCTTCTCATTCTCTCCTCCCTTCTTAGACCCACTACCCGCCGCCCATCTCCGCCGGCCGAAAATCGCCGCCGCCGGCGGAGCACCCCCAAACAACCCCAAATTCTCACCATCTCTTCTTCTCACTCCCCTCATTCCAAATCCATGACCCAAACTCCCCAAATCTCCACCAAAAATTGACAAACCAAAACCCTAGTTGCGCCGCCGCCTTTGCCCCGCCGCGTGCCGCCGTCGCCCATCGCCCAAACCACCCCAAAATTTCACCCTTTGTTCCTCTCAACTACCTCTTTCCATATCTTCAAACAAAATCCTTCAAAACCCCCTCAAAATCCACGAATTTTAGATCTAAGAAACCCTAGCCGCCACCTTTTTACCCGAATTTCTGAAGTTCCGACCACCACCACCCTACAATACTTACATCAACGGAAAGAGCTCCTCAAGACCTATCTATAGATAGAAATCTCAAGATGAAACTCCTACCACTAATTTTTCGGCCGCCGGGCAGCCACTTTTTGGCATCTCCGACGTCTCCTCGTGGCTCGAACAGCTTCAACCACGCTCCTTAGGTATTCCGTCATCTCTTTATTTAATTTCTAATTTTTTTTTTGGTTGTAATACGTTAATTCCAGATTTTAATCTTAGTTTCTCATTTTTTTTTTGGTTGTTTCTTGTTAATTAGAGTTTCAAGTTAGATTTATTTAATTAGTTATCTCTATTTATATTAGTTGTTTGTTAGATTATTATGATTATACGGGATCTTTAGTGTATTAGTTAAATCGTTTACTTAGTTAATCAATTGTTAGTTGTGTGAGTTTTGTTTTAGTTCAAATTAATAGGGTAGTATTGATGTTGATAAAATCTGAAGTTTTTATGGGTTTGATCATGACTTAGGATACTAGTAGCTTACTTTTGACTAGTAGGGTGGATGAAATGATATTTTTTCTCCTTGCTTCTGCTATAGCAGATTTTCAGGCCGTCTTTTCACCTTTTGGACAGCCTTTGAACAGTGTTTAGCACAAAAAGTCAGTCCTTTTGGACAGATTTTTGGTGAACCAAAATCTGCCCAAAAAGTGGCTTTCTTTGCCTACTTAAGGGTTGCTCTTTCCTCATTTCTAGTGGGGACTCTATCACACATTTACTAGACATTTTTACACACTAAAAAAAATACAATTTTAGGAGTAACAATTAGCAGCTGAACTTATAGAAAGTAAGCTGAAAATCATGAGTTTTTGGTTGAATCTTAGAGTGAAAAATCTTTCAAAAACATATAAGAGTCTTGGAGTTTGATTCTGTGTTCCTTCTCTTAAAGAACCACTACTTTTAGTGAGATTTATGGGTCGTTTTTAACACGGATTCACTGCTGGTTCGTTACTGTTGCGTTGTTGGTTGTTGCTGAAATTTAGTCCCTCCCTTGCTAATATTTTCTTTCTGTTGATCAGGTACTTCCTCAACTGTTGTACTACTTTTTTGATCAAGAGTGAATGGAAATGAAGTGATTCAAGTCCTTTTAGTATATTGTGTTTGTGTATGATCCGTTTTCTTTTAAGTACCAAGCATATATAAGAGTTAGTTGAATTTTTTTTAGTCATTGACATGTTTAAATGGTGTTTGGGTTGTTGTTTATATTGCTTGAATGCTTACTATATTGGAAATTTGTGTATGCCTAAGTAGGAACCCGTAATTAAGCGTTAGTATTCAAAGCTTGCATCCTTATCACTTCTACTTTAGGTTATTGATTAAAACAGTTGAGAAGGTTTCTATATCTTGCTGAAATTTTTATGCGGTTAACTTGTAGATATATTTTTAAGATAAGTGCATTTTAAGCTTAAAGCTCTAGTGCTCAACAATAGTGGAGTTATTTTTTGTCACGACCCGGATTTTCCACCCTCGGGGGTCGTGATGGCGCCTACTCGTAGAAGCTAGGCAAGCCACAAATCATAAACTCCTAACTCCTTTATTTTAAAACCTTTTTATCATTCATAACCACAAAGCGATAAATATTTAAATAACAGCGGAATATAAAATTAAAGCGGAAGACTTAAATTAAATAAGCTGAACAAATGCGGAAACCGACATGTGCCTCTACCCAAGAACTGATATCACAGCATTCACGGACTACTAAGAGTACTAAATACAAATGTTTGAAAGAAATATAACACTGTTCGTCTCGAAAACAGGAGATAACAGAATGAAATATAAGATAGAGGAGACGCCGGGCCTGCGGACGCGTGCAAGGCTACCTCGGAGTCTCGATGGACTGAAGGCTGGCTCCCGAGCTACTGCTGGTGTCTGGTACCTGGATCTGTGCAAAAGAGCACAGAGTGTAGTATCAGCACAACCGACCCCATGTGCTGGTAAGTGCCTACCCTAACCCCGACGAAGTAGTGACGAGGCTAGACAGGACTACCACATAAACTTGTACAGTTATATATATATATATATATATATATATATATATATATATATATATATACACACACACAACGGGAGAATAACAAGAACAAACATGTTAAAGGGGAGGGGAACATGCTTCGGGGATAGTAGATAATACAAAATTTCAAGAAAATAATAAAGAACATCAATAATTTAACTCTAATACGGATAAAGGAAATAAAAGCAGATTTCACTGTCAGTACATATCTCGTTGCAGGTGTGCAGCCCGATCCCATTTCTCAATAATTAAATCTCGTGGTAGGCGTACCACCCGCTCCCATTTCATCAAATCTCGTGGTAGGCGTACCACCCGCTTCCATTTCATCATAACTCGTGGTAGGCGTACCACCCGCTCCCATTTCAATCAATAACTTGTGGTAGGGTACCACCCGCTCCCATTTCAATCAATAACTTGTGGTAGGCGTACCACCCGCTCCCATTTCATCAATAACTTGTGGTAGGCGTATCACCCGCTCCCATTTCATCAATAACTTGTGGTAGGCGTACCACCCACTCCCATTTCAAGTCAACACAAAGTCACAATAAAATTTCCGGCAAGGAAACAAAAGCAATATAATAATAATTTCCCGGCAAGGGAACAACAATATCAAAACAACCATCCCGGCAAGGGAGAATCAGCTATAACCAAATCCTAGCTCAACTCTTACTCAGCTCGATTAATACCAAGCATAAATAAAGTCCACGAGAATAAACTAAATCTTTACTCAATATCAAAAGTCATCAATTTAAAACATCCGAAGTGTCATTTAAGAACACAACAACTATCAATTTAAGACTCACGGTCATGCTCGACACCAATGTATAGATACTCGTCACCATGCCTATACGTCGTACTCAACAGGAAGCAAATAGCAAATAAGACTCAACTCCTAATCCCTCAAGCTAGGGTTAGACCAAACACTTACCTCGATGCCTTGAACACAACTCAAGTCTCAATTATAGCTTTACCCCTTGATTCCACCGCCAATTCGCTCATATCTAATCACAAATTACTTAATTACATCAATAAACACTAAATGGATCAACCCCAATGCATGAAAATGAGTTTCCCAAAGTTTTACCCAAAAAGTCAAAAATTGCCCCCGGGTTCACGTGGTCAAAACTAGAGGTTCGAACCAAAACCCGATTACCCATTCCCCCACGAACTCAAATATATAATTTGTTTTGAAATCGGACCTCAAACCGAGGTCCAAATCCCCAATTCTTGAAAAACCTAGGTTCTACCCAAAACACCCAATTTACCCCATGAAAATC
The DNA here is from genome assembly GCF_001879085.1 of Nicotiana attenuata. Taxonomy (NCBI): domain Eukaryota; kingdom Viridiplantae; phylum Streptophyta; class Magnoliopsida; order Solanales; family Solanaceae; genus Nicotiana; species Nicotiana attenuata. Next base: position 55,455,044 of record NC_031993.1, read on the forward strand.
TTTGATTTTAGGTTGAAATCATGTTAAAAGATGTTATGATTGAAAGAAATGAGTAAAAACTAACTTACAATTGATTTGGAAGAAGACTTGTTCTTGGAAAATCGCCTAAGTGTGTTTGGGTTTGAGAAAATATGAAAAATGGGGTTCAAAATCGTTTAAGTGTAAAATTGCAGGTCTCTGATATGGGAAATGCGAATAGGGGTTCGCAATTGCGAACCCCGACCTCTGCAGATGTGGAACTGCGAAACAAGGTTCGCATTTGCGAAGAAGAGATCGCATTTGCGATCGCAGAGGATTTAGGCGGGCATCGCATTTGCGAGACTGGCTTCGCAAATGCGAAGCCTGCAGATCAGAACACACCAGCTATTTTTTCAAAGTCAAAATGCACCCGTAGCCTATCCAAAACTCACCCGAGCCCTCGGGGTTCTAAACCAAATATACACACAACCTCAAGAACATCCTACGGACTTATTCGTGCAATCAAATCGCCAAAATAACATCATAAACATCGAATTAAACCTCAAAATCCAAGAATTCTTTCAAACTTCATAAAGCATCAATTTTTCCAATTTAGGTCCGAATCACGTCAAACGACGTCCGTTTTCAACCAAATTTCACAGGAAGGACTTAAAACATATATAAGACCTGTACCGGGCGCCGGAACCAAAATACGGGCCCGATACCATCGCTTTCTAGTCAGATTTCATTTTCAATTTTCTTAAATATTTCCAAAAAACAACTTTTCTAAAAAATTCATTTCTCAGGCTTGGGACCTCGGAATTCGATTCCGGGCATATGCCCATGTCCATATTTTCCTGCGGACCCTCCGGGACCGTCAAATCATGGGTCCGGGTCCGTTTACCCAAAACATTGACCAAGGTCAAATTTATTCATTTTAACATCAAAACTTTGCATTTTTCAAAGAATTTCATATTTAAGCTTTCCGGCTGCGCGCCCGCACTGTGCACGTAAATCGAGGTGACTCTAAATGAGTTTTTCAAGGCCTCGGAGTCAAAGAGAATAATTTAAAACAAGTGATGACCTTTTGGGTCATCACATTTTTCTAGTTTAATTAGTGTATTGAGTTGGTATGGGTTATTCAGCTAAAAGTTTTCAATTAGTTTACTATTGCAACTATTGTTAAATTAAAAGAAAAAATAGGATACACTAGTATGTTATTAGTTGATTTGTAGTTGTGGATAGGCTTTAATATGTATGGGTCAAAGTGAATCAAATTCAGCCAGGCCCATTATGAGGTTAAGCATGCTAGCATGACCATTTTCTTTAATAGTAAGGTAGCTTAATGCCAAAATAAATAAATAATAGAATTGGCCATTTTAAATCCAACAATCAAAGCTGGCCCAAATTTCTAATTACAAGCTTTTCAAATAATTGTTCAATTCATCATATTTTCTTTTAGTAATTATGTAACTTAATTACCTGTGTAATTTAATCACCTTAATAATTAATTTGAACGCTAGGCAATTAGTAGGCGCGCTTTAACTCACGGAATCGCTTGCGTAGCGTGTTGCTTAACATTCAATAAATTAATTCAATAATCTCATGCCATCCCCATTTAGTTTTAGTTAATTTTTAATTTAATCAATCCTTTTTTCTAAAATCGCGAATTCGATTGCGTGGCGCTATAGTTAACTTTTTTTTTATAATCTTCAAGAATTAATTTTCTCAAATGCGGTAATTTCTCAAAAGTACTACAAATAGTTAATTGTCATGACTTTGGATTCGCTTGCGAGGCGCAATTATGATAAGTTAATTAATTTCTTTATTCGATCACGCATTCGCTTGCGTAGCGTGGTTATGACAACGTAATATTATCCAAATTATTTTGTTTAGTAATTCTAATAATCAAGAAATAAAAACGGATAGGTAAAACATGAAAAATCATAGAAATCACAATTTATCCATAATTAATTAAAGCCAAGTATAAGTCAATAAAGCGACCGTGCTAGAACCACGGGACTCGGGAATGCCTTACGCCTTCTCCTCGGTAAACAGAATTCCTTACCCGAACATTATTTTCGAGGACCGATAATAATAAAGTCAAACCTTCCTTTGACTAGAGATTCAAATAAAAGGTGACTTGGAACACACAAAAAATCAATTCCAAGTGGCGACTCTGTAAACAAAATAATCCCTATTCAAGTTTGTCACTTTAATTGGAAAAACTCTTTAACCCACCTTTCATTGATGAGCTAAAACAATTGTGGTATGATGGTGTTGAAACATATGACATATTAACCAAGCAGAATTTCAATTTGCGTGCTAATTTAATATGGACTATTAACGATTTTCCTGCGTATGGAATGTTGTCTGGGTGGATGACTGCGGGAATCTAGCTTGTCCTTACTGCATGAAAAATAGTAAAGCGTTCACTTTGAAACATGGACGAAAGCAATCATGGTTTGATTATCATCTTCAATTCTTGCCTCATGATCATGAGTTTAGAAGGATGAAAAATGCATTCAAAAAGAATCAAATGGAATATGATTCTCCACCTCCCATACTTTCAGGTGAGGAAATTTGGGAGAGGGTCCAGAACTTTAGTAAAGTTACTGAAGCTCCACCTTATAGATTCCCTGGATACGGTGTTACTCATAATTGGACGAAACAAAGTATATTTTGGGAGTTGCCTTATTGGAAGGATAATCCTCTCCGTCACAACCTTGATGTCATGCATATTGAGAAGAATTATTTTGATAATTTGTTCAACACAGTGATGGATGTTAAAGGTAAGACAAAGGATAACCCGAAGGCTAGAATGGACTTACAAGAATATTGCAGGCGGCCTGAATTATACTTGCATACAGCAAATAATGGTAAAGTGTTCAAGCCCAAAGCAAGTTACACATTCACTTTGGAGGAAAGACGGCAAATTTGTGATTGGGTTACGAAACTGAAGATGCCTGAGGGTTATGCTTCGAATCTTGGGGAAAAAGTAGATATGGAGGTAGGGAAGTTGAGCCATTTGAAAAGTCATGACTATCATGTTTTCATGGAGACCTTGGTGCCTATTGCATTTTGTGGTTTGCCTGAAAGAATCTGGAAACCCATCACAGATATTAGTTTATTTTTTAAAGACTTGTGTTCTACCATATTAAGGGAAGAAAACCTACTCCGGATGGATCAGAACATTTGTGCAACTTCTAGTAAGATGGAAAAGATATCTCCATGTGGTTTTTTTATGTGATGGAACACCTTCCAATCCACCTTGTACACGAGGCACGACTTGGAGGACCTGTTCAATGCAGATGGATGTATCCCTTTGAGAGGTAATATTATAAATTTGATGTAATTTTCTGTTTTATTTGAATGTTCTTGGCTAACATGACATTATGTAGGACAATTGGCAAATGCAAACAATTTGTTAAGCATAGGAATAGGATTGAAGGATCTATATGCGAAGCTTATCTTGCAAAGGAAACTGCTCATTTTTGTTCTTATTATTTTAATAGTAATGTGCCATGTTCTAGGAATAGGCCCAATAGGCACACAGTCAAATGTGTGAATGATCCATTATATCTGCCAATGTCCATATTCAATCAACCAGGCCGATATTCTAAGGATGTTAGAAAGAGAAGTTTGAGTGATATGGAGTACAATTCAGCTACACTTCTTGTGTTGCTAAATTGCCCCAAAGTTGTACCATTTCTCAAGTAAGTATTGATTTATTAGTTATCAAAATATAATATTTACTGTGATTACATCTCGATGCACTACTAAAAATATTTGATGTGTCACAGTCACTTCGTGGGTCAATTTGGCCATGATGTTGTATATACGAGATTTGATACGTGGTTCAAACAATTTGTAAGTTTATCCTGATAATGTTCTAACACTATGTAGGTAAATAATGTTTGTAAGTTATGCTAACTTATGAATATTTTTAATACTATGTAGGTAAATGATCCAAATAATGGTGTAAATCAATTTTTGAAAGATATATCTTGGGGACCTGGGCTTCAGGTCACAACAATGTCTAAGTACATAGTGAATGGTTATAAGTTCCATACAGAGGATTGCTATAAAAATAAAAATAGCAACAACAGCGGGGTATGGGTTCAAGGTGGTGATGGCAACCAAGTTGGAGATATTGATTATTATGGTGTGCTCAAAGAAATAATAGAACTAGAATATACAGGTTGGCCATATAAGAAATTGATACTCTTTAGGTGCAAGTGGTTTGACCCAAATACAACAAGAGGTACAAGAGTATATAACCAATACAACATAATTGAGGTTAATCGTACGAGAGAGTATGATCGCTATAATCCTTTCATAATTGCACATAATGTTAGGCAAGTGTATTATGCTCCTTATCCATTGCGGCGGAATAAGTCCGATTGGTGGATTGTAATAAAAACTAAGCCTGTAGGTAGGGTGGAAGTCGAGAATGTGTTAGATGTTGCATATCAAAACGATATCTCCAGTGTTCACCTAATAGTGGACGATCAGCTAGAAAATGATTCTGAACATCCTGAACACATATTGAAAGAAGTTGATATAAATGAAGTAACAATTATAGAAAATGAGGACGAAGAATCAACTGATGAAGATCAAACAAGTGAGGACGAAGAATTCTCGGACGAGGAAGAATACGTCGATGAGCTTTAAAAAGTTGGATTTTAAATAACTCTCATTTTATAGCTAGTTTCTTATATGTTTCAATCTAAATATGTATTATATTATGCAGATGGCAGGCAAGGGTCAAGGTAACAATGACCCTACTGGTTCTCGGGGTCGAGAAAAGGCTAGGAAGGGAAAGAGGAGGGTAGAAAATAATACTCCATCTGCTCCACCCTCTTCAGAGATGCCTATGCATGCCTATGTCTTATCCTCCACTCCAAGGCTATACTGAGCTGCCACAGCATCACGAGCCCTACACCTTCATGCAGACACCAGGTCTTTCATCACAGGGCCATAGGACTATACGTCTGACATACAGTCCAGATCCCTCACAACCACGTGGATCGCAGCCATCTGCATCGCATGGATCGCATCCATCCATGTCACAGCCACATGGATCACAGCCACTCGGGTCACAGCCACTTGGGGTCCATCCAGCTATGTCGCAGTCACAGGGATCGCAACCATCTTTATCATCGACTCCATCTATTTCAGGCCTTCGCCTGCGAGGTAGTAGCTCTAATCCCCCTACACCATCCACACATGCCTCTGATATACATGCTTCGGACAATGATGTTGATGATGACGAGGAGGTGCATTATGATCAATATGGCATGATCATCATAGTCCCTGAGGGTGATGGGTAAGAGTTATTTGTTATTTTGCGTTTATTGTTTTGTAAGGTTTTTACTAATATATTAATGTGTTTTTATTGTTAAATTGAAGGTTCATCCCGATTACGAGGATAATTACCAATGCCATCAGAAAGCTTTATGATGGCCCTTATGCGACTTGGACTGATTTCTCATTCTCGCTGAAGGAGCAAATTTCCAATCAATTTAAGGCATAAATGTTCTTTTAAGCAGTTTAATAATTTATATTTATGATATTTCCATATAATATTTAACTTTTGAAATACAGAGCAAGTGTGTATGGGAACATCGCTATTGTCACGACCCAAAACCCGGTCGTGATGGCGCCCAACACAATGCTAGGCAAGCCCGACCATTTACACAACCTTAGCCAATTAATCTCAATAGATAAATAAATATTCACTACTACAGTACCAATTTAATGCGGAATTTCTAATATAATCTCTAACATTCGAGAACCCCAGAATTTATATACTAAAAATACTAATCAGCCCACAGAATCTGGTGTCACGAACATGAGCCTCTAGAAAAAGATTATTCACCTATTACAAGTTCGACTAGGAAACTAATACGAATAAAATAATAAAAGATAGAAGGGAGAGATCAAGGCTGCGAACACCATGTAGCTACCTCGACACTCCCAGATAATTGCTGCTCAGCTAACAAGTCCTCACTCACCCTGTGGTGTACCTGAATCTGCACACAAGGTGCATGGAGTATTGTGAGTACTTCCAACTCAGAAAGTAATAAACATAAATAAGGTCTGAGGATAAGAAATCCTAAATAGACACAAAGTAAAGCTAAAATACAATAAACAGCGAATACAATTATCATAAACACCACCACAGATGAAGAATATATGATAAATAAATATGCAATGCAACACATAAACCGGTACCTCCAGTACCCCGCTGCGGCGTGCAGCCCGCTCCATTTATTTAATGTCGACAGCGCTCACTGGGGGTGTGCAGACTCCGGGAGGGGCCCCTTACGGCCCAAGCGCAATAATAAGCCATCTCGTGGCTTCAAACAGGCCCTTGGCCTCATATCAATATCATTACTATACCACTGCGGCGTGTAGCCCGACCCCATACTCAGTCCAAAAATCATACAATAGTATAAAAATATTCAGCCCAAACTTCATTTAAAAATATTAACTTAATTTCTAAATTTAAGAGAAATGGCTGAGTTTTCAAATACAGTATCAAATGCCCGGACTGAGTTTAATATTTATAAATATGGTAAGAAACCATTTAAAAACAATCCCCGAAGGATTCAAGTAGTTGGCACAAGACCCAATGATAACAATTAATCCATTTTTATAAGGATATTACAAATCTACAATCAATTAGGTAGTAATTTTTATTAAACGGGACGGACTAAGTCACAATCCCCGACGGTGCTCTACCCCATGCCCGTTATCCGGCGTGCAAGTCACCTCACATAGCACTACGTTGTGCAAATTCGGGGTTTCAATCCCTCAACACAGCATTTAAATTTATTACTAACCTCAAGCCGGCCAAAGTCCTAGCCTGCTATGCTCTTGCCCTTCAATTTTCCTCCTCGTGCGTCGAATCTGACCAAAACCACAACGAATACGTCACAATATGCTAAGGGGATATAACCCAATCGAAAAGACTCGAAAAACATCGAAAATCACGAAGTTGGCAAAACCCGAGCCCCGGGCCCACTTCTCGAAAAATTATAAAATTCACATCACCGGATTCCTTAACTCGCCACGAGTCCATGCATATAAAGAACACCAAAATCAGAGTCCAAATGACCCCTCAAATTCCCATTTTTGTTCTCTTAGGTTTCAAGCCCTAAACCACCATTTTTGACCTTAATTCCTTGAGTTTTCAGTGTAATTTCATGTATTTGCATGATAAAATTGTGTTCTAAGTCCAAGACTGCTTACCTGATCGAAGTCCTTGAATTTCCTCTTCAAAATAGCTCAAGAACACCCCAATTCCGAAGTTAAAATATGTGTTCTGTAAAATTTCGCGAAGGGATTAAAAACCCACTTCTGATCAGTTGTTTCCGCTTCTGCGGTGGCTTTGTCGCTTCTGCGACTACCGCATCTGCGGTCACTTTCCGCTTCTGCGGAATCTCACTTATTGCCTTGGATCGCTTTTTGCGGTCACTAACCACTTCTGCGGAAGCCGCTTATGCGGAAAATATTCCGCTCCTGCGGAAATCTCCAAAATGCCCAACCTCGCTTCTGCAACTCCTCATTCGCTTCTGCGGAACCGCTTCTGCGGTCCATTTCCGCAGAAGCGAAAATACCAGATACCAGACCACTCAGCAGTCCTTAAACTCCAAATTTCATCCCGTTTGCCATCCGAAATCACCCCGAGGCCCCCGGGACCTCAACCAAAAATACAAACATGATCCAATACCTTATTCAAACTTGCTCCAATCATCAAAACACCTCAAACAACACTAAAACCATCATTTCTCATCGAATTCAAGCCTAAGTTTTTTTTCAAAAACTTCCGAAATACCCATTCGATCAAAAACCCAACCAAATCACCTCCGAATGACCTGAAACTTTGCACACACGTATCCTAAATCACCTAACGAAGCTACTGCAACTCTCGGAATTCCATTCCGACCCTCGGATCAAAATCTCACCTATCAACCGGAATTCGCCCAAAGTACTAACTTCGCCAATTCAAGCCTAGTTCTACATCGGACCTCCAAAATTACTTCCGATCACACTCCTAAGTCAAAATTCATCCCCCGAAGCTAACCGAATCATCGGAATTCATATCCGAGCCCTCTAACACAAAAGTCAACGTCCGGTTGACTTTTCCAACTTAAGCCTTCTTAAAAGAGACTGAGTGTCTCATTTCTTATCAAACCCAATCCAAATCAACTCCAACACATCTAATACTGATACTGAAACATAAGGAAATAGAAAATGGGAAAAACGAGGCGGTAACACACGTGACGACTGGTCGGGTCATCACATCCTCCCCAACTTAAACAAATGCTCGTCCTCGAGCGGGTCAAGAAACATACCTGAAGTCTCAAATAGGTGAGGATATCTGCTCCGCATCTCCTGCTCGGTCTCCCAGGTAGCCGCCTCTACGGGCCGACCTCTCCACTGCGCTTTCACCGATGCAACATCTTTTGATCTCAGCTTCCGAACCTGACGATCCAAAATGGCTGCTGGCTCTACCTCATAAGTCAAGTCACCCTCCAGCTGAACTGTACTGAAATCTAAAACATGGGACGGGTCCCCAATGTACTTCCGGAGCATAGACACATGAAAAACTGGATGGACGCCCGACAAACTAGGTGGCAGGGCAAGCTCATAAGCCACCTCGCCATTCCTCCTAAGTACCTCAAAAGGCCCAATGAACCGCGGACTCACCTATCGAAGCTACTGCAACTCTCGGAATTCCATTCCGACCCTCGGAACAAAATCTCACCTATCAACCGGAATTCGCCCAAAGTACTAACTTCGCCAATTCAAGCCTAGTTCTACACCGGACCTCCAAAATTACTTCCGATCACACTCCTAAGTCACAAATCATCCCCCGAAGCTAACCGAATCATCGGAATTCATATCCGAGCCCTCTAACACAAAAGTCAACGTCCGGTTGGCTTTTCCAACTTAAGCCATCTTAAAAGAGACTGAGTGTCTCATTTCTTATCAAACCTAATCCAAATTAACTCCAACACATCTAATTCTGATACTGAAACATAAGGAAATAGAAAATGAGGAAAACAGGGCGGTAACATACGTGACGACGGGTCGGGTCGTCACAGCTATAGCGCGGAAGTGGCTGCAAATTTTCATCACAAAGCTCGCAAGCGTTTGTCGCATACTTTCTCCGAAGCTAGAAAGAAGAACAGGAAGCCTGACTGGTTGCTTAAAAATTTATGGGATGATTTGAAAAGTCAATGGCTTACCGCAAAGTTCTTAGAGAAGAGCGAAAAAAGGAAAGAAAGCTCGCGCATCTAAGGAGGGAGGCTCCTTGCACACTGGAGGTGCGATCAGCCTAGGGACAGTAAAAAGAAGATCGGTACGTAATTGCTTAAAATATTTTAATTTTCAAAGTATATCTATTCTGTTTATTAACTAATTTAATTTATTTTCAGGAAAAGAAGTTGGGGCATCCAATGAGCCATGATGAGCTATTCAAGGAGACGCATATTGTAAAGAAGAAGAAAGAGACGGATCAAGAAAGGTGGGTCGAGGATCGGGCCTCGACTGTATATGTAAGCTTCACTTTTCTTTAAGTATTTCAATTTACTTTTATATATATTTTAAGGTACTAATTCAATTTAAATTTTCGTATAGGGTCGCTACCAAACTAACGTGGAGGAATTCATCCGCACTCAGCCAGCTGGTGAATCGGGCGAGCCAACCCAACCTTCGGACGAGGATGCTGAAAGAATATGGATGGAGTCTGCTGGCGGTCCAAAATAGGGGAAGGTATACAGGCTTCCTACTAAGAAATTCCATCGTTATAAGTGTGGAATGCAAGGAATGGGGACTTCCTCGCAAGGCGAGCAACTTAATGGGGAGAGCCTCTCCGCTATGCGGGAGACTGTGACAAAGCTCACATCCGAGCTAGAAGCGGCCAAGGAAAGAGAAAGGGTTAGAGATGCTCAGTTCCTTGGCATGCAAGCTCAGATTAGAACTCTCCTATATACTGGAGCTTTTCCGTTGACCCAGTCTCGTGAGTCATCGCCAGAGGCTCGACTTGAACGTGAGCGTTCCTTCCGTCCTCCCCGTGATCGTTCCTCCCGTCCTCCCCGTGGTCGTTCTTCCCGTCCTCCACAAGACCCTTCTCGACACCGTTTTTTAGATGAAAGTTAATCAGACGGTGATGATGATGATGATGTACAAAACACTCCTTGACTTTTATATACTTTGAACTAGACAAATAGAACCGGTTTTGAACTAGTTGTAATAAGTTTTAACTTGGTTTTGAATTTTTTAGTTCTATTAAACTTTAATTTGTTAGTTTTAATGTATTTATTGATTGTGTTGTTGTTGTTGTTATTGTGTTGTTATTTAGGGATTTTTATTTTGCTGGCAGGTGGCGTAGCTGCCAAAACAGGCATTTTATGCCAAAATTAAAACCTAGAAAACCGACCAAAGTTAGTCGGTTTCTAATTAAATAACAAAATTCTGTTGATTAGCGACCAAGGTTGGTCGCTTAAGTCTAAAAAAAATAAAAAATAAAAAATATCGACCAAAGTTGGTCGGTTAATGAACAAGGATCACCCGGATTTTAACTTTACCGACCAACTTTGGTCGGTATGGTTAAATTTTAATTTTTTTTAAAAAATATATATTTTATTTTACCGACCAAAACTTTGGTCGCAAATTTTTAAATTTTAAAATACACCGACCAACTTTGGTCGGTAAAATTAAATTATTAAAATATGTTACTGACCAAAGTTGGTCGGTATGTGCTTTAAATTGCACAGTTGGTCCTTTTACCTTTGCGACCAAACTTGGTCGGTATACTAAAACGACCACCAAAATAGCGACCAAGTGTGTTCGGACTCATTTTGGCAGGTAATTTGCCAAAACCGATCAATGTTGATCATTTTTTTGGGTCGCTAATTACCGGATTTCTAGTAGTGTATGGAGCCGCCTGAGGACTTCGTAATTAAGCTTGCAGATAAGCATGTGTTTTGCAGAAAATTGGCAGGCATGAAGCCTGTCAATAGTTCCTCTACTTGAAGACACATTTGGCCCCTTGGCTGGAGGGGGAGTTTGTTGGGCACATGCCCATGTTGTCCAGCCAAAAGCTCAATGGCCTAATCCTATTCTCTTTTGGTTTTCATTCCTATTTGGAATTGGATTCGGTGTTTATTCCTATTTTGAGTGGGTTTTGGCTTTAAGAGAAAGTACCACTCATGATCTATAAATAGGACTACCTTGGAGAATTATTCTATGCTCATTGATACAAGTTTTTGAAAGACTTAAACACATAAAAGTGGTTTTTGAGAGAGCTTTCATCAAGAGAAAAGAGAGAAGAAAAGTATTTATTTTTGCTACAGATTTTTATCCGATCAGCCAACTTCAAATTACGTTTTCGGATTCGTCAACAGTTGGATCGGGCTGAAATTTTGACTGAGTGTTCGTAACATCTTGGTCTTTGATTTGAACGGCGAATATCGGATTTGAAGGCCCGTAGAATCAGATTTCGAGCCTCAAACAACAACTTCAGTTTTGTAGATTCTCCTCTTTTTTCAATTGATTAGTTGTTGCTCTTGTTTCTATTGTTGCTTCGTGTTTGGCACTTGTTCTGTAGCCAATTTGGAGAACTTTTGTAACTCTCTTATTGTTATAGTGGAGCTTTTTGAATCTTTGTGATCCCGTGATTTTTACCTTCGATTTGAAGGGTTTTCCATGTTAAAATTTAGTATTCTTTTTCTTCTTTATTTTCTGATTTGCCTCTTCCTCGACATAACATTCATGAGATCTGCGAGCAAATTTGAACTCTTTTGTGAATATTCCGGTGTCTTTGAAGATCAAATAAAACTAACAAGACGCATCTTCCACTCATTACTGAATCTTATGTTAAATGAAGTTTGAATGAAACAAATGTTTAATCAAGTTATATTGTTGCTTCTTCACCTTTGTTTATTTGAATTTTCATTTATAAACTTTAATTATTTAAGAAAATTTGTCTATCTAAGTTTTGCAAAGTATATCTCGATCAACCCCAAAAAAGGAGAGATGTCACTCATGCTCACACAGACCGTTTACCGATAAATAGAATAGAGTTGTAAGCACGGTGAGAAGTGACAGAGGATGTTTTCTTGTGTAAAAAGAGAATAACATTTAACAAGTTTTTAATTTGTTATTCTATATATTTGAAATGTACATTTACTTGTTATTATAGTAGTACTATTATTTTTTCTTTCTAAGTCCTACTTATCCGTTCAAGAAATATATCCAAATGGAACGTCATCATGGATATAGATGAATCATTTGACTCAATTCCCCGTTAATTAATTAATTTGCTGCAAATAATGGAGGGAACATCTAATGGATGTGTCGCGCCCAGTGCCTTGGTTAGTGGCAATGGATTTAATTCTCTTTTTTTAGGGCACTTTCGATTTCATAGATTTTGATCGAGATACGTGAATTTCTCAGATTTGATTCTATGATAACAAAGTCAAAATTCCCAAGCATCGAGGAATGCAGACTGCACAAGCACTTTTACTTTGTATTGTCATTTCATTCTTCCTTTATGGCTTTATCTAGAAATCAATCTACTGCACACTTATAAAAATGACAAGTAAAGATTCACTTTACAATCAGTATTATTTAAATAAATTGTGTGATAAGAAGGAATCGTCAACACTCAAAAGGTAAGTTGTATAGAGTAGTAATTAGACCGATTATATTGTATGAGGTAGAGTGCAGAGACAGAGACAGAGTTAGAATTTGAAATTTGTGGGTTCAGTATTCTAGTTCTTTTAAGTTATTGAGTTCTAAATTAATAATTTTACATAATTCAATGATCTTTTAAGATAAATACAAGATTTGGAGACAAAAGTTACTAGGTTCAACTGAACCCGCATCCGAAAGGACTAGCTCTGCCCCTGGCGGAGTGTTGGCCAGTTAAGAACACTCATGTTCAGTAGATGTAAGTAGCAGAAATGAGGATGCTAAGATGGATGTGAGGACATACCAGGGAAGATCAAATTAGGAATGGAGTTATCCGAGACAAGGTGACAATGGTCTCCGCGGAGGATAAGATGCGAGAAACTAGGCTGTGATGGTACGGACATATGAAGAGGAGTGTAGATGTTACGGTGAGGAGATGTGGGAGGTTGCTCATAGTGGGGCTGAGGCGAGGTAGATGTAGGCCTAATAAATATTGAGGAGGGATGATTAGGCATAACATGACTCAACTTCAGCTTACTGAGGACATGACCCTTGATAGGAGTGTGTGGAGGTTGAAAATTCGGGTAGAAAGTTAGTAGATAGGCGGAAGTATCTCATTTTCATGTCGGTAGCATTAGTATTAATCTCTAATTTTCATAAATTTGTATCCGTAGGTTTCTTTTACTATATGTTGATCCTTTCGCTTCGATTATTCTATCATCTTGTCACTTTATTTCCTTATCTTGTTGGTGTTACATAAGGGTGTCTAACGGACCGGGTTTAACCGTAACCGGACCGGCCCAGACCGATTAAAATCGGAATCGGCCCGGACCGGTACAAAGGGGCCGGGTGGGGCTGGGTTAATGGGGTAGGGGTTGGCCAGTTTACGTTGTGGCTACCGGTTAACCGGCCCGGTCAAACCCGGTCAATGATTTTTACTGTAGCACCGGTTAACCGGCCCGGACCTTACCGGCCCAGATCGGTATAACGGCTACATTCATTTTATTTTTTATTTTTTATTTTTTTAATTGACGGAGCCTTTTTCTGACCGTTGGCAACGGTCTTCTGGCCTTGGAGCCGTTGCCCAACGGCAGATTTGCACAAATAGCCCATTTTTGGGATTTTTTTCAAAAAAATAAACATCTCTTGTAATTACCTAATTAGCCCTTTGAAAAACTATAAATATACCCCCTCCTTCTTCATTTCTTCACTCATCTCTCATTTCTCAAACTCATATTCTCAATTATCATTCTCTCATTCTTCACCTAAAGTGCAATTAAGTATTTGACTCTTATTTTTTTTGGAATTTCATTTATCGTATTATTTAATATTTGAAGTTTGAAGTTTGAACAATTGACGTTTCTTCGTGGTAATTATCACGACCCAAAAATCCCTCCGAAGGAGTCGTGATGGCACCTAGTCTCTAAACTAGGTAAGCCTAATATTAACTGAAATAACATTGATATTTGCCATCTTTAAATTCAATAACTCTTAAAAATTTACAATTCCCAAAACCGGCGGTACAAGTCACAAGCCTTTCTAAGAGTAATTATACAAAATAAATTCATCATTGCTCCGAAACAAAAGGAACAAATGGAAATAAGTACAAATGAAGGAGACTCCGAGGCCCGCGAACGCTGTAGCAGGTTTACCTTGAGTCTCCATAGCAACGAACCGCAAAGCCACTAACGATCAATTACCTGGATCTGTACAAAAATGTACAGAAGAGTAGTATGAGCACACCACAGCGGTGTCCAATAAGTATCAAGACTAACCTCGGTGGAATAGTGACGAGATACAGTCAAGACACTCACTGGTCTAACAACCTGTGCAATATAGCATACAAAAACAATAGGGAGCAAATAATTATGATGGCATCAATAATCAACCCGTGATGTAAACAGCAGGGCAACAAAAAAACACCATAAATATTACTCAACGATTAATGTATACAAGGGCAATCAATTAATCAAGTCCTTCAAATATAAATATCCTTCAATTATATTTCCTTCAAATAAGCATCTTTCGAATATAATTCTTTCGAGTAAATGTCACCTTATGACGCCTCATTTCATAATCATAAATAATATAGCTCTCAGCCCACTTTCATATATTCATGGCATCTCGTGCCCATATTTCTATCATAGTCGCACGGGCAAATCACATGCCATTAAATAAAATCATAATATTTTCCATGGCACCTTGTGCCCACATATTTCTGTCTCACATTGCGCAACAACGTTCTCAGGTTACTCAGTTCATAGGGTCCATAACCAGTACAATTAAGATGTTCAAGGAGTCTGATTTACATAACATATGTGGAGTACAGCTTCTAAACCAATTAGGAAAATCAACAAGAAAAGATGAAGTTATCTTTAGAAATCATTTGAATAAGTAAAATACCCTTTTTGATTAAAGTACAATATCGAAGGAATCATTACCTTTAACACGAGGAATCAATAAGTTCAAAACATCGTAGAAATTCCCTTTTGAGTAAAAGTACGACCTCAGACGTTCTAAGGATGAGAAGCACTTGAATTAAAGGTATAACAATTATTGAAAGCTTTATATAAATACGGCGAAGTATTGAAAATACTATGGGTTACAACACAAAGGATCACAGCAGTAAAGGGATCCAAACAGTTAATACACTTGAATTGTTCATAACAAAAAAATAGCAAACAAAGTGCACGACATCACCCTTCGTGCTTTTACTCTCCTTCTCACCATAAGAATCAATATTCACTTTCATTCTTTCTCGTTGCAGGCGTGCAACCCGATCCCATTACAAATGTTACCGTGGCGACGTGCCACCCGACCCCATTTCATATATCTTGTTGCAGGCGTGCAACCTGATCCCATTTCATATATCTTGTTGCAGTCATGCAACCCGATCCCATTTCATATATTTTGTTGCAGGTCATATTTTTGTTGCAGGCGTGCAACCCGCTCCCATTTCATATATTTTGTTGTAGCTGTGCAATCCGATCCATTTCATATATTTTATTGCAGGTGTGCAACCCGCTCCCATTTCATATATCTTGTTGCAGGCGTGCAACCCGATCCCATATAATATACAAATCAACACCAACCACAAAATAATCCCCGCAAGGAAAATAATATCATAAGCAATAACATCCCAGCAAGGGAAACAACAAGTACATAATAAGGGTCACGAAAAATCTAAGAAGCACGATAACCTCAACAAACAACAAGACATAATAAGCACGTGATAACTACACCGGTAACCACAACAATTGGACATGTAACCTATTTGCACGAAGTCATAAAGGAACTCACAATCAAGAAGTATCAAAACAATAAGGAAGGCAATCACTTCAATTAAGGCAATTAAGGGTCAAGTAACACGTACGAATTAGAGGATGGTCCATATGCTCCATATGGAGCATATGGAGCCAATTTAAGCAATTAGGAAACCCAACAATAACGGGATACTTTCCACACAATGAACATAAGGACCTAAGAACCTTAAAGACAAATTTCCCACAAATAAGTCCGAGCACACACTCGTCGCCTCGCGTGCACGGACTACAAATAGCATAGAAGACTCAAAACCTAAGGGTAAATCCCCACACAAGGTTAGGCAAGATACTTACCTCAATCTGGCCAATTCAATACTCAATTTAGCTTTTTCCTTTTTCCAGTTCATCAATGCTAGGCTCAGTCTAGCCAAAAACGACTTGAATACATCTAACATTGCAAGAGAAAATAATTCCAATTAACAAAGCTATGATTCTTATACAATTTGCGAAAAGTCAACAAAAGTCAACTCCCTGAGCTCGCACCTTGGAACCCGACAAAATTTACAAAAGCTGAATACCCATTCCGATACGAGTTCACCCATATAAAAATTATCCAATTCCGATATCATTTGGTCCTTCAAATCATTATTTTACATTTTGAAAGATTTTCACAATTTTTCCCAAATTCAATCCCAAATCACGAATCAAATGATGAATTCAATGATAGATACATGTATTCTAGCCAAATCCGAGTTAGAATCACGTACCCCAATGGATTTCTTGAAAAACCTTCGAAAAATCGTCAAAATCCGAGCTCTCTAGGTCAAAATATGAAATAAAACCTATCACACCTCCTTTTTCCTACACCCTAGAGGGTATAAGGGAGTTTTTTTCAACTTAAAGTGACAATCGAAACGGGATTTAATTATTTAAAATCAGAGTCGCCACTTGGGATAATTAATTGTGTCCCAAGTCACCTGTTTAGAATCATGAATCGAGGAGATTTGACTCTGTTTTTGTCCACGGACACAGAAATCCAGGTAAGGAATTCTGTTAACCCGGGAGAAGGTGTTAGGCATTCACGGGTTTCGTGGTTTTAGCACGGTCGCTCAACTGTTATAATTGACCTATTACCTGATTTTAATACATATTTTAGCCTATGGTATATTTTAACTTATTAACCGCTTTTAATTATTTTTAAAGAAGATTCAACGCTATTTAAAACACGCCTTGGACTATGCCACATGAAATGCACCTGCGGTCCGCGACACATTTTATCTAACGTTGTTGAGATTTGAATTTGGGTCACATGAAATGCACACCCGAGTTTAAGGAAATTAATCTAAATTACGCCCCTAAAGCAACTACGCACTTTCAAGTTTGCGAGGGCCATGGAAAATTCAACTAAATGGCATACCTCAATTTCTAAAGGATTAAAATTAATTAAGTGAGGGGCATGCGTTTTGAGATTTTAGTTGGCATGGCACGCCTCAAATTATTCTAACCAAAGGGTTTCTAAATTTAATTTTGAGGGCCATAAATCGTACGTTTGGCTAATATGGCACACCTCAAATTAATTTTAAGGGTCTAACTAATTAAATAAGGCTTAAAGAAATTATAGTTACTTCTAAGCTAATGTTCAAATTTAAATCATTAATCAAAAGGGCCAGTACTAAATGAGGTCCGATCCATTTTCATTCCAAGGCCTGGACCTGGCCTAAGGCCCTATAGCCAATTGCCATGACAAACATGGGGACACGATTGGGCTCACCATGAAGCCCAAATCGAGAGTCCAACATGCAGAAGGGGGAGTTTGGCGCAAATGGACCAATGCTGATAGCCAGTTTAGTGCTTCATCACTGCATTTGAGGCAACACTACCCTTTTTCATAAAGTCTTTGAATCTGAACAAGTACTGACTAACTTAAACTCATGTAAAACACATTTGAATGCCAGCATCCATTCTATAATGAAAATATAATTCCCAGTTGTAATAATAAGCCTTTACACAAATTGTTCATCATTTAACATCAAAACTCAAGGATCACAACTCATGCTAAATTCCGATTCAAACCAGCACATTTAAACAAGACCACACGACTCGAAACTTTCCAAAGAAAACCAAATGTGATAAGTTAATCTAAATTTGAGAATTTTCAAGTCTAAAACCAAGCTCAGATCCCATTCGAAAGACCTTTTAAAATTCAAGGTGCTCATACATGAGCAAAAGCAGAACTAAGTGACAACTCTGAAATCATTGGACTATGTTTCAAGCTATGCAGGAGCAAGTCTAAAATGATTAATGGGAGATAAGCCTAAATCAAGTTTGCTAGACCAACAACATGAATGGTCTAAACTGATAAGCATTTAAACCATAGCTATGAAAAGCACGTCCAAAAACCAGCCAGCCTCAACTAATTAAACTAAGAGTCACAGTCCTCAATCAATACATATTATACTAAGTCTAAAAGCACTCTTGAATCAACTATGTTCAAACAAAGTCCAAATCCAACACTTAAGACCAAATGTAATATCAGGGAATGAAATATACAAAGTAAGCTAGACTAGAAAAAAAACATGAATAAAAACATGACAAATTCAAGCAGTAATCAACAACATGGGTAATGTTTGTCATTTACTTCAGCTTGGTTTACAGGTCTTCACACAAAAAACTCAATCAAGCTTCATTTCCAGTCATAGTTCAAAAGAGTACCTGGTAAAATTAGAGCAAAAGAAAAAAAGTGTAAAGATCAGCAGCAGAAGCAGATGCACTTCAGCAGATCAACAACACCAAATTCAGCTTCCTTAAACCATTTCGAGCCCAGAATGAATCCAAGATTACTTCAAACTTTAAAACCCAAAGAATTACACAAAAAGCTTTAATGTAACAGTGTTTTGTGGTTTTTTTTTTGTATTTCTCTTCTGATTCTTCAGACTTTTTCAGTGTTTGTATTTTTTCAGCCGTTCCTAATTCCTAGGATCTGACCTCTGCTCATTCTACTGAAAAACAACCTTATATAGAAGGCTTTAGGGAAACAGAGATGATTTTGCTAATTATCAGTTACACCCTTCCCCAATTTTTCTTTTGTTCATTTTAAACCCTGATTTAAAACCTGTTTCGTTAAGCTGGTCCCTTCCCCAATTTCTTGAAAACTTCCTTAGGCAGTTACAAAAGATTCCCCTGACCAATTTCTCTAAACTACCCCTTAAACAGCTACTATTTACCTTCCCAACCTAAACCAATGCAGGCCAACCTGATTCTCAAACCTGGGCCGGAACGAATGGACTTCCTTATCCCAAACCCCAAAAGAAAGTCTCAAATCCAGCAGTAAAAACAAAACCCAAAAGGCTCGAATCAACCACACAAGGGCTTAACCCATTAGAACCCTAAAGTGGTGAGCCCGACACCACTGATTAATTCAAACTACTACTGGCTAAAAGGGAAAGAGAAGAGTAGAAAGGGAACCTGATAATACATACAACTGGGCGTATTGGTGCCATTTAAGTCAACCCAATCAGAATTCTCATTAAATCAAAGAAAACAAGAAGAGATTGCCCTATTGATAAAGAATATGCTCTCTTACTTTCTTGCTCATTACTCATCAGAATTGTCCTTTAATTTTATTGTTCTTGACCTACCTCGACGCCACTTTAGTTCAAGGTCATGACTGGATTGCACACTGGTTTGATTTTACTTAATTCTTTCATTTATACGTTAGATTTCTTGGTTATTAATTAGTATTGAACTAAATCACATATCTTTAAAACCATAAACAAGTTTAATTGTTACTTGTATTTTCGAGGTAAACAGTTTGGCGCCCACCGTGGGGCTAAATATAATAGTGGTTATTTCAGTACTGATTTTGATAACACACGTTGTTTTCACACTTGTTCTTGTCAAGAATTTTTGTTCGCAGGTTAAAACATGTCAAACTCGCAAAACACACCCGTACACAGTGATGATGGTCTTGGATTTCATGGGGAAAACAACAATGCAGGGTCGGTGTACCACCGATTAACCCTGGGGAAGTGCCAAATGTGGAACCAGTCGATGGTGTTCGCACATTGCTTTGAATGCGGATTTAGGCGCAGACCCCGGAGGAAGTGTACGCAGGGAAGCTCGATCTGGTGGCCAAGGAACACAAGGTATAGGATATGGGGGTGTCAGCCACCAAGTAATATTCGAGATGCTACAAGCTCAAAGGGTTACTATCGTTCAGCTTCAAAGTAAGCACAAAACTCCAAGTGTAGTCGAACCAGAAAACACTCGACGTACTGAGCCGGTGCCCAAAAGATCAAACGGTAATGGTTCGGGACTGATCCCACTATTATGAGGATGCTCGAGGAGCTCACCAAAAGAATCGAGTCGGGGGAGAAAAAGATTGAGGATAACGATTAAAAAGTGGAGACTTATAACTCCCGTGTTGATAAAATACCGGGGCACCCCCGATTTTGAAAGGTTTGGATGCTAAAAAATTCGTACAAAATCCATTCCCTCCGAGTGCGGCTTCGAAGCCCATTCCTAAAAAGTTTTGTATGCCCGATATACCTAAATACAATGGGACAAACGATCCTAATGAACACATTACCTCGTACACTTGCGGGATTAAAGGAAACGACTTAAATAATGATGAGATCGAGTCGGTTTTGTTGAAACAATTTGGGGAAACATTGTCAGAGGGAGCGATGATTTTGTATCACAACTTCCTGCTGAATTCTATCCATTTGTTTGCTATGTTAGCAGACGCCTTTGCGAAGGCAAACGCCGGGGCTATAAAGGTTACGACAAGGAAATTGCAAGTTTTTAAGATAAGACAGAGGAATGATGAGATGCTAAGGGAGTTCGTATCCCGATTTCAAATGGAGTGAATAGAATTACCACCAGTCTCGAATGATTGGGCCGTGCAAGATTTTATGCAGGGGTTTAACGAGCGGAGTTCGATCGTGTCACGTCAGTTGAAGCAAAATCTGGTTGAGTATCCAGCTGTGACTTGGGTAGATGTACATAATCATTATCAGTCGAAGATCAGAGTCGAGGACGACCAGCTGGGAGCCCCCTCGGGCTCAGTTCATCCAAATGGATTGGCGGTTAAGTCCTCGAGGGATACAAATAGGGAACCAAGATCGAATAGGGAACGGTATTATCCATATGTCGCAGATGCAGAAATAACGGTTTGGGGCGCAATCCACCTCGGAATGATCGAAAAAATGATCAAGGACAGAATCCTCGGGGACTTATGAGTAAGAATGGTTTTGATAAACATACCGACCCTACAGAAGCACCTCAGTTGTCTGGGGTATAATTTTAGTGTTGATGCATCGGGGATCGTATCGTCTATTGGAAGGATCAAAGACGCCAGGTGGCCCAGGCCTATACAAACCGATCCTTCTCAAAGAAATCCAAACTTGATGAGTAAATATCATGGCACACATGGCCATAGGACCGAAGACTACAGGCAGCTGAGGGAGGCGGTAGCTCAATTGTGCAACAAGGGTCATCTTCGAGAGTTTCTAAGTGATCGAGCTAAGAACCAATTCAGGGAAAGAGATGCAAGCAGAAAAAATGAACAGGAAGAACCGCAACATATAATTCATATGATCGTTGGAGGTGTCGATGTTCCACATGGGCCTATATTTAAATGCACTAAGGTGTCGATCACCAGAGAAAAGCGGACTCGGAGTTATGTGCCCGTGGGCGTCCTATATATCGTTCAATGACGAGGAAGAGGAAGGCATATCTCAGCCGCACAATGACGCCCTGGTAATTTCCATTTTGTGAAATTAAATTCAAGTTAAATATGTTCTAGTGGATCCAGGTAACTCAGCAAACATAATCAAATCAAGGGTCATAGAGCAGCTCGACCTACAGGACCAAATTATACCTGTATCTCGAGTCTTAAACGGCTTCAACATGGCGAGTGAAACAACAAAGGGAGAGATAATCCTACTGGTGAACGTGGTCGGAACCGTCCAAGATACAAAATTCCATGTCATCAAAGGCGACATGAGATATAATGCACTACTCGGGAGGCCATGGATCCACAACATAAGGGCAATACCTTCAACCCTTCACCAGACGATGAAATTCCCAACAGTGGATGGTGTGAAAACAGTTTACGGAGAACAAGACGCTGCAAAGAAAATGTTTGCAGTCGATTAGGTGAAATCGATACCAGTGCCTTCGACCTCGGAAAAATCGAGCACCAAAGATAAGCAGATAGCCAAATAGCAATCACCGTCCCCATCCTTGACCGAATCGGAGGAACAGGTAATCGAAGAAGAAGAAGAGGATTTCCTTACTCCTCGAACTTTCGTTGTTCCCGAAGAGTCGGACGCAACCAAGTCAACGGTCGAGGAATTGGAACAGGTCATACTGATTGAGTACATGCCCGAGAAAAAGGTATACTTGGGAACGGGGTTAACCCTCGAACTCAGGAAAAAACTCATTCAATTTCTTATCGATGATATGGATTGTTTTGCTTGTCCCACCGGAGATAAAAACACACCGGCTAAGCCTCGACCCCAGGTTCAAACCGGTAAAGAAAAAAAAGAGGCCACAGTCCGAGGTGAAGCATTCATTCATAAAGGATGAGGTAACTAAACTTCTTAAATATGGTTTATTCGGGAGGTAAAATACCTCGAATGGTTAGCCAACGTAGTTGTAGTCCCTAAAAAGGGGAACAAACTTAGAATGTGCGTAGATTATAAGGACTTAAAGAAGGCATTCCCTAAAGACTCTTTTTCACTGCCTAACATCGATCGCATGATCGATGCCACAGCCGGCCACGAGATCCTTACCTTTCTCGACGCCTACTCCGCGTACAATTAAATTCAGATGAACTTGGAGGACCAAGAGAAGAACTCGTTTATCACTAAGTTTGGAACATTCTGTTATAACGTAATGCCCTTTGGGCTAAAAAATGCTGCAGCTACATACCAACGCTTAGTTAACAGAATGTTCGAGGAACAAATAGGTAAATTAATGGAAGTTTACATTGATGATATGTTGGTTAAGTCCCTACATGCAGAGGACCATTTAACTCATTTGCAGGAAACATTCAAAATCTTGACGAAATATAATATGAAGCTTAACCCAAAAAATGTGCCTTCGGGGTCAGTTCGGGAAAGTTCCTCGGCTTCATGGTATCAAATAGAGGGAGACAAGATCAAGGCCATCGAAGATATCACTATCGTAGATAGTGTGAAAGCCGTACAAAGGTTAACATGATGGATAGCCACCTTGGTTCGATTCATTTCGAGGTCCTCGGATTGAAGCCACAGGTTCTTTTCCTTGCTCAAAAAGAAAAAGGATTTCGCATGGACCCAGGAATGCCAGCAAACATTGGAGGAATTGAAGCGATATTTATTGAGCCCACTTCTGCTTCACACTCCGAAGAAAGATGAAAAGCTTTACTTATATTTGGCAGTATCCGGGATAGCGGTAAGTGGGGTACTAGTTCGAGAAGAGCAAGGTACACAATTCCCTGTTTATTATGTAAGTTGGACTTTAGGAGATGCCGAAACTAGGTACCTACACTTGGAAAAATTAGCACATGCATTAATAAGCGCATCTAGAAAGCTAAAGCCATATTTCCAGTGTCACCCAATATGTGTGTTAACCACATACCCTCTCCGAAATGTTTTACATAAGCCCGATCTATCAGGCCGATTGGCCAAATGGGCAGTCGGACTTGGCGGGTACGATATCGAATATCAACCCCGAACGACCATCAAGTCTCAAATCTTGGCTGACTTCGTGGCTGATTTTACACCAACCCTCGTGCCCGAAGTGGAAAAATAACTTCTGCTAAAATCGGGCACATCATCGGGGGTATGGACCCTCTTCACAGACGGTGCCTCGAATGTGAAAGCATCCGGGCTTGGCATCGTTTTGAAGCCACCTACAGGTAACACTATTAGACAGTCTATTAAAACTTCAAGGTTGACTGAATGAGGCCGAGTATAAGGCAATGATTGCAATTCTCGAACTAGCTAAAAGCTTGGGGGCAAAAGTCATTGAAGCCAAGTGCGATTCTCTGTTGGTGGTAAGCCAAGTAAATAAAAGCTTCGAAGTTCGAGAGGATAGGATGCAAAGATATTTGGACAAGCTACAAAGCAACCTTACGCCGCTTCAAGGAGTGGACTCTAGATCATGTGCTTCGAGAACAAAACAGTGAGGCCGATGCACTTGCCAACTTGGGGTCATCAGTTGAAGAAGACGATATTATCCCGGGGACTGTCGTCCAATTATCGAGGTCTGTGGTCGAAGAGGGTCATGCCGAGATAAATTCTACAAGTTTGACTTGAGATTGGAGGAATAAGTATATCGAATATTTGAAAAATGGAAAGCTCCCATCGGATCATATAGAGTCAAGGGCTCTACGAACCAAGGCTGCTAGGTTCACACTGGATGAGGATGTAATATTGTACAGGAGGACGTTCGATGGACCACTGGCGGTATGTTTAGGGTCGGGAGACACCGATTATGTTCTACGAGAAATCCATGAAGGCCCTTGTGGGATTCACTCCGGCGCCGAGTCCTTGATTCACAAAATTATTAGAGTAGGGTATTACTGGGATAACATGGAAAAAGACACTAAGGATTTTGTTAAAAAGTGTGATAAATGTCAAAGGTTTGCACCGATGATTCATCAGCCCGGAGAGCAACTTCATTCAGTCATGTCCCCATGGCTTTCCATGAAATGGGGAATGGACATCGCCGGCACTCTACCAACGGCCCCCGTAAAGCTAAATTCATTTTGTTTATGGCTGACTACTTTTCTAAATGGGTGGAAACACAGAAATTCGAGAAGGTCAGAGAAAAAGAAGTTGTCGACTTCATCTGGGACCACATCGTGTGTCGATTCGGAATACCTGCCAAAATTGTATGCGGCAACGGGAAGCAATTTGTCAGTAACAAGGTAACGGAGTTCCTCGAAGCACACAAAATAAAAAGGATCTTATTGACACTGTACCGCCCAAGCGGGAACGGACAAGCTAATCAACAAACAAAACTATCATTCAAAACTTAAAGAAAAGGTTGAACAACGCAAAGGGAAAATGGAGAGAAGCTCTACCTGAGGTTCTTTGGGCATATTGAACGACATCGAAGTCTAGCACGGGGGCAATCCCATTTTCTTTAGTATACGAACCCGAGGCCTTAATTCCAGTCGATGTCGGGGAACCCAGCGCCGGATTTCGACATGCATCGGAGGAATCAAATCACGAGGCTATGAATACTAGCCTCGAGCTATTAGATGAAAAACGAGAAGCTACACTTATTCGGATGGACGCACAGAAACAAAGAATCGAGAGATATTATAATAGAAGGACCAACCTTCGACACTTCGGAATCGAGGACTTAGTTTTACGGAAAATCACCCTCAATACTCGAGATCCGAATGAAAGGAAACTAGGCCCGAATTTGGAAGGACCGTACCGAGTCATTGGAGTTATTGGTAAAGGATCTTACAAACTTGGCACGATGGAAGGCGAACAATTGCCAAACAATTGGAATGTATCACTACTCAAACGATACTACTGCTAAGGTATAACTTTCTCCTTTTCTCCATTTGAATTTAGAACTAACTCATTGCAGGTGTTCGATCAAAGACATCGAGGGCACCTTTCTACACGAAGGCCTTATGTCTTAAAGCACGCGTTACACTCTTTTTCCCTTAGATCAAGTTTTATCCCAAATGGGTTTTTCCGCCGAGCTTTTTAACGAGGTAACAACTATGTTCTACCTAAGGAGTATTCAACAGTATCCAAGGCTTCTTTTTAATACTGGGGGCGTCACCCTCGAAAGTGATATTTTCAAGGAAAATACTTCACGTCAAAGAGGGCCTCGATAGGAGAACTTTGTAATAGGACAAACGGTCAGATGAACCGTGTCCATATAGAATAGTCGAGCCCCGATGGCAAAACATGTATGCATGTATCAATTACTCAAAGAAGCACTCTTTCTATATCAAAACACTTTGTGTCTCAAAGAAATTTGTTACTATACGAACTCCATACTTGTGACTCTATGAGAAACGACTCAAAGGCCAAAATGCAATACACCTCGAATACTCGGGGACTGTCATCGATAGTCAACACATTCGAGTATCTAAACTCGAATTTATAAGACCTCGAAGAGGCATCACCCGATGCAAAGGACAAGGCCATCATACTCGGGGACTAACCTTTCGGATAAGTTCGAAAGGTTATCGGTCCAAGAGACACACCCGAAGGCTACAGCCATATTAAAGACTATGGTCATAAAAAAAGGCTACGACCGAAATAAAGTGGCTCGGAGACATCTGACTTCCGCCATAAGTTAAAGGCCTTCAAATACTTTGAAAACCGGTTAATTAAGTCTACCCTCGGCAACGCAAATAAAAAAGGGGCTTCGATAAATCAATCCCCAAATAATTTAAAGGATTCGATAATATCAGCCTTCAAAAAAGCCTCAAGAGGTATTAAATTATCTTAACACAAACGGATTACAAATGAGGTTCCGATCGATTGATTCCTCGAAAAACCCAACGGGTACGAAAAACACATGCTAAGGTATAAAGAAATTTTCACTTAGTTTTTTAGCGAAAAAGAGGAAAAAATTATAGCCGTTTTAGAGGCCGAGTTGGCCCAACTTAAACAGCCTAAGGGCCAACATAGAAAGAGCCTAAGGGCCGATATAAAAGAGCCTAAAGGCTGATATAAAAGAGCCGAAGGGCCGATTTGGTAAGCCTAAAAGGTCAATACAATTAGAGTTCGAGACCTCGCTCTCGCTCAATTTGAACCCAAGGGTTCGATTATCCCAAGCCTAAACAGATAATGGTTTGATCATGGCTCGGGGACTCACCATTATCCAGCATAAGCCCGTAAAGTTCTATGCCCAAAAAGCTAGAACTTATTCGAGCTCGACCATGGCAATTTCGAAGAAAGCATCTGAGATAAAATCTCTAACACAAAGTTAAAGAGGATGAAGTCATTGCAAGAATTTTACAAGGCAAGAAATATCGAGAAAACATTCAAGGAAATTCTTACTTTTATATATTTTGAAAAAGATATATACAAGGGACCGATAAAAGGTCTTACAAAAAAGAACGATACAAGAAGAAAGGAAAATCCTATCTATGCCCAGGGCTGGTCTCTCCCTCGGGAGAAGCATCCTCTTCGAGCCCAGCTTCATTATCGGACCCGCTCTGGCTGCCTTCATCATCGTCATCGTCGGAGGAGGAGATGAGGAACTTGGCATAGGCCTCGAGTGCTTTTTCCAGGGCTATCTCCTCGGTGAGGTCGAAACCTCTAGCATGGATTTCTTCGAGGGTCTCCCTCCGAGATTGGCACTTGACCAGATCACTGATCCGTTTCTCCCGGTTGGAGGCTTCCCTCAGTTCCATTTGAGCAGCCTCGCCATCCTCTAGGTACACAGCAACGGTCTTGTCAGCCGTGACCTTCTCTCTCGACCTTAGCCCTGGCTTCAGCAACCTCAGCCCCTTTTGCGACGAGTTTGGCCTCGAGCTCATCAATCTTTTTGGCCTTGGCTAGATATTTTACTTTGACTCGCCGGAGATGGGCCTCAGCCGAGGCCAGGTTGGCTAAGGCAGCCTCTTTCTCACCAGCAAGTCGATCCATGTTTTCCTTCCACTGGTTGCAGTCGGCCTTAACTTGGTCGACCTCCCCTCGAAGCTGCCCGATCATGTCCAATTTTTACTACAGCTGAGACACTGAAGTGTTAGCCTCCACAGTTGGGTCAACTAGACCATACTCTTGCAAAACAAGGGTTACCTGCTTGTCTAGCTCGACCTCATTTTGACGAGCTTTGGCCAAATCTGCCCGTAAGTCCTTGAGCTCCTCCTCATTTTGGCTGCAAAGGAGCCTCATGGCCTTCCCTTAATCCGAGGATCTCTTGAGCTCGGCCTCACATTGGCTCAGCTTGGGTCTAAACTTAGTAATGGCCTACACAAAAAAAAGAGATATAAGTTAATGCAGAATGAGAAGAAAGAATTTTTAATAGTAAGAGCTAACGCTTACCCGAGAGAAGAGACGATGAGCCTCTTCAAAGAGGGTAGATGCATCATTGAGGTCGGCGGCGTCATCGACCCCAATAAAGAAATCCCGGAAAGGATCTTCTTCACCGAGGACTTTGCTCGGATCAGACATTTGCAGAGCTTAAGCTTCCTTTATTGCCTCCTCGGAATAAGATGGTGGAGGAAGGGAGTGACCTATTGTCATTGTCCCGAGCAAGTCGCTCGGGGCGCTCTGTCCAGCCTCGGGGGTCTCGGTACTTGCCCTTTTAGAGTACTTGTTGAAGGCGGGGGAATGGATTTGCCCGCATTTTTCTTCAGAGCGTCATCTTCTCAGGGCAGGGTTTCAGGTTCGGAGGACTTGACGGCCTCAATTGGCTTCCTAGTCCAGGTCACCAACGCCGACTCTTCGCCCTCGTCCTCTTCTTCGGCATTAGTTGGTGGATTGAGTCTAAGTCCACCTGAATGAGTTTCCTCCTTTCCCGCCGAGCAGGGGCTCTCTTATCCTGGGGGTCTTCTAGTTTCGAAGCCCTTTTCCTCTTGTTATCTTTCCCTGATTTTGGAACCGTTGGACGCGGTCTCTTCCCCGAACAGGGCTGGCCTCATTTCAGAGACATCTCCAATACCTACATGAATGAAGAACAGGCATGAGTAAGGTGACATATTCACTAAAGCATCAAAAACATGGGGGAAGGACTTGCCATGGTGTTTGTCCTCCCATTTTCCTTTTGACAAATCATTCCATTTGTGCTCATTATACGTGGAGGTCGCGGCTAATTTCCGGAACCCAATATTCGAGGTCATGGATTGCATGGGGCATCCAAGCAACCACTGCAAAAAAGGTAAAGACATCACGCAATTTAAAAACAGAATGTAAGTAGACACTAGGGGAAGGACTTCACTTACAATCGGGGTTCCATTTCTTCGGGAACGACATTTTACCCTATGGAATGACGTCCGAGGTCCTCACTCGCACGAACAGGCTCATCCAGCTCCAGTCCTTATCATCATCATTGCTAGAGAAGAAGGCCTTGCTCGATCAGCATTGGAGCTTGATCAGCCCTCGGTAAGTCTAAGGCCAATACAGTCTGATGAGTTGGTTGAGGGTGAATTCTAGGCCTTCGGCCTTGTCGGAGAAGTACCGAAGCATATTAACTGTACGCCAGAAAGAGGATGGAACTGGCCGAGGGTGAGCTTGGTATCTTTTGCAGAAGTCGATCACGACTTGATCGAGGGGACCCAACGTGAATGGGTAAGTGTAAACACTTAGGAACCCTTCTACATGAGTGGTAATGCTCTCCTCGGGGTCGAGGATCTGTACCACGACCTCCTCCCCCCAACCACACTCTTTCTTCATTACCACACTCTTTCTTCATTGCCTTGATATGCTTCTCCATTATCAAGCAAATGTACCTCGATACATGCTCGCTGTGAGCACGTGATTTTTGCCCTATATGAATTATTCCCATAAATTCAAAACAAAATAATTTTTCCATTATTTGCAATCTTGTGAATTTTTGTGGTATTTTCTGTCAAGTGTTCACATTTGTCTGTGCATGTTAATTTTGTTTAATTAATGAAAAATACAAAAAATGTGTTGCATGTGCATTTAGGATTTAACTTTGCATTTTAAGAATTAATTAGTAATTAAGTTATTTTTAAAAAGGAAAATCACAAAAATAGTTTATTTTTGCACTTTTTAATTTTAATTTTGAACTTTGGTAGTTTTTTCTTTAATTGTGGTAATTATTAGTTAGAGTTAATTAATTCAATAAGGTAGGGATAATTTGTATTAGGATTTAATTTAGGTTTCAATTTTTGAAAAGAAAAAAGAAAAAAAGAAGAGAAAACAATTGAAAAAAAAAGGAAAGGGAAAAAGAATGTGTTCTTTAAAAAAAACCCACTTGGGCCACCACCCCCCCTCCTAAACTAATCTCTCTCACAACCCTTGGACTCCCTCGTCATCTCCGCCTTCCACCGCCGCCAGCCGCCCGCCGGAAATCGCCCATGGCGGCGGCCGGCGGCCAAACCAGCTCAAAATCCCACCACGAACTCCCCTCAACCCCCTCTTTCCAAATTCCTGATCACCTTCCCTCGAATCCCTCCAAAACCCCTCAAATATTGGGTCAAAGGGACAAACCCTAGCCCCGCCACAGTTTCCCCGGTGGCGGCGCCACCACCAAATGCCACAAATCAACACCACTGCTTCTCCTCCACCTCCCCATCCCAAATCCCCGCTCCATTCTTCCCAAATCCCCTTGGAATTGCTCGAGTATTAAATCAAAACTCAACCCTAAAATCCAAAGTTCTCTAATCCAAGAGTTCTGTGGAAATTTTAGGCTCCTTCTGGTTTTATTCACGTGTTTTGATGAAAAACACGTGATTAATCTCAGAATAAGCCGAGTATTTCAGAATTGGAAGGTTCGTCACCACTTTCACTGTCCGAAGCACCTTTTTTTAGGTATTTTTCTTTTTCTTGTATTAGGTTTTCTTCAATTTTTCTTTCTTTCTCTATTTCTGTGTTTCTTCTCTTCTTCGTGTTTCCTTTTATTTGTTCCGGGGCAATTTGTTCTTGCATGATTAGTCTTACGCTTTCTTTTAATCAGTGTAATTAGCTGTTAATTAACCTAGTTTACTAATTTAGTTGATTCTAGTTAACAAATTGTTTAGTCTAGATCTTAATTTTTGCAAGGTTTGTTTGTTTTTGGCATTTCAGACTTTAGTTTGGACTGGTTTGCCTGGGTTTTGGGCTTTTGACCTGTTTGAAAAAAGGTAAGCCGTCCAAACGGTTTGGGCCATCGGGTCAATTTGACCCATTATGGGTTTGGAATTTGCTGAAGGTAAATAACCAGGGGTTCAGGGGTAATTTGGGTAGTTCAGCTAGGGAATCTTTTGGTAACCACCTAAGGAAGCTTCTTAGAAGCTGAAAAACAGACTTGCTTGGCAAGCAAGTCGGAAATTTAGGGACCTTTGAGCAAAAAATAAAACTGGAAAGGTCTAAAGAGCACAAAATGAACCCTTAAGGCTGCCCTAGTAGCTTGCCTATAACGGCATTGCTAACAAGAGCTGAATTCAGGGATTGGGAGATAAAAATTCTGAAAAACAAAGGACGGCTGAATTGTTCAAATAATCACTGTTCTATTGAACATTTTTCTACGATTTTTGAAGTTTTGATTGCTGAAATGATTGTTAATTCTGGTATCTAGATTGGATTGAATTTGGGTGTTTAAAATTTGGGGTAAAGTTGCTTGGTTTTGTTCAATTAAGACTGTTTCTACTGCTTCACACTCCCTGTTTCTGGTACAATTTGGTATTTCTGGAGCTGTACCTCATTTTCTGAGTTTAAAATTGGTTAGCTGGTTTACTCCTGTTACTGGGATCTGCTGCTACTCATTCATCTGCTGAGACCTTATCCTTCTTGTTTTCCTCTTACTTCCAGGTACACGACTCTTGTAACTCTTTGATTGTGGAGTGAAACTTGAAGAATGAATTAAAAATGAAGAGTTGAAGCATAGAAACTGACCCATTTTTATTTTCTCTGATTTATTTTCTCGTTTAGTGTGATCATCTTGTTTAACCTCCAGTTTTAAGCAAGTATATTGTATTATGTGTCAGTTTAGTCTCTTTGGATGTGTTCATGTATTTAGCTATGATTCAGTTTGAATTTAGTTGGTAAATCTGGACTGAGACTGTAATTATGATGTTAAATAATTTGAAATTCTGCTCTTATGTGGGGTGATTAGGTGTTTTAGTCTTTAAAACTTCATATGATGGGAACATCGGTCCTTGGCCAGATTCTGTGATTAAGCAATGTTAGATAAAGCATGTGGTGTTAGATCTCTTGTCTCTTCGCAACCCATCTAAATGTAGTGGCATAATGACGAGTCCATGACTTCATGTTATTGAATGATAGATTAAGTTATATTAGAGGTTAGATGCTGAGAGAAGTAGTTGAATAATCCATTTTTTTTTTGAAAATTGACTGCTGGTCTGAAGTGTTTGGGGAATGAGGAGTCAAGGCAAAAGTGGGATATAGAGAAACATGGATTAATTCATGTATGCTGAATAGTGCTGTTTTTGTTAGTTTATTGGTTAAATTGATTGTATGTGGAATTATAATAGCAGTCTGGAGAACTCAATTGAATTATAATGGCCAATCGAAGCTTAAGTTCTCTGCTCGACTTTTTAGACTTCATTCAGACTTGAAGTCGAGTCTGCTACCACGCAAAGCTTGGGCTCACCCCAGGCCCAAGCCTTAAGCCGTTTGTGAGCAAAGCTTTGTTCATCATGTTTAGGCCTGCATTTTTGTCTGTTGCCAAGTTATCTCAATTAGAGGTTGGTGCAGGCCCAATTTATCTCCAAGACAGCTTGACTTTATAAGCCCATACCTGAATCCTCCTTTAAGTTTAGATGTTTTGCTTTAGACTGAAACATAGAAATCTCCATTAGCTTTCGTAAGTAATTAATCAATTCGTTAAGTCAACTTGGGAAGTCCTTTTTTAGAATTTGAGGCGTGCCATTTAGCAAATTTTCATGGCCCTCGCAAAGTTAACAACGCGTAGTTGCTTTAGGCGCATTATTTTAATAATGTAACTTCCTAAACTCGGGTGCGCATTTATGTGACCCAAATCCGAATCTCAACGTTAGATAAAATGTGTTATGGACTGCGGGTGCATTTATGTGACGTGGTTTGAAACATATTTTAAATGACGTTGCAATCTTTCTAAAAAATAATTAAACAAAAGCGGTTATAAAGTTAAAATTGAACCATAGGCTAAAACATGTACTAAAATCAGATAATAGGCCAATAATAACAGTTGAGCGACCGTGCTAGAACCACGGAACTCGGGAATGCCTAACACCTTCTCCCGGGTTAACAGAATTCCTTACCCGGATTTCTGTGTTCGCGGACTGTAATACAGAGCCAATCTTTTACTCGATTCGGGATTTAAATCGGTGACTTGGGACACCATAAATTATACCAAGTAGCGACTCTGAATCCTTTAATAATATAATCCCGTTTCGATTGTCCTTTAATTGGAAAAACTCCCTTTATTATACCCCCTCTCGGGTGGTAAAAAAGGAGGTGTGACACTCGCATCGACCAGGAACAGAATACCCCCTCTCGGGTGGTAAAAAAGGAGGTGTGACACTCGCATCGACCAGGAACAGCAGGGGGATTTTCTACTCTAAAGTCCTTCTTTATAATGCAAGGGCCGGGAATGATCTCATGAAGGGCCGGCGCTTTATCGCCGGCCGGCCGGGAAGAAGAGGAGGAATCTTTCTCTTTTTGAGGAACGGTTTTACAAGTTTTCGCCATTGATTCAAAACAAAGGAAGTGGAGATAGGCGGAGTTTTATATTTTCTGGAACTAAAAGAACAAGGGTAAAGAGTAATAAGAGACGAAGAGGGGGAGATATAAAAAGAGTTTAGAGGTGGAATGAAGATTGAAGTAAAGTTTTTTCAAAAGAACCTTGTATTTATAGGCAAGCAGCAACGATTCGACGACGCTAATGGCCGACCACCACTGGTCAAGCATTTAATGTTTTGGGGAAGAGAACCTACGGGACGTTTCGGTCACCTCGAGCGTCAACATCACAGGAATGACGTCATCGTCTAGGACTCCAGAGAAATCGAGGCTCAAGTCGCTTCTTATCATTTTAATCTAAGAAACGCGGGGATTATCTGTATACAGTCAAAATCATATGCCCCCGATTTTGTAGGCTCGAGAGCTCGCATGAGAACGGGTTCAATATAGACCGAGCTCGAGCTCGAAGGCAAAATACGAGGCTCGAAGATCTAAGTGCTCGAGGAACATCGGAGCTAAGTATGACCAACCCCGAGATGATGCCGTTCTGGATTTGTAACAGAAAGAGCAAGACTCCCGCCACGTCCCCAAGATCATGGCATAAATTACGGAATAGATTTGTACGAGTTAGTACGAATCCGTACTAGGCAGTTAGACAGCTGTCCCAATAAGATTCCTTATTGTAAATAGAAATGTACCTTATTTAGGGTTCTCCTACTATAAAAAGGGGACCCCAATCATTTGTAACCATCATCAATCATTGGCAAAAGAATATACTCTCTTACTTTCTTGCTTATTACTCATCAGAATTGTCCTTTGATTTTGTTGTTCTTGCTTTATTGTTCTTGACCTACCTCGAGGCCACCTTAGTTCGAGGTCGCGACTGGCTTGCACACTGGTTTGATTTTACTTACTTCTTTCATTTATACGTTAGATTTCTTGGTAATTAATTAGTGTTGAACTAAATCACATATCTTTAAAATCATAAACAAGTTTAATTGTTACTCGTATTTTTGAGGTAAACACTATATGATATATGTTATATTAAAGGAGGTATCTATCTTTTGGACCAATATAATTGAGTCAAGGAGATAAGGAACCCTCAGTCAAAAGTCATCTTATTCTTGAGATTAATGCATGGCCACACGTTGCCCCTCCAATAATTGATTTTGCCTTGTATCCTTTTTGTTCTTGTTCTCGATCAGATTTCTGCCTTAAGCATAGAAGAAACAGTTAGTTTAGTCTCGATGGAAATAATTTTTAATGCAGTAGCTGGTTTTGTTGTTGAGGTGGGGAAGTTGGTGTGCAAATGCATCTATCCTAAGATTGAAAATACCGTCCGTTTCACATCAAATGTTCAAAGTGTAAGAGAGGAAATGGAGAAGCTAACAAAGTTTAGAGATATATCAAAGGGAAGGTGGAAGGAGCTGAGGGAGAAGGCTATAAACCAAAACCAGATGTTCTCAAGTGGCTCCAACATGTTCAAAACCTGGAGACTGACTGGGAATCTATGCAACAAGACATTCAGATGGTTGCATATAAATGTTGTCCAAATTGCAGTCTTCGCTCGCAAGTCTCCACTCAAGCACGAATCATGCGAGATCAACTTTGCGACCTTAAAAAAAATGGGACAAAATTTTGGATCCAGTTTGGTGGTAGAAAATTACCAGGTGAAAAAAGTGGAGTACATCCCAGGACCATCAATAGAAGGCCAGTCAACAGCAACAAGAAATCTCAACAAAATCCTACAACTCTTAGAAGATGATAAGGTAAATTAATTATGATCAAAGCCCTTCTTCTCTAGTTTGCTAAAATTCTTCTTTATAACAAATTTTCCATCCATGACTTGAGGGTAAATTTCTTTTTGGGTAATTTGAATCCTTTCAGGTAGGCATCATTGGTGTATGGGGTATGGGAGGAATCGGCAAAACGACTTTGGTGAAGAATCTGAACAATGAGCTCCTAAAGACTGCCGCGTCAAGCTCTAAACTGTCTTTTAGTGTTGTGGTATGGGTTACAGTGCCCAAACCACCAATAGACATAAGAAAGGTTCAAGCACAAATTGCCAACAGATTTAACCTAAAGGTAGACACTGAGGAAAGCGTAGAACGCATTGCAAGCAGAATTCATCAGAGGCTCAGGGAAGAAAAGAGTTTCCTTCTTATACTCGATGATGTTTGGCAAGCTATAAGTTTGGATCATGTAGGTGTGCCCCAACCTGAAGATCCCGCAAGAAGCAAGGTAATTTTAACTTGTCGTTTTGTTGATGTTTGTAGGCAAATGAAAACAGACACCGAAATGAAGGTGTTGACATTTGATGAAGATGAATCTTGGCAAATGTTTGTCAAAAATGCGGGAGATATTGCCAATCTGGAGCATATTCAACCAGTTGCAAAGGAAATTGCAAGGGAGTGCAATGGATTACCTTTAGCAATCACTGTTATCTGAGCATCTATGACAGGGAAGAAGAGGGTCGAGCTTTGGAAAGATGCTTTGGGATGTGTCCGAACCTCACAACAAAGATGTAAAAGATAAGGTTTACAAGGTTATCAAGTGGAGTTTTGATTCTTTGGAATCTCAAGATATTGAATTATCCTCAGAGCAAAGAAGCAAACATGTGAACAAAAGGGGAGGCGACATTCAAAGTTGTTTCTTGTATTGCTCCTTATATCCAGCGGCCATCATACATTGCTGGTTGGCCGAGGGGTTCCTTGGTGAACATGATACATATGAAGAAGCCTACAACAGGGGAATCACAATGATTGAGAGTCTAAAAGATGTCTGCTTGCTAGAAACCCATACGTTGAACTCGTGGTTCGTGATGTTGCTATATGGATAGCTAATTCCTTGGGGGATGAGCACAATTCTCTTATTCAAGCTGGACTTGGGTTGTCTGAGATATCACATATTAAAATGTCAGCTTCTGTCAAGAGAATGTCTTTTGTAAGCAACAAAATTAAACGTCTACCTCATTCCTTCATGGAATGCCCAGAGACAACAACTTTACTTTTGCAAGATAATCATCCCCTTCAAAATATTCCCCATCAACTTTTTCTTGCATTTCCAGCCCTAAGAGTTTTGAATCTGAGTCAAACTTCTATTAGAGCACTGCCTTCTTCCATCAATAGTTTATATCAATTACGTGCTCTAATACTAATAGGTTGCCGCCGGTTGACAGAGTTACCACCTATTGGTAATCTTTGCAATTTGCAATTGTCGATTGTGCTAGAACAAGGTTACATCGTCTGCCGCAAGGAATGGACAGGTTGACAGACCTGAGGCGTTTAACTGCAAATGAATTGGAGAGCATCGACCAAGGAATTCTTTTCAAATTGGCTAGCATGGAAATGATAGATGTGCTGGGTAGCCGTCTTGAATCAACTTGTTTTGATGAGCTGTCCTCTCTACAGAAGCTGACCTCTCTTTCCATCAAATTGGATAGCTCATCAGTTTCTAATAGAGACCACACCTGGATGTCTAGATTGAAAAGATTTCGCATTGTTGTTGGGGAACCTCGAATTCCTATAGATTTCAACACCTCACTAGGGAAACCAGCGAAAATAGCTATCTCCAAGTGTGAAATTTTCAGTAAGGGAGAGCTCTCAGGTATGTTGCAGTTTGCTTCAAATTTGCGCTTGGACGACTGCAAGGGTCTCAAGAAGTTGATTGCGTACAACAGTTTTAATGGAATAAAAGAACTTATAGTAAGTATCTCTTCTTGTGATTTCAAACTAGCAGAAGAAGGAAGTGGACGGTTTAACCCTCTGCCAAACCTGGAACATCTCTGCCTCATCTTGATAAATAATTTAGAGAGTGTATCTGATATCAGTCATCTTCTGGGTCTAAGATTTTCTAAATTACGCAGACTAGATATTTCCTTGTGTCCAAGATTGAGATGTCTCTTTAACATTGGTGGAGCTTTTTCTGTACCGAATCACCTGGAACATATTGCAATTACCGATTGTGATGAGCTGGTAGAGTTGTTTGTGCAATGCGGCTCAAAAATTCCAAGAGTTCGGAAGTTACTGTTGAAAGGCTGTCCAAAAGTAGGAACTCTAGGCGAGCCACCGAATATGTGGGAACACCTGGAGGAACTTAGTTTGATAAGATGCAATCAAATAAAGAAATTGCCTCTCTCTATTCAAACCTCCAACAACATCAAAGTAATAGAAGGACGATCAGAATGGTGGAACCAATTGGAATGCGATTCCCACAACTTCAAGTCAAATCTAGAGCATTGTTTCCAACCATTTTAATACTGACAGAAGGATCAAAGTTGAGGTTGTTACAAGTACTTGAAAATTTGCCACACATTGGTGGTCCATCACCAGTTAAATTCTGGTTTCCTAACGATCTAAGTCTATTACATGCCGTAGTATCTAATGACTTCTTGGAATGATAAGCTCCATTTACATCCTTTGACAGTTCTTGCATCACAAAAAAAGGTGGGCTTGCATCACTACAAGAAAAATAGGATATGACTGTTAGGGATATAATAGATATGCCCTAGATCCAATATCATATTTGATGATCTGAACATATTTTTTGTGAACATTATTTGATATAGAATATATATGGCATTTGATATTCTTTTATCATTGTTATTAATTGCTTGATTAATTTGATAAGGTCCTTGATTAAATTTTGAGACTTGATATTGTGATGGAGATCATGATAATGAGAGTAAAGTTTCTTATAATTTAATCTAAATTTGTTCTTGATCGTAGGATTATTAATTTGGACATTAGTAATCCGGTTAGATCAATATTTATGTGATCGTCTTTATGGGATAAAAATTAGTTGATCTCATTAATTAAATTACATAGATAGATGATGCATATAGAGATATGATCATTGAACCGACTCATTGGATAATTCCTAATGGTTAGAATTACCATAAACTGTCAATAGGATATTCTCTTGAAGAATGTGATGTAAAAGTTTCCTTTGACCTGAGATCGTCATAGTAATTGACAAGTTATTTGTTGTGCTTTAATACTAGACACCTATGGCCCTAGGGCGATAGTTGAAAGGATATTGGGTACGATTGAACACTTGTAGAATTAGTGATTGATCAAGATGGAATCTGTCAACTCTTTGTAATGAGTTTAAGCTCCATGTTGTCATGAATTATAAACGACCAAATTAAAACCTTGGCAAGGGCAATTGAATGAAAAGAAGAAAAGAGTTTCTTAGGTCATTCAATGCTCGATTATATTTGACATGGACACATAGTTGGTCGCCTATTAGGATTTGACAGTTGAACCATATCCTAGGGTGATCCAGAGCTATAAGGATAGAAGGAATTACTACATTATTCTTCTATTGGTTCTTGAGAGTAAATTGTATACTTCATTCTATTTGGTCGTTAAGGAGTGTTGCTAGACGCCACCCTTGATTAGTATATTGATGTGATCAATTTACTACCGGTTTAGTATTGAACCTATGGGGTCGCACACTTACGAGTGTTCTGATCTTTGCTAAAGGATTAATTAACTTATTATTTGATAATTAAATTGTAGAATTTAATTAGTCAAATAAATTTAGTTATTAGTCCAAATGAAATATTGTTATATTCTTTGCTAGCACAGAGGATATAATTATTATTGTGAACAAATTGAAGTTTTCTATTTGGAATAGAAAATTAAATTATATCTCTTGGTTAACACAAATATATATATATATATATATATATATATATATGTGTGTGTGTGTGTGTGTGTGTGTGTGTGATTGATATATAATTAGTACTTATTTTATATAAGATATGTTATATAAAATATTAATAAAAAAAGTGATGGAACTTATTAGTGAAATCCAATATGAAATTGGATTCACGTATTAAAGTCCATAAAGGACTAGCTGCCGCCGACGTGCATATGATCCCATTAGGAATGGGATAAGAATTTTCCAATGGAAAACTTTTTATGAAGTCTATTTTTGGAACTCGACTTGTACCCAAGGTAATTCACTACCTTAACCAATAGGAAAAAGGTTTAGGTGATGATATAAAAGGGGTCATGGAAAAGTTCCGTGGGTGGTTGATTGATAATACACTTTGTGAAAGTGTGTGATTAAAAACTAAGAGATATATCTTATTATTTGCTGGAGTTTTGAGAAAATTTCAGCATAAGTTCTTCGGTTGAATTTGTTTGCGGATTTCATTGATCAAAGAGTTGATAGCAAGGACCGGTCTCGGTGTGGATATGCATAGAGTCTTCGCACTATCGAAGAAATTTTGAAACAAGACTTTCTTCACCAGGTACGTCTTAGATCCGATCTATTGACATGTAAATAAATTTTAAACACGAAAAAATCTGCCTAGGATTGTTATTGTCTTCCGCTGCGTGTTACGAACACCTATACGCAATCCTTCAGTGGTATCAGAACCGTGGTTTATTGTGTCTAAAATTTATTTACGAAATATTTTAATATTATATTTGAAGAGTTCAAACCATAATACATGTGTCTTGTGCAATAGTCAAATCGTTTGAATGTTGATATTATCTTATTGTAGATAAAATATATATTGATATAACTATTGACATAGTTCATAACTTGAATTTGAAATTTTGTATTAGATACGATGGGAATCTATAATAGATTACATGATTCTATTGTTATTTTTAATTGTTATTAGTTCATGAGATGTTAATTAATAATAATATTCTAGCATGAATTCTTTTTATATAATATATAAGATAAACATGTTAGAGGATGTCGAATTTCGTTTTTATGTCATGTGCTTGTTCATTACATTATTTTGAATTATTTATTACATGTGATGTAAATTAATTTAGGACTAAGCATGTAGACAACTTGAACTAAATTCACATGCTATAAAAGATTTGATCTTCATGTTACTAAAAATTGTTTTAGTAACAATTCCCTCTTACTAAAATTTGAGTTCTTAAATAATAAAATATAAGATATTTTATTATAGAGCTATCCATCAAGGTAAATAATTTTACTTATTTCTTGTTTATAAGGAGCAGCCTGACTACCAGGAGACTTGTAGTTCGAGAATATGTTATAATTATTTATTGCATTAGATGTATGGATTGAAAGAACTATTCAATTTTACACTAGACGCCTGGACTACCCGGGGGAGTATAAAATTTAATCAGTTCTTTGCTATCATGATGGTTGAACTCAACTATGCCAATAGGATCGACCTGACTACCAGGGGACTATTTGACATAGAGCTATTTAAGAAAATTGTATGGGGATACAATTGGTAAGAGTACCTACCTTTAAAATATATGTGAGAAACGACTTGACTTCCAAGGGGCTCATACATATTGTTAAAGGATTCCTTTACTCCACTAACAGAAATAAAGATTTCGTAAACTATAATGAGGGTAAATAGTTTAAAATAATTAGTGGAAATATCATTTAGATAAAGTCCATGTCTTTATGATATATGCGAATATGTTCTTATATTATTGCCTTTTCTTTTCTACATTTTAGATTTCTCAATATGTCTGTTATATCACTGCGTGAAATACTTGAGACCAACAAGTTGGTAGGACCAAACTTTGATGACTGGTATAGAAATTTGAGAATTGTTCTCATGTATGAAAAGCTTATTGGTGTGATCGATAAGCCTGCAAAGATAATCCCACCAGAGAATGATGTTCAAGGCACCGAGGTTTATCAGAAATACTTGGAAGAATGCCTTGCTATTAAACACATCATTCTCGCTTCTATGAGTTCTGAACTCTAGAGGAAACATCAGAATATGGATCCAACTGCAATCATTGAATATCTTAAGAAGATGGTTGATACACAGTTGGACATTGAAAACTCTCCAGTTGGACCCCTTGTCAATAATATGATTGTTCTTACTGAAGAATATGGGAAGTTGGGGTACATGCTTGGTAAAGAGCTTTCTGAAGATTTGATCTTGCAGTCAGTATATGATGCTGAATGTTTTCACTGTAAGAAGAAAGGGCATTGGAAGAGAAACTGCAAGGAGTATCTTGCAACTCTAAAGGACAAGAAACAAGGTGAGACATTAATGAAAAATGTTTTCAAGATTTCTTTAGCTACTACTAATTCTTCACTGTGGGTGTTAGATACTGGCAGTGGTTATAACATCTGTAATATGTTGCAAGGGTTTAAGATAAGTAGGAGGCTAAAGAAAGGAGAAGTTAATCTACAAGTTGGAAATGGTGCAAAAGTTGCAGCTGTAGCTGTAGGATCAATTTCTTTAATAATGCCTACGGGCAAAGTACTTATGTTGGATGATTGTTATTACGTTCCTAAATTTGTTTCGAATATAATTTCAGCTTCTATGTTGGA
Source organism: Nicotiana attenuata (assembly GCF_001879085.1). Taxonomy (NCBI): domain Eukaryota; kingdom Viridiplantae; phylum Streptophyta; class Magnoliopsida; order Solanales; family Solanaceae; genus Nicotiana; species Nicotiana attenuata. The sequence goes on from NC_031993.1 coordinate 55,496,598, forward strand.
CAAACGTGGTTTTCGCATTAATATAGGCAATGGTATTTTCTATATTTATTGTAGTGATAATTTATATGTGAATGGCTATCTCCAACATGACGTTTATGTCTTACCTAATGTGAATGCTAATTCTATTATGCATGTTTCAAGTCTTAAGAGGAAAAGAGATGATCATGTAAATCAAACATACCTTTGGCATTGTAGGCTTGGTCATATAGGAGAGAAAAGAATTAACAAGTTATACAAGGAAGGGTATCTTGACAAGTATGATTTTGAATCATATCCAACTTGTGAATCTTGTCTCAAAGGAAAAATGACCAAATCTCCATTTACTGGAAGTGGAGAAAGAGCTTCTGAATTAGTGGGACTAATTCATACAGATGTTTGTGGGCCCATGAAAATTCAAGCTAGAGGTGGATATTCTTACTTCATCACCTTCACTAATGACATGTCAAGATATGGATTTGTGTATCTTATGAAACACAAATATGAATCTTTTGAAATGTTCAAGAGGTTCCGTAGTGAAGTTGAGAAGCAGACTGGTAAAAGTATCAAAGTACTAAGGTCTGATAGAGGTGGAGAATATCTTAGTGAAGATTTTACCAGATATCTCAAAGAGAATGGGATTCTCTCACAGTGGACACCTCCAGGAACACCACAACACAATGGTGTGTCTGAAAGGAGAAATCGAACCTTATTAGATATGGTGAGATCTATGATGGGGTTCACTGATCTTCCAATAAATTTATGGGGATATGCTTTGGAAGCAGCAACATACTTACTTAATAAAGTTCCCACTAAGTCAGTCTCTATAACACCATATGAGATATGGAAAGGATGTTAGCCTAACCTTAAACATATTAAAGTTTGGGGTTGTCCAGCTTATGTTAAGAGACTACAGTCTGATAAACTTGACTCAAGATCTGATAAGTGTAGGTTCATTGGGTATCCCAAGGAAACAATGGGATATTATTTCTATCACCCTTCTGACCATAAAGTGTTTGTGGCCAGAGGAGCAACCTTTTTGGAAAGGGAATTTCTTTTAGAAGGAAATTGCGATGGAGAAATAGAACTTGATGAAGTTCAAGAAAATAATGAATCGACACAAAATAAAGATCATGAGACCCAAGTTGAAGAACCTTTATTGGATGTTTTGAAGTTGCCAAGGAAGTTTCCATCTTCAACGGTTGAAGTTCAAGAACTAAGTGAAGTTCAGGAACAGGTTAATGAACCAGTTCCAAACCAAATTGAACAACAACCAAATCCAACACAAGGTGAACAGGTTGTACACGTACCTCTTAGAAGGTCTACACGAGAACGTCATGTACCAACTAGATTAAATTTATTGGTACAAGATGATGTATCAAATGAGGTTGATCATAATGAAGATGACCCTAAGACCTATGAAGAGGCTATACAAAGTTCTAATTATGAGAAGTGGCAAAAGGCCATGGAATCCGAAATGGAATCCATGAAGGAAAATAAAGTATGGACTTTAGTTGAACCTTCAAAGGATATAAAACCTATAGGTTGTAAATGGGTTTTTAAGAAAAAGATTGGAGCAGATGGAAAGGTGGAGACCTACAAAGCCTGTCTTGTTGCCAAGGGATATCGTCAGAAAGAAGGAGTCGACTACGACGAGACTTTCTCTCCCATGGCAATGCTCAAATCAATTCAGATTTTTCTTGCTATAGCAGCATACTATGATTATGAAATATGCAAATGGATGTGAAAACAGCTTTCCTTAATGGTGAGCTAGAAGAGGATGTGTACATGACACAACCTGAAGGTTTCACATCTTCGTCTGATCATAATAAAATTTGCAAGCTACAAAGATCCATTTATGGACTAAAGCAAGCTTCTCGAAGTTGGAATATTCGCTTTAACAAGACAATTGAAAAGTTCAATTTTGATAGATGCGAAGATGTGACGACCCGGCTCGTCGTCACGTGAGTTACCGTCCCGTTTTCCCCTTATTGTGTTGCTTCATGTTTCAATATCGGTATTAGAGTTGATCGGGTGTAATCGAATTGGTTCTGGTTGAAAATAAGGCGCATAGCCTCTAGAAGGAAGCTTGTTTTAGAAAAAGTCAACTGGAAGTTGACTATGTGGTTAGAGGGCTCGGATGTGAATTCCGGTGGTTCGGTTAGCTTCGGGGGATGATTTGGGACTTAGGAGTGAAGTCGGAACTGAATTTGGAGGTCCGGTGTAGAAATAGGCTTGAATTGGCGAAGTTGGAATTTTGGCGAATTCCGGTTGATAGGTGAGATTTTGATCCGAGGGTCGGAATGGAATTCTGAGAGTTGCAGTAGCTCCGTAGGGTGATTTTGGATATGTCTGCAAATTTTCAGGTCATTCGGACGTCGTTTGGTCGGGTTTTTGATCGAATGCGTATTGCGAAAGTTTTTAAGAAACTTAGGCTTGAACCCGATATAAATTAATGGTTTTAGTGTTGTTTGACGTGTTTTGAGGATTGGAGCAAGTTTGAATAAGGTTTTAGGATGTGTTGGTGTTTTTGGTTGGGGTCCCGGGGGCCTCGGGGTGAATTCGGATGATTAATCGGAAGTTGGAATGTTTGGTGTTGCAGCAGATTTTTGAGGCTTCTGGTATTTCCGCATCTGCAGTAGGGTGATCGCAAAAGCGGCCCTTGAGGGCCTGGGCAGTTACCGCAAAAGCGGAAGTTTCTCCGCAAGAGCAGACACCGCAGATGCGGTAAGCGACCGCAGAAGCGGTCCTGGTATTTTTGTAGAGACCGCATAAGCGGTCATTGGGATCGCATAGGCGGCAACCGCATAAGCGGTTTAAGACCGCAGAAGCGGTCGTTGTGGGTTTAAGTAGAACCGCAAAAGCGCTCAATTTGCCGCATAAGCGGGACCACAGGTGCGGTCAGGAGACCGCAGAAGCGAAAAATGCTGAGGGTTTAATGAACAGTGGGTTCGAAATTTCAGAAGTTAGAAAAACATTTTGGGACTTCGGGAAGAGGCGATTTTGGGCGATTTGGAGAGATTTCAAAGGAGATTCCATCAGGTATGAACTTGTAGCATCAAATAATGTTGTTAGGGTATAAAAACAAGGATTAAACACTGGAAATTCAAGGAATTAAAGGGTAAAAATGGAGGTTAGGGCTTGAAGCCTAAGAGAATCTAAATTGGCGATTAGAGGGGTCAAATGGACTCCGATTCTTGTGTATTTGGTATGTATGGACTCGTGGTGAGACGAGGATTCCGGAAATGTGAATTTCGTAATTTTTCGAGAAGTGAGCCCAGGGCTCGGGTTTTGCCAACTTCGTATTTTTGGGTGTTTTTCGAGTTCTTTCGATTGGGTTATGTTCCATTAGCCTATTTTAATGCATTCCTTGTGGTTTTGATCAGATTCGGCACCTGAGGAGGTTGATTCAAGAGGGAAAGGCTTAGCGGACTAGTCTCGTGGCCTGTTCGAGGTGAGTAATAGATGTGGATGATGACCTGAGGGTTTGAAACCCCAGTATATCACACTGTGACGCTATATTGAGGCGAGACACGTACTCTACGGTGAATGCGGGGTCGAATGTGATTGGGGACTATGGCTTAGTCCGCCCGAGTGATGTTGTACTGTGTTGTTGGCTATGAATTAGCTGGTAAACCTCCTACTTGGATGGTTATGGATATATTTGGGCTGTGTGCCGGTTATTTGGACCCCGTAGGGATTATTATCACTGTTTCTGTGATTTATAGCATGTTTTCATGATATCAGTCCTGAGCTAAACATTTGTCCTAAAATGACTAGCAAAATTCTAAGGTTCCAAACACCTAAATGATAATTACTAATAAATGGAACTAAAACTGGTAAGTTGACTGTGCCTGTATGGCTTGCATGCATATAGCTGGACTGATAGTGGATCGGGCTGCACGCCGCAGCGTATGTTACTATGATATTGCGCTTGGGCTGTAGGAGCCCCTTCGGAGTCTGAACCCCCACAGTGAGCGCGGGTACCCAAATGGATCGGGCTACGCGCCGTAGCGGTCATGCGCATTT
>NC_031993.1:55500624-55544198 GCF_001879085.1 Nicotiana attenuata
AGGGCAGAGGTCGTTCTTTCAGGCCTCCTCAGACAGGTCGCCCAGAGTACAGTGGGGCTTCTTCCGGCCGTGGCCGTCAGGGTTATCGGCAGGGTCAGTCTTCACTCAGTGCCCTTCCAGCTCAGAGTTCTACTCCTGCTTCTTCAGCCCAGGGCTCATCTGCGGTGAGGGGTTCCCATCAGTCCCCTTCTCCAGCTTCGGGTAGTTGTTATAAGTGTGGCGAGTTTGGCCACATGAGGAGGCAGTACCCTCGGCTTCGTAGTGGTCGGTCTCAGCAGAGGGATCAGCCCTCCTCTTCTACTCCATCTACTTCAGCACCATCCCAGTCAGGTAGGGGTGGGGGTCACTCAACTAGAGATCGCCCCAGGAATGTTGATCGATCAAGCGGTGGTCAGGCTCGGTTCTATGCGCTTCCAAACAGGAGAGACGTTGTTGCATCTGACGCAGTGATCATAGGTATTATCTCAGTTTGCCACAGAGATGCTTCTGTTTTGTTTGATCTCGGGTCTACATACTCCTATGTGTCTTCATATTTCGCCCATCATCTGGGTACGACCCGTGGTTGTCTTGCCTTGCCTGTGCATGTATCCACCCCGGTGGGTGATACTATTATTGTGGATCACGTATATCGATCCTGTCTTGTTGCTATTGGGGGTCTGGAGACCCGAGTTGATTTGCTGATGTTGGGTATGGTAGACTTCGATGTGATTCTTGGTATGGATTGGCTATCTCCGTACCATGCTACCTTAGACTGTCATGCTAAGACAGTTACGTTGGCCGTTTCGGGTATTCCGAGGATCGAGTGGCGGGGTTCGACTAATTATGTCCCCAGCCGGGTGATTTCTTTCTTAAAGGCCCAGCGGATGGTTGGGAAAGGATGTTTATCATATTTAGCATTTGTGAGAGATGTTGGAGCTGAGACTCCTAGTATTGATTTTGTGCTCGTGGTGAGGGATTTCCCGGATGTGTTTCCATCAAACCTGCCGGGCATGCCGCCGGACAGGGACATTGACTTCGGTATCGTTTTGGTGTCGGGCACTCAGCCCATCTCTATTCCTCCTTATCATATGGCACCAGCTGAGTTAAAGGAATTGAAGGAGCAGCTTCAGGAACTTCTAGATAAGGGGTTCATTCGCCCGAGTGTGTCACCGTGGGGTGCACCGGTGTTGTTTGTCAAGAAGAAAGATGGCTCTATGAGGATGTGTATTGATTATAGGCAGTTGAACAAGGTAACGGTGAAGAACAAGTATCCTCTACCCCGTATTGATGACTTGTTTGATCAGCTCCAGGAAGCGAGGGTGTTCTCGAAGATTGATCTTCGTTCAGGCTATCACCAGCTGAAGATTAGAGATTCTGATGTCATGAAGACAGCTTTCAGGACGGGATATGGGCATTATGAGTTTCTAGTTATGTCTTTTGGGCTGACTAATGCCCCAGCCGCGCTCATGCATTTGATGAACAACGTGTTCCGGCCGTATCTGGATTCCTTTGTGATTGTGTTTATTGATGACATCCTGGTGTACTCGCATAGCCAGGAGGAGCATGCTCAGCATTTGAGAGTAGTATTGCAGAGGTTGAGGGAGGAGAAGCTTTATGCAAAGTTCTCCAAATGTGAGTTTTGGCTTGGGTCTGTAGCTTTTCTGGGACACGTGGTGTCTAGTGATGGTATTCAGGTTGACCCAAAGAAGATAGAGGCGGTGCAGAGTTGGCCTAGACCGTCCTCAGCTACGGAGGTCCGGAGTTTTCTTCGTTTGGCAGGGTATTATCGCCGGTTTGTCCAGGGATTTTCATCTATTGCTTCGTCCTTGAACAGGTTGACGCAGAAGAGTACACCATTCGTGTGGTTGGATGAGTGCGAGGAGAGCTTCCAGAAGCTCAAGACAGCTTTGACCACAGCTCCAGTGTTAGTCTTGCCATCAGCTTCAGGTTCTTATACCGTGTATTGTGATGCATCGAGAATTGGGATAGGTTGTGTGTTGATGCAGGAGGGTAGGGTTATTGCTTATGCTTCGCGTCAGTTGAAGCCTCACAAGAAGAACTACCCTGTTCATGATTTAGAGTTAGCTGCCATAGTTCATGCCTTGAAGATTTGGAGGCACTAGTTGTATGGCGTGTCCTGTGAGGTGTATACCGATCATCGCAGTCTCCAGCACTTGTTTAAGCAGAAGGATCTAAATTTGAGGCAGCGGAGGTGGCTTGAGTTGCTCAAGGATTACGACATCACCATATTATATTATCCGGGGAAGGCCAATGTAGTGGCCGATGCTTTGAGCTGAAAGGCGGTTAGTATGGGCAACCTGGCGTATATTCCAGTTGGGGAGAGACCCTTTGCAGCTGATGTTCAGGCGTTGGCCAATCGGTTAGTAAGGTTAGATATTTCAGAGCCTAGCCGGGTGTTGGCTTGTGTTGTTTCTCGGTCTTCCTTATATGATCGCATTCGTGAGCGCCAGTATGATGATCCACACTTGCTTGTCCTTAAGGACAGAGTTCAGCACGATGATGCCAGAGATGTGACTATTGATAGAGATGGTGTGTTGAGGATGCAAGGCCGGATTTGCGTGCCCAATATGGGCGGGCTTCGGGAGTTGATATTGGAGGAGGCCCATAGCTCGTGGTATTCTATCCATCCAGGTGTCGCGAAGATGTACCAAGATTTGAGACAGCATTACTGGTGGAGAAGAATGAAGAAGGATATTGTGAGTCATGTAGCTCGGTGCCTCAACTGTCAGCAGGTCAAGTATGAGCATCAGAGGCCCGGTGGTGTGTTTCAGTATATAGATATTCCCGAGTGGAAATAGGAGAGGATTACCACTGGACTTTGTGAGTGGTCTCCCCCGGACAGCGAGGAAGTTTGACTCAGTTTGGGTGATTGTGGATAGGCTGACCAAGTCCACGCACTTCATTCCTGTATGTACTACCTATTCCTCGGAGCGGTTAGCAGATATTTTCATCCGTGAGATCGTGAGATTGCATGGGGTCCCAGTTTTTATTACATCAGATAGAGGTACTCAGTTTACTTCTCAGTTCTGGAGGACCTTTCTGCGAGAGTTGGGTTCACAGGTAGAGTTGAGCACTGCATTCCATCCTCAGACGGATGGGTAGTCCGAGCGGACAATTCAGATATTGGAAGACATGTTGCGTGCCTGTGTGATTGACTTTGGAGGTTCTTGGGCTGATTATTTGCCTCTCGTAGAGTTTGCTTATAACAACAGCTACCAAATGGTGCCATATGAGGCCTTATATGGGAGACGGTGTAGATCTCCAGTTGTTTGGTTTGAGCCCGGCGAGGCTAGGTTGTTGGGGACAGAGTTGGTCCAGGATGCGTTGGACAAGGTGAAGGTGATTCAAGAGAGACTTCGCACAGCCCAGTCGCGCCAGAAGAGTTATGCAGACCGGAAGGTCCGAGATGTATCTTATTCAGTGGGTGAGAAGGTTTTGCTGAAGGTTTCGCCTATGAAAGGCGTCATGAGATTTGGAAAGAAAGGAAAGCTGAGTCCGAGATTCATTGGCCCTTTTGAGATACTCAGAAGGATTGGAGAGGTGGCCTATATGCTTGCTTTGCCACCCAGCTTATCGGGAGTTCATCCGGTATTTCACGTGTCTATGCTCCGGAAGTATGTTGGGGACCCATAGCATGTGTTGGAATTCAGTACAGTTCAGTTGGATGATGACTTGACTTATGATGTGGAGCCTGTAGCCATTTTGGGTCGACAGATGCGGAGATTGAGGTCTAAGGATATAGCATCAGTGAAGGTGCAGTGGAGAGGTCGGCCCGTGGAGGAGGCCACTTGGGAGACCGAGCAGGAGATGCGGAGCAGATATCCTCACTTGTTTGAGACTCCAGGTATGTTTCTTGACCCGCTCGAGGACGAGCGTTTGTTTTAGTTGGGGAGGATGTGACGACCCGGCCCGTCGTCACGTGAGTTACCGCCCCGTTTTCCCCTTATTGTGTTGCTTAATGTTTCAATATCGGTATTAGAGTTGATCGGGTGTAATTGAATTGGTTCTGGTTGAAAATAAGGCACATAGCCTCTAGACGGAAGCTTGTTTTAGAAAAAGTCAACCGGAAGTTGACTATGTGGTTAGAGGGCTCGGATGTGAATTCCGGTGGTTCGGTTAGCTTCGGGGGATGATTTGGGACTTAGGAGTGAAGTCGGAACTGAATTTAAAGGTCCGATGTTGAAATAGGCTTGAATTGGCGAAGTTGGAATTTTGGCGAATTCCGGTTGATAGGTGAGATTTTGATCCGAGGGTCGAAATGGAATTCCGAGAGTTGCAGTAGCTCCGTAGGGTGATTTTGGATATGTCTGCAAATTTTTAGGTAATTCGGACGTCGTTTGGTCGGGTTTTTGATGGAATGCGTATTGCGGAAGTTTTTAAGAAACTTAGGCTTGAATCCGATGTAAATTAATGGTTTTAGTGTTGTTTGACGTGTTTTGAGGATTGGAGCAAGTTTGAATAAGGTTTTAGGATGTGTTGGTGTTTTTGGTTGGGGTCCCGGGGGCCTCGGGGCGAATTCGGAGGATTAATCGGAAGTTGGAATGTTTAGTGTTGCAGCAGATTTTTGAGGCTTCTGGTATTTTCGCATCTGCGGAAAAAGAGCCGCTTAAGCGGTTCCGCAAATGCGGTAGGGTGATCGCAAAAGCGGCCCTTGAGGGCTTGGGCAGTTACCGCAAAAGCGGAAGTTTCTCCGCAAGAGCGGACACCGCAGATGCGGTAAGCGACCGCAGAAGCGGTCCTGGGATTTTTGTAGAGACCGCATAAGCGGTCATTGGGATCGCATAGGCGGCAACCGCATAAGCGGTTTAAGACCGCAGAAGCGGTCGTTGTGGGTTTAAGTAGAACCGCAAAAGCGGTCAATTTGCCGCATAAGCGGGACCGCAGGTGCGGTCAGGAGACCGCAGAAGCGAAAAATGCTGAGGGTTTAATGAACGGTGGGTTCGAAATTTCAGAAGTTAGAAAAACATTTTGGGACTTCGGGAAGAGGCGATTTGGAGAGATATCAAAGGAGATTCCATCAGGTATGAACTTGTAGCCTCAAATAATGTTGTTAGGGTATAAAAACAAGGATTTAACACTGGAAATTCAAGGAATTAAAGGGTAAAAATGGAGGTGAGGGCTTGAAGCCTAAGAGAATCTAAATTGGCGATTTGAGGGGTCAAATGGACTCTGATTCTTGTTTATTTGGTATGTATGGACTCGTGGTGAGACGAGGATTCCGGAAATGTGAATTTCGTAATTTTTTGAGAAGTGGGCCCAGGGCTCGGGTTTTGCCAACTTCGTGTTTTTGGGTGTTTTTCGAGTTCTTTCGATTGGGTTATGTTCCATTAGCCTATTTTAATGCATTCCTTGTGGTTTTGATCAGATTCGGCACCCGAGGAGGTTGATTCAAGAGGGAAAGGCTTAGCAGACTAGTCTCGTGGCCGGTTCGAGGTGAGTAATAGATGTGGATGATGATCTGAGGGTTTGAAACCCCGGTATATCATACTGTGACGTTATATTGAGGCGAGACACGTACTCTACGGTGAGTGCGGGGTCGAAGGTGATAGGGGACTATGGCTTAGTCTGCCCGAGTGATGTTGTACTGTGTTGTTGGCTATGAATTAGCTGGTAAACCTCCTACTTGGATGGTTATGGATATATTTGGGCTGCGTGCCGGTTATTTGGATCCAGTAGGGATTATTATCACTGTTTCTGTGATTTATAGCATCTTTTCATGATATCACTCCCGAGCTAAACATTTGTCCTAAAATGACTAGCAAAATTCTAAGGTTTCAAACACCTAAATGATAATTACTGATAAATGGAACTAAAACTGGTAAGTTGACTGTGCCTGTGTGGCTTGCATGCATATAGCTGGACTGATAGTGGATCGGGCTGCACGCCGCAGCGTATGTTACTATGATATTGCGCTTGGGCTGTAGGAGCCCCTCCGGAGTCTGAACCCCCACAGTGAGCGCGGGTACCCAAATTGATTGGGCTACGCGCCATAGCGGTCATGTGTATTTGCATTGCATTCATGCATCGAACCTTATCTGCTCTATCTGTTAATACTTATTGGTGGTACACTGTTAAATGTGAACAAATACTGTTGTAGCTTTACTTTGTCGTATATTGGGATTTCTTACTTTCAATGTCATTATACATGTCTATTACCGCTGAGTTGGTAGTACTCACTTTACTCCCTGCACCGTGTGTGCAGGTGCAGGTACCTCAGGAGCTAGTTGAGCTTATTGCTGTTCTTCAGAGTTTCCATTCGGAGTTGTCGAGGTAGCTGCCTGGCATCCGCAGGACCCGACTCCTCCCCCTATTTCCTGTTATTTGATTATCCGCGTACTTTAGACTATATAGTATTACAGTATTATTATGCTATTCTGGTAGAGGCTCTAGACTCATGACCCCTAGATCTTTGGGAGGTTGCTCTGTACAGCTATATTTCTGGTTTCTTCGCTATTAATGATTTTTAAATAAATGGTTTTGAGCTCTACGCTCGGGTTGAGAGTGTAATTGGTAGGGCTTGCCTAGCAGTTGCGTTGGGCGCCATCACGACCGGGTTTTGGGGTCGTGACAACAAGTTGGTATCAGAGCCTAGGTTACTAGGCCTCATGAGTCTTGAGCTGATGATGCTGCTAAGAAGAAATTTAAAAAGGATAATAAAACTGTTCGAGGGCATCTGCTTAACCATATGAATAACCCTTTCTTTGATTTGTTTATGAATTATAAATTTGCTAAAGTCATATGGGACAGTTTGGAGAATAAATATGGTGCAGATGATGCCGGGAAAAAGAAGTATGTCGTTGGAAAGTGGATCAAGTTTCAGATGGTTGACGATAAGCCAATCATGGAGCAGGTTCACGAGTATGAGTGTGAGGCGAGCTTTCAGAAGCTCAAGATAGCTTTGACTACAGCCCCAATTTTGATATTGCCTACCGATTCGGGGTCTTATACTGTCTATTGTGATAGCTCGAGAGTTGGCCTCGAAGCGGTGTTGATGCAGGACCGTATGGTGATTGCCTACGCATCTAGAAAGTTGAAGATACATGAGAAGAATTACCCTGTCCACGACCTTGAGTTAGCTGCTACTGTTCATGCCTTGAAGATCTGGCGTCACTATTTGTACGGTGTGCCTTGTGAGATCTGTACTGACCACCGGAGTTTGCAGCACTTGTTCAAGAAAAAGGATCTAAATTTGCGCCAGAAGAGGTGGTTAGAGTTGTTGAAGGACTATGATATTACTATTCTGTATCACTCGAGCAAGGCCAATGTGGTGGCGGATGCCTTGAGTCGCCGCCCGGAGAGTTTGGGGAGTTTGGCATATCTACTAGTTTCAGAGAGGCCTATGGCGATGGACGTTCAGGCCTTAGCCAGCCAGTTTGGGAGATTGGACCTCTCGGAGCCCAGTCGGGTTCTAGCTTGTGTGGTTTCCCGGTCTTCTTTATTTGATCGTATCAGGGAGCGGCAGTATGATGACCCTCATTTGCTTGTCCTTAAGGACAAGGTTCGGTGTGGTGATGCCAGAGATGCGACCATCGGAGATGACGGGGTATTGAGGATGCAGGGCTGAATTTGTGTGCTCAATGTCGATGAGCTTCGAGAGTTGATTTTAGCATAGGCCCATAGCTTGCGGTATTCCATCCATCCGGGTGCCGCGAAGATGTATCAGGACTTGAGGCAGCACTATTGGTGGAGGCAGATGAAGAAAGATGTAGTTGGGTATGTGTCTAGATGCATCAACTGCCAGCAGGTGAAGTATGAGCACCAGCGACCGGGTGGGTTGCTGCAGCTGATAGAGATTCCGGAGTAGAAATAGGAGCACATCACCATGGACTTTGTATCGGGACTCCCACAGACTTCGAAAAAGTTCGATGCCATTTGGGTTATTGTGGATTGGCTTACCAAGTCCGCGCATTTCACCCCTGTGTGTACCACCTATTCCTCGGAGCGGTTGGCGGAGATTTATATCTGGGAGATTGTCCGTCTGCATGGTATTCCAGTTTCCATTATTTCAGATAGAGGTACTCAGTTCACATCGCGGTTATGGAGAGCCGTACAGCAGGAGTTGGGTACTCGGGTGGAGTTGAGCACAACATTTCACCCTCAGACGAAAGAACAGTCCGAGCGCACTATTTAGATTCTTGAGGATATTCTTCGTGCGTGCGTGATTGAGTTTGGAGGTTCTTGGGATCAGTTCTTGCCATTGGCGGAGATTGCGTACAACAACAGCTATCAGTCTAGCATTCAGATGGCACCGTACGAGGCCTTATATGGTAGGCGATGTAGATCTCCGGTGGGTTGGTTTGAGCCGGGTGAGGCCCGATTATTAGGAACAGATTTGGTTCAGGATGCTTTGGAGAGAGTCAAGGTGATTCAGGATAGACTCCGTACAGCCTAGTCCAGACAGAAGAGTTACGCGGATCGGAAGGTTCATGATATTTCCTACATGGTTGGAGAGCGGGTTCTGCTTCGGGTCTCGCCTATGAAAGGCGTTATGAGATTTGGGAAGAAAGGGAAGTTGAGTCCGAGGTTTATTGGCCCTTTTGAGATATTGAGGCGAGTTGCGGAGGTTGCCTATGAGCTTGCCTTACCTCCCAGCCTGGCAGGGGTTCATCCGGTATTTCATGTTTCGATGCTCCGGAGGTATCATGGTGATCCGTCGCACGTGTTGGATTTCAGTTCAGTCCAGTTGGAGAAGGATCTATCCTATGTTGAGGAGCTAATGGCTACATTGGACAGGCAGGTCAGGAAGCTGAGGTCAAAGAACATTGCGTCCGTGAAGGTTCAGTGGCGGGGTCAGCCGGTCGAGGAGGCGACCTGAGAGACCGAGCAGGATATGCGCAGCCAGTATCCTCATCTTTTCACTACTTCAGGTATGTTCTCTATGCTCGTTCGAGGACGAACGAATGTTTAAGTGTGGGAGGATGTAACGACCTGGCCGGTCATTTTTGGAATTTACGCTCAGATTCCCTAGTAACTACTTTCCCCAAGTTTATTTTTGCTATTTTGATTTGCCGGGACGTTCAGTTTTGAGTTTCGGAGAGTCTTGGGACACATAGTCCCTAAAGGAGAGCTTAAGTGTTGGAAAATGGTCCATAGTCAGAACAGTGCGAAGACGGCCTCGGAATGGAAATCCGATGGTTCCATTAGCTCCGTTAGGTGATTTTGAGGTTAGGAGCGTGTTCGGAATGTGTCTTGGAGGTCCGTAGCTAATTTAGGATTGAAGTGCCGATGCTTGAATTTTTGAAGTTTTCGGTCCATTAGCGAGATTTTGATCCGAGGGTCGGAATGGAATTCCGGAAGTTGCAGTAGTTCCGTCATGTCATTTGGGATGTGTGTGCAAAATTTCAGGTCATTCGGACGAGGTTTGGTTAGGTTTTTGATCGAAATCGTGTTTTGAGAGAATTTGAAGTTCTTAGGCTCAAATCATTGATTAATTCGAGTTTCTGACTTTGTTTTAGGTTGTTTAAGGATTGGTACAAGTTTGAATGATGTTATGGGATGTTTCTGTAGGTTTGGTTGAGGTCCCGGGGGCCTCGGGTGTGTTTCGGATGCTCAACGGGGCATTTTTGAGTTGCAAAAAGTTGCAGATTTTCTGTTCAGGTCTGTTGCAGACCTTCCTTCTCTGCGATCGCAGCTATCCCTACGCGATTGCATAGTGTAAATCCAGAGGGTGATATTTTTTTGTTACGCGATCGCATTACCTGGTTCGCGATCGCGTAAGTCGGCTTTTTCCTTCTTCGCGTTCGCAATTGTACTCCCGCGTTCGCATAGTAGAAATTAGGATCTGGTAATTTCATGCATTTTCCTCTTCGCGATCGCGTGGCCCTGTTCGCGATCGCGTACGTCTATTTCCTTCTCTTCTGCAATCGCAGGCTTTAGGCCGCGTTCGCATAGACCAATTTTTGGAACCTTTAAAAGTTTCCCTTCGCGATCGCATTAGAATTCCTGCGATCGCATTGAACAAACATCTGGGCAGTATAAAGATTTCAAAATCTGAGGGTTAGCCATTTTTATCAAAACACAAGCTTGGGAGCTCGGATTTGGGAGAAATTTCGAGGGATTTTCGAAGGCAACGACTGGGTAACGATTCTCTACTCTCTTATGCTTAAAACCCACTAATCTAATCACGAATCCCTCCTTAATTTCGGATTTTTGAATGAGAGATGGGTAAACCTTCATAGACCAAGTCATTGAGTTTTGAGTGGGTGTTTGACCTCCGATTTGAAAGATTTTTTTATGGTTAGACTCGTGAGAGTACGAGGGTTCTGAAAATGAGAAATTTACTCGATTTCGAGACGTTGGCCTGAGGGGCATTTTGGTCATTTTACGTAATTTCGCGTATTTGCTTTGAATTAAATTGTAGAATCAGTTGCTTGAGATGTTATTTACGACATGTAATTGAATTGAATAGATTTGCGCCATTTGGAGTCGGATACTCGTGGCAAAAGTGTGATTTCGAGTTGATTTTGGAGCCGGTTCGAGGTAAGTGGCTTGTCTAACCTTGTGTGGGGGTCCTTTCCCCTTAGGATATGATATTTGGTAATTGAATGCCTTGTACGTGAGGTGACGAGCGCGTACTTGAGCTAATGGTTGAAAAATCGGTTTTACTTTAAATATTTAGACTGAGTTTCTTTCTTATCTGCTTTATTTTAATTGCAATTATAGATTGTGTTAGCTAGGAAAGCATGCTTAGTTGTTCTAAATTGTCTATTTGTTCAAGTTGCCTTGTTTGCACTACGTGAAGCATGTTAGACTAGAATTACCTGTTGCCTTGTATTTTTGAGATTCATTTATGAATATTAATTGTGTTGTGAATGCGTATTTACATTGGGACTACGGATGTGGGATTCTGGTAGCTCCCCCCTTGTTTGTTTACTTTGGGACTACGGGTTAGATTCCCGGTAGATCCCCCTACACATTTACTTTGGGACTGCGAGTTAGATTCCCGATAGATCCCCCTGCACCTTGATAGCTGGACTACGGGACGGTATCCGGGAGATCCTTCGGATATACTCATATGATGGACTACGGGACGGTATCCTGGGAGCTCCTTGGACAGTTGATGAAAAGGACTACAGGACAGTATCCTGGGAGATCTTCGTTGTTGGTATTGGTGTTGAGCTGTTCTACTCTGCGTTATCTTATTCTCTGAGTGTTAGTTGTTGCCTTGTATAATCTGTCTAACTTCATAGCTGTACTCATTGCTTCCGTTTATTTCATGCTGTTGCAAGATTTATTATTATGCCTATTCTCAGTAGGGCCCTGACTTTCCTCGCCACTACCCAACCGAGGTTAGGCTTGGTACTTTCTAAGTACCGCTGTGGTGTGCTCATGCCCCTTATGCGCATGTTTTTCATGTACAGATCCAGGTACTTGATGTGCTGGAGAATTTCGACACATTTCAATACTAATTGCTTAGATTTTAACTTGTTTAATGCAATTATCTCCTTGCTTTATGTAATTTTGGTGTTTTTACAGTACATAAGGACTAAGGACCCAGGAGCATGGAAATGAAAGCAAAAAAGACAAGAAAAGAGCAAAATGCAGCAAAAAGATGGTTCTGCGACGCATTATGCGATCGCCGATCACATATGCGAGCCGCAGAATGAACACTCAGATCGCAGACAAAAACAGACTCCTGGGCAAATTTCAAGTCAAGAATGCGGTCCACTATGGGACCGCAGAACCTGTCTGCGAGCCGCAAAGTGAACCGTAAACCAACCATGAAGGTTGCTGAAGGACGAATGTGCGATGAAAAATGCGATCGCGTTTCTGCAATGCGAACCGCAGAGCTGGAATGCGATGAAGATGTGAAAACTAGGGTATCAGTCTGCGATGGAGACGTCCAAAATGCGGACCGCATGTCGCGTATGCGGCGAGAATGCGACCGCATTTCTGACCTGAAAGGGTATTTTTGTCCGTTTTCTGTCATGATTTTCAGTCCACTATAAATAGCTTTATGATGTTTTTGTGGGCTCATCTTGTCTGGTTTTTGAGCTACATTCCAAGACTTTAATACTCCTCACTTTTGGAGTCTTTTGGGGTCAAGAATATTCGCTTAGTAAGCTTTATGGCTTTTATTATTCTCTTAATTTTGTATTTTACTATGAGTAGCTAACTCTAAATACTTAGGTTGCGGCCCCTAAATGGGTGTTATGTTAATGGGTGTTTAACATTGCATATATATATAATGGTTGGTTGATATTTATTTATTTCTCGTACTTCATTTATTGTTGGTGGTTGCAAACATTAACAAGTGCCATTAAATTCTACTTTGCTTGGGAAAGTGGGTTAGAATTTGGTAGAAGTAAATATCAAAGACTCAAGGCTTTAAACCTTGTTTAATAAAATTGCTTAGGGATAAGTGGGTTTTATTTGGCGTGTATTGATTGTTAATAATTGCAATTCTTTTACATTTGGGAAAATTATAAAGAGGAAATACTACCCAACTATTGGGAAATATTGGGTAGTTACTTAGACATCATTTGCATATCAAAGGGACCAACCATTAGAAATATATCATATTAACACCGATAGCATTACATTTCATTAAAGGGGACACAACCTTGGTTTCTTTAATCCTATTAATTACACCTTCAATATTCCAATTGGTTGTTACTTCAAAACAAACTAAATTCATACTTTTGTCACTATTAATTCACACTCTTGTTACCGTTAACTGGATAGGATTACGACTTTAGTCGAGTAACACACTATTCTAGTAACCTTTTCACACCTATTCCCTGTGGGATTCGACCCCAATCGTGTTGGGTTATTATATTTTACATCGATCGCCTTACACAATTTATAAAAGTGTAATTTGAGCGTATCAAATTTTGGTGCCGTTGCCGGGGAATACGGTTTTGAAATTACTATTTAGTGTGTGCTTAACTTTACGTCTTATTCTATTCCATCACTCTTCGCTTGCTCTTCAATTGAAAAATTCTACGACATCCTCAAGCAATTAACGGTGAATATTCCTTTTGTGGAACCTTTTCAAGAGATACCGGGGTTTGCTAAATATTTGAAGGATTTGATCACCAAGAAGAGGACCACAAAGAATGAGGTGGTAAACATGACTCACCGGGTTAGCTCTATTATTGCCACAACCCTTGTCCAAAAGAAAGAGGACCCTGGAGCCTTTACTATTCCATGCACTATCGGGGCGCGTGAATTTGCAAGAGCCCTTTGTGACAATGGGGCTAGCATCAACTTGATGCCACTTGCCATTTATAAGCAAGCGGGATTAGGCATGCCAAGGCCAACAAACATGAGATTACAAATGGCCGATCGTTCCATTAAGCGACCGGTAGGAATTGTTGATAATGTGATTGTGAAAGTTGGAGGATTCCATTTGCCCGCCGACTTCGTAATTCTTGATTGTGCGGTTGATAAAGAAATCCCTATCATTTTGGGGAGACCATTCCTAGCCACGGGAAGAGCACTCATGGATTCGGAGCAGAACGAAATTAAATTCCGGGTAAATGATGAAGAAGTCACATTTCAAGCAAGCAAGGGTATGAAGTTGCCCCATGAGTATGAAAGCATTTCAGTGATAGATGTTGTTGATGAGGTGGAAGATGTCGTCGAAGTGAAAATGGAAGAACAATGCCTTGGTGAGGCATTGGCGGCTATCTTGGTAAATTTTGATGGTGAAGACATGGATAGGTACATGGAGTCGGTAAATGCATTGGAGGGTCTTGGATNTGATGATAAGCCTCTTAAAGGCTTGCATTGTCTTTACTGACCTCACATTCCAAATGATGGAATTCATTATTAATTGTGAGATTTAGTTAGGGTCCTTCGAGTTTGAACCCTAGGAACTACGCTTTGATTGTTATCTTTTGGTTGTTTCTTCTTCCACCTTCCAACTGATTTCCCTTTATCCATGTGCCTAGGTGAGAGATCACCTTACCTTGCAACATGCTTGAAGTTTTGATAAGCAGATTCATCATCAACATCTCTCCCTTTATGCCCAATATTATCATCTTCACGCATGACCTCCAGTGGATCTGTCAGTTGGTTATTTGTAGGATTAGGAATTAAACTTTTGTGCACTTTCTTCTGATTCTGCTGTGCTTTAAAACCACTAGGCTTAGAATTCTTGATCAATCCTGCTTATACATTATGGCTATCCTTCACACCACCAGAAGGCTTCACAGTTCCTTCCTTATTCACTACATCTATTGCCTTAGCCACAATCACATCAGTGATGATAGCCTTATCTCCCAAAGGTTTCCCAGAAAGCTATGTTGGCTTTGCTGAAGGCAGTAACCTACCAGGGTTAGGACATAGAATTTTTTGAACACCATCGACTTTTGAATGTATGCCAGTCCTTTCACCTTGATCAGCTACATCTTCAGTACCTTTTCCATTATTGCTATCTGTATTCCCTTGCTCTTTGTTGGTCCTTCCATTAATACTTTGTTCCTCTTCTTCCTTTTCCTCATCTGATGATTTTTCCTCACCATCGGCTCCCTCTGGTAATTCACCTTCCTCTGAGTCTTCTTTCGTTTGATCACTCCATACCTTACCCTCACTAAGTTGTAATCTTTCATCATCCTTGACTATCCCAGTTGCATCAATATCAGTTGCTTGAGTTGGTATTTCCTGGTATGACTGGTTGGTTGTGATAATATTACCAACGAAAGTTCTATTCACCCATGCTGCTATAGATTCCTTTTGACCATCATCAATTATTACATTCCCATTCCCTGTAGGTTTTGTAAGTATTCTTTTCTTTGAGCCTTCAATCATATTCGATTTAGGAGTAAACATAGCAGCTGCAGGATTTAGATTCCCAGTTGTAGTACGATTAGGTCCAGGACTTCTTACTTCAGTGCTTTTTTCTTCCACAACCAACTGATTATTATTCTCATCATCACCATCCTGAACCTCTAAAGCTGCAAATTCATTAGCAGCTTGAATTTGCTGAGTAGTAACTGGACCAGCTGGAACAATTTCCCTCCTTGAATTACCATTACCTTGCTGACCATTACCAATAGCTGGAAAAATTTCTTTTCCTGAATTATCATTAATTTCATGAGCAACACCAGTACCCTACTGCTCATTATTAGTATCCATTGTAACAATTTCCTTGCCAGTTTGACCTTGCACCATAGATTGCTTTGCACCATTCTCCACACGATTGTCTCTTACTTCTTTCCATTGCTCACCAACATTCCCCACCACTCTTCCACTTGACAGAATCATCAAAGGTTCTTTATTTTGCTCTTTGTTTGTTAGCATTCCCATCTGCCGCCTGATTTCCTTGATCATTAACCATCAATTCTGGATGCAAACGCGAACATTCAATCTCCTCATGACCTTGCAATCTACACTGCTTACAGTACTTAGGCAGCATATCATACTTAATTGTTACCCACTCTGTCATTATTTCTCCAGATGATTCATTTCAATATCCATCCTAACTTTCTTAGGATGATCAGCTGATATATCCACAAGCACTTTAACCCTTGCACAACTAGGTCTAATCTTATTAATTGTAGCTATATCTAGGTGAAGTGGTTTCCCAACAGCTAAAGCAAGTGAAAATAAACATTCCTTCACAAAGAAAGTAGGTAAAAATCCTGAAAAAGAGATCCATGCCATGGCCATTGAGGTCTCTACTCCATCTTTAAATTTGGCATCATAGATGAGAGGACGTAACTGATATTCATAACCATTCTTGTCTTTGACACAATAAGCACCCTTCGACGTAAAATCAATGAAATATTACCATAAAGTAAGTCGAATGAGTACATGCCTATCTCTAAGAAATCCAATACTATATTCCCCCTTGATTCCACATTGAGCAGGTACAATGCGACGGATTTCTTGCAATTCTGGCCATCCGTACGCAAATTTTCCAACCACAGCATATTGAAGTCCTTCTATAATATTCATTCACTCAATTTCTGCCTCCATAAAGTTGACTAATGGTTGTCCATTCAAAAACGATGCTCATCTCAATGGAATAGGCTCAACAGATGAGACACGTTCATGCATGGCTGCATTAATGGTGCTAGGTTTTAGTATGTGGGAGTAATCCAGGGGTATTTTTGATTGTGTAGTAGGGTTAGGAACGATAGGGGAAGGTTGGAGAGGCATATCAGTCTTTGGAGGAGGCTGGCCGCCAACTAGAGAAGACCTATTCAAGCTATTTCAAGCTGTAAAGTCTGAGTAGAAGCCCAAGAAATTAAGTCGGATCACGTTCGAGGGTCGAGGACCAATTTCGAATATCAAAAATTGAAGAAACAAATTCACTCTAAAAAAAAGGCACAGCCGCGCCGCATGGGGCACCGCGGCAGTGCAAAATGTGCCGGGAAATGATTTTGGCAGATGTTCTGGAATTCCTCACAAGCGCGCCACATGGGGCAGCGCGGTAGCACAAAAATGTTATAGTGACTTCCCATTTCGACTGAGAAAGGGTCATTTTGTTCGGGGTTTATTGGGGGTGGCTTAAATACACCAAAAAACACAATTTTCGTGACTTTTGACAAATTTTTTACCTAAGGAATCTAAGGAGGAGTGGGAAGAACACAAGCACAAGGATTTCATCATTCCTTCCTCACTCAAGACCCGAGTTTGGATTGAATTTATGTTTTTCTATGTTTTTGTTAAATTTGTGAAGAACCTCTCCATGTCAATGGAGTAGTTCCTTTTAGGGTTTGATTGATTTGGTGTATTGATGATTGCTTTGGGTTAAAACTCTATTTTTATGTATTTGTATCGTTTTGGAAGATTTAATTATTGCATCTATATTCACTAGTTCTTGTTATGTAAAGAGGCATAACTTGTGATATCTTTCCATTATATTGTTGGTTGAGTTCATAGATTCTTCTAAGTAATCGAAAGAGGCTATTTTAATCATCGATTAAACCTATCTAGGAGAATAATCAAAAGAGGATTTCCTAAAGACCCATCCACTTCACAGTGCTTAAATTGGTTCATCTCGTGAGGTTAAGACTTAATCGAGAGAGGAGTTTTTGTTGAACGTTTGAACTAATATAGAGTGAACTCGAGAGACTCACTTGAACATCGGAAGTGAATTATCTAGAGTTAGATCCCGAACAATTATCTTGCACTTATTCTGTCAAAACCCTATCCTCTCACACTGATAATCTTAATTGCTTATTCCTTGTTTCGATAGTCCCTAGTCAATAGCTGTAGATTTTATATTCTTAGTTAAATTTTATTATTAATCTTATAAATCTCAACTGTTGATCCTCTTGGATAGCAATCAAGCTTGAAACTACGAGAATACTATTTAAAAACTATCCCTGTAGACTCGATATTATACTATACTATCTTTGATTAGCGAGGACAATTTAAGTGTCTGTTTAGCGCTCGCCAAAATTCGGCGTCATTGCAGGGATTGTCAATCAATGGTGTTTGAAATANAAGTGCTTAAGAGATGTGAGGAAACCAACCTTGTGCTAAATTGGGAGAAATGCCATTTCATGGTGGATGAAGGCATCGTATTGGGGCATAAAATTTCAAAGCATGGCATTGAGGTTGACCGGGCTAAGGTCGAGATTATTTCCAAGCTTCCTCCACCTACTTCGGTAAAAGGTGTCCGAAGTTTCTTGGGGCATGCCGGATTCTATAGGCGGTTCATCAAGGATTTCTCCAAGATTGCAAATCCTATGTGCAAACTCCTTGAGAAGGACGCCAAATTTGTGTTTGATGAAAAATGCCTCAAGGCTTTTGATGAATTAAAGTAAGTCTCACCACGTCACCTATTATTGTCACACCCGATTGGTCTCTTCCTTTCGAGCTCATGTGTGACGCTAGTGGTGTAGCTATTGGAGCAATGCTTGGCCAACGTCACAACAAGGTTCTCCACCCGGTCTATTATGCAAGCAAGACACTCAATGGGGCGCAAATGAATTACACGGTGACTGAGCAAGAGCTTCTTGCCATTGTTTATGCCTTTGAGAAATTCTGGGCTTATTTGTTGGGATCCAAAGTGATAGTGTACACGGATCATGTTGCTCTTCGCTATCTTATGGCAAAGAAGGATGCAAAGCCGCGGTTGATTCGATGCGTTTTATTGTTGCAAGAGTTTGACTTCGAGGTCAAGGATCGCAAGGGAACTCAAAACCAAGTAGCGGATCACTTATCAAGGCTTGATGAAGCAGGAAGACAAAGGGGGGATCTTGAAATCAATGATGCATTCCCGGATGAACATATCTTGGCACTATCTAGCACTTTTGCTCCATGGTATGCCGACATTGCTAACTATTTGGTGAGTGACCTTATTCCGGAGGGATTGGAGTCTTATCAAAAGAAGAAGTTCTTGAGAGATTGTCGGCAATATTATTGGGAAGAGCCATACTTGTTCCGTGTTTGTGCCGACAACATCATCCGAAGATGTGTTCCCGAAGAAGAAGTTATACCTATTCTAAAAGCATGCCATGACTCGCCGGTTGGGGGTCATCATGGGGGTAATCGGACGGCAGCTAAGGTTCTTGAATGTGGTTATTATTGGCCTTCCATCTATCATGATGCCAATCAAATGGTCAAGGCTTGCGACCAATGTCAACGACAAGGTTCAATCTCCAAGAGGCATGAAATGCCAATGCACTTTGTGATGGAAGTAGAGATCTTCGACGTGTGGGGAATCGACTTTATGGGTCCCTTTGTAAGCTCTTGTGGGATGAAATATATCTTGGTAGCTGTGGACTACGTGTCCAAGTGGGTTGAAGGAGTTGCCTTACCAAACAATGAGGCAAGGAGTGTGACCGCCTTCTTGAAGAAAAACATATTCACGCGGTTTGGCACTCCTAGAGCCATTCTTAGTGACGGTGGATCTCATTTCTGTAACAAGGCTTTCTCGGGGCTACTTGAGAAGTATGGCGTCAAGCACAAGGTGGCCACACCTTATCATCCACAGTCAAGT
Organism: Nicotiana attenuata; assembly: GCF_001879085.1. NCBI lineage: Eukaryota > Viridiplantae > Streptophyta > Magnoliopsida > Solanales > Solanaceae > Nicotiana > Nicotiana attenuata. The sequence goes on from NC_031993.1 coordinate 55,519,526, forward strand.
GGTCAAGTTGAGGTTTCCAACTGGGAGATCAAGAGCATTCTAGCAAAAACTGTTAACGCTAATAGGACCGACTGGTCAAGGAAGCTAGATGATGTGTTGTGGGCATACCGCACGGCATACAAGACTCCCATTGGCACTTCTCCTTATCGGTTAGTCTTTGGTAAAGCATGTCATTTACCAGTGGAGTTGGAACACAAAGCGATGTGGGCATTGAAAAGGCTGAACTTAGACTGGGCTGAAGCTGCAAACTTGAAGTTAACACAACTCAATGAAATGGAGGAATTCCGGTGCCACGCTTATGAAAGTGCAGCTGTTTACAAAGAACGGATGAAGTTTGTCCATGACAAGAAGATCTTGAAAAGAGAGTTCAAGGCGGGTGATCTGGTCTTGCTCTTTAATTCAAGGCTCAAATTGTTCCCGGGCAAGCTTAAATCAAAATGGTCCGGCCCATTCAAGGTGGTAAATGTATCTCCTTATGGAGCGGTGGAATTAGAATCAACGGATGGGTCCCGAACATTCAGGGTAAATGGCCAACGCATCAAGCATTACTTGGGCACTGATGGAGAAAAACATTTGGTGGAGCAGCTGGCGCTAAAAGATGGTCCATGCCCGACCATTGAGTGAAATCAAAAGAACATATCGTCCTGCCGCGACGCTAAATCAAGCGCTTCATGGGAGGCAACCCATGTGTGGTAACACGCTTTTGTTCTTTAAATCCTTCATTTTTTTATTATTTTATTTTTTTTTATTATTTTTTTTAGATAGATCTAGTTGAGCAATTTAAAGTGTGTGTTAGAGTGCAGGGGGTGCAAAAGATCTCAATACGTGGTAAGGATGCATAAAAAGGGAAGAAAAGCCAACAGGTGAAGTATGCTGCACACATGCGGTCGCATTTTCACAATGCGGACCGCATTTTGACCGCAAACCTGAACAGAATGTTTGGTTAAAATGGAGGTCGGAAATGCGGTGTGGTGGTGCATTATGCGGTCCGCATTTCACCTATGCGACCGCAAATTGCATCGCATTTGCCTCCTCTCAGTTTGGTCATTGACTTCACCGCATAACACATACGCGGTCGCATTGTGTGTTATGCGGTGACACCTTTCTCCGCAGAATGGACAAGGTAAGCCGCATTCTCTCTCGTCTCTCACTCATTTAACAAAAAAAAACGAACACAGAAAACAAAACGAAAAAAGAGAAAAAAAATGAAAAAGGGAAAAACACGAACAGCAATCGAACCGTTCAAGCTCAAATTGTTCAAGACCTAAGGATCTGCTTTGTTCCACTCATAAAACCTTGCTGGTATGTGCCCGCTCCTCCCTCGTCTTGTTTACGATTCCCACAGTGTAGTTGGTAATTTTCATTCATCCCTGTTGCAAAAATGTGTTGTATGACGCTATGTGTAGTTATTTCTCCATATCTAATTGATCCTGGGTTGAAAATGATTTGGGGGAAATGGGTAGAAAGAAGTAGGTCCGCCATTGTTGAAAGCTTGGTAGCACCATTGAAGACGAAGGCATCTGCAGCTCGCATAGTGGAAATGCGGTCCGTATTTTGGCCGCAAAATCGAACCCTAAGTCTTCTGATGAAGACGGTGAATGCGGTGAGTATGCGGTCGCATAATTGAAATGCGGACCGCAAATCTACCGCAGAGTTGCACAGAACTCCCAGTTTTGAGCCTTGCATTTTGCGGCTGTCCTGCGATCGCATTCTCTGCTTTGCGGTGGGTTATGCGATCGCATTGTGTAAACTATGTTTTGGGCAAGTCCATTCCGCGATGGTTATGCGGTCCGCATAATGGTTATGCGATCGCATAACCCATCGCAGAGTGAGAGCTAATTGAGGCTAACATGATTGCGGTGATTCTGCGGTCCGCATTACTGTTCTGCGACCGCAGAATCAGGTCGCATTTCTTCTTTTTCTTTGAATTTTGCCTGATTCCTCTCAGTATTGCTAATAATGTCACTTACAGTTCACCATTGTGCAGCTATGGCCCCAAAGAAACACTCATCTTCTGCATCAAAAAGGGCTTCCACCAGTCGCCAAACATCACAGGCAAAGCGTGTGCGGATAGAGGAAATTGTGCCAAGCCCCTCCCAGTCTGAAGAGGAGGAGCTCAGGCCCTCAGTCAATTTAGAGGCTGAGGAGAGAAGGAAACGAGGAGAAGACTTCCAACTCCGATTTGGGGTCGAGGGGTCCAGGCAACTATATAGAGAGGGACTGACCAAGCGTAACATCCTGGCCGAAAAACAATTGAGTTTGAACGGATTGAAAGACCAGTACTCCCACATACTGGAAAACATAAAAGCACGGAGATGGGAGTGTTTTTCCAAGCCACCCACTGAGTACAATGAGACCCTTGTGAGGGAATTCTATGCTTCCTATGCAGCCTCGAGGACAGCACACCACAAACGAAACAGAATCTTCACTGATACTGTCATGGTTCGGGGGGAGAGTGTATGCTGCCACGTTAACACCATAAATGAGTTGTACTTCCCTGGTTGGAGGACAGGCACCGCTGAATACAATGCTAAATTCGCGAATAGGGAAAATGAACGTGGGTGGATAGCATCAGTAATAGCAAAGGGGACTCCCGCTTGGATCAACCCGCGGCACAAGATATATAAGGAGGATCTCACGAGAGAGGGTCGCTACTGGCTCAGTTTTGTTACTTCTCGGTTGATGCCAACTCGGAATGAAACTGAAATAGCCATTGAGAGGGCCCTTCTCATTGCCTGCATCATGACTGGTGTCAAGATAGATGTTGGAGCATTGATCTTCCAAGAAATAGGGATCCCGGCAACGCAACATGCTACTTCACTTCCCTTCCCGTGCCTGATCACCGCCCCTTTTTGTAAAGCTGTGAAAGTTCCCCTCCTGCCACACTATGACAAAACCGGGAAGGAGACAAAGGATATTGATATCACTCGTATCATTGATGCTGCTGCCCCACCACGAGCTCGGGTTCATGATCCAGTTGATCTAGAGCACAGCGACTCCCAGACTCCGGTGGCTCCTAAGGTTACAGTGGTCTCCCCTTCCACTTTTGAGCCTACTTCTCAATCCACCACTGTCCAGCCTGCTATGGCCATTCCTGCTATCTCAAAGCTTGGTCTCTTGGCTCAGCATGCCAATGCCAAGGTAGACCAGCTTTTAAAGACACTGCCCAATCTCATAAAGCAAGCAATGACTCCTATGCAATCCGCAGTGGCAGCCCTCCAACAGCAACACTCAGTGTATGAGGATTGTTTGCAGCAACTTGAGTTGAGGGTGGAGAAGATAGAGCGGGGTGAAGTTAGTGGGATGCCTAGCCTCAAGGAGGAGGTTGCTTCTATGAAGACCGATTATTTTTTATTTTATGCTATCTTAAAATTCTTGAAATTAGTAAAATTTAAAGATCCATGGTTGCGGCAGTGCTCTTAGGTTTTGATTGCTTGCTTAGCTTGGTCGAGTTAGAAGGATTCAGTCCTGGCAGGTCTGATTTGTGCAAGGGGAACTCGGGAGTTCTTGATGGTTTTTACCGCGGTTTAGAGATATATATTTTCTATGGGCACGCGGAGCATGGGATGTATAGTGATTTTCTTCTGGATGGGACCAATGGAAAGTTCTTGACTAGTTGAGTACGTAGATGTTTGTGACTCGAAAGGGATATGACGTTCTCATGATATCCTAGGATGGTATGGCACATGCGATATGTTGTGTCCAACGAGAACGGGGTGGCCCTGGTACTAGACTTCGAGGTCGTACGGTATGACCATAGGACTTCGGGCAGGATTTCCTTCCATTTTCCTTTGGCTTCAGTTAACCTCTTTTTGAGGTTTTGGAGTATGGTTTTGTTGGTCGATTCCGCTTGTCCGTTCCCACTAGGGTGATAGGGTGTTGACAAGATCCTTTTGATCTTATAGTCTTCGAGAAATTTGGTCACTTTGATGTCGATAAATTGTTTCCTGTTGTCGCACACAATTTCAGACGGCATTCCGAACCGACATATAATGTCATCCCAAATTAAGTCGATGACTTCCTTCTCCCTAACCTTCTCGTATGCCTGGGCTTCAACCCACTTAGAAAAATAGGCAGTCATAAACAATATGAATTGAGCCTTACTGGGTGCCCATGGAAGGGGGCCAACGATGTCCATTCCCTATTTTATGAACGACTATGGTGACAAAATCGAATGCAGCACCTCTCCGGGTTGATGTATCATCAGAGCATGTTTTTGACATTCAACACATTTTCGTACCAACTCCTTTGCGTCCCTTTCCATATTTATCCAGTAGTAACCGGCTCTGATTACCTTTCGAACCAATGATTCGGCGCCTGAATGATTTCCGCAGGTGCCCTCGTGAACTTCCCTCAGAACGTACTCGGTATCTCCTGGCTCTAAACATATTGCTAGTGGGATGATGGTACTGATGAGCTTGAGGTACAGCTCTTTCGTCTGGGGGTCATTTTCATGATTTGAGGGTATTCAGACCGTTTCTTATTGGTGCGCGAATTATGTAAGTTGTGGCTTAGGCCTGTAATGATGTGTCATGTCACCAGGGAGGTGTGTTGGATTTGAGGTGATCGTTGGGGTCATTAATGAATACGAACGGATTTGATTTCAGCTTATTGGAAAGATAAATATCGAGGTTCGGTTCAGAAATTTGCTATGGTCCTTGCCAAAGGAGAAGTAACCTTATGGATGGCTGATTTGAGAAATGGTTGTGATTTATTGCGTGTTTCATTTATCATTGGCAGTATATGGAAGTGTTGGAATGAGCATTTAGTTGATAGGAGGTTTTCTACCGGTATTCCGGTGTTATGTGCAGCTGCTGTGAATGGAAGTTATCACTACATGTGTTTGAGTTATGCGGTATATCAGATAATTGCATTTGAGGTTGCAGGCAGGGGTTATTACAGCTGGTTCGGTCTTATTCTGAATAGAGATGTGAGGTTCTGATCTTGTGTATGATTTTGGAAAGTGAAATGTGGTTCTATGGCTTATGGGCTAGATTGGATGGTGAAATATCAGTTACAATGTGTTATCGGGCCTATATGAGATAGGGTGACGTGGGATCACCCCCGGGTATGTGCATGGTAAGGTTATTCAGCGAGTGGTTGGCTTTTAGAACAACTCTGTGTACGTTCGAGGACGAACGTGTGTTTAAGTGGGGGAGGATGTAACGACCCGACCGGTCGTTTCGAGCTTTTGCACTTTGATCGCCAGTTCTCGGGCATGACTTGCCCCGTGTTATGTATTGTGACTAATGTAGATCGTTGGTTTTGGTTTTCAGGAAAATTTGGAATGAATTTGAAAGAACAATTTCAGTTGAAAGCTTTGAATTTGAAAGGTTTGCCTAAGAGTTGACTTATTTGTATACCAGCTCTGATCGGAGTTTTTATGATTTGGTTAGCTTCTTTAGGTGATTTGTGACTTAGGAGCATGATCGGAATTGGTTTTGGAGGTCCGGTGTAGAATTAGGCTTGAATCGGCGAAGTTAGTATTTTGGCGAATTCCGGTTGATAGGTGAGATTTTGATCCGAGGGATGGAATGGAATTCCGAGAGTTGTTGTAGCTTCGTTATGTGATTCGGGATGTGTGTGCAAAATTTCAGGTTATTCGAACATCGTTTGGTCGGGTTTTTAATTGAAAGTGTATTTCGGAAGTTTTAGAAGAACATAGGCTTGAATTCGATGTAATTTGATAGTTTTGGTGTTGTTTGAGGTGTTTAATGATTGGAATAAGTTTGAATGATGTTATAGGGTGTGTTGGTGCTTTTGGTTGAGGTCCGGGGACCTCGGGTGAGTTTCGGGTGGTCAATCGGGCCATTTTCCAAGTTGAAGTGTTGCATAAATTGTTCATCAGCTGTTGCAGAAGAATTGGCCTTCGCGTTCGTGAGGGGCTGGTCGCGATCGCGTAGAAGGAATGTGGGAGGCCAGGAATTTGCCCTTCGCGTTCGCATAAGGCGTCACGCATTCGTGAAGGGTAAAGAGGTCTGTGCTTCGCGTTCGCGGGAGAAGGTCCGCGTTCGCGTATAAGGAATTAGGTCCCAGGGCAGTTGCCCTTCGCGTTCGCATGAAGGTAGTCGCGTTCGCGTTAGATAAGGGGTCCAGAGCTTCGCGTTCGCGTGAGGGTAACCGCGTTCGCGAAGGGTATTTTTGTCAGAAGTAATTTTTGTGCATCACGAACGCGAGAAAGGCCTCGCATTCGCATAGAGGAAATTATCACTGGACAGAAGGGTTTTAATAAATATTTCATCCACGAGCTAAGCCCTATTTTCACCATTTTTGAGCATCCTTGAGAGCTTTTGGACAGGAATTGAAGAGGATTTCGACTGGGATTGATATGAGGTAAGCCCTATGAACTAAAAACACGATTTTATTGTGAAATTGACCTTGTAATCCATGGAAACTTAACAAAAAGGGGAAGAACTAGGGCTTGAGTTTTAATATTTCAAATTGGGATTTGAGGGGTCATTTGGACTCCGATTTTGGTAATCTTTATATGTATAGACTCGTGGCGAGATAAGAGTCCGTTGATGTTAAATTTTCTGATTTTCGAGAAGTGGGCCCGGGGCTCGGGTTTTGCTAATTTTGAGGTTTTCGCTATTTTTCGATTGTCTTCGATTGGGTATTGTTCCAATTGCATATTGTGACATATTTTGTGGTTTTGGATAGATTCGACGCGCGTGGAGGCCGATTCGAGGGGCAAAGGCATCGTGAGCTAGAGATTTCGCCGGTTCGAGGTGAGTAATGATTGTAAATGATATTTTGAGGGTTTGAAACCCCGTATCTGCACACCATAGTGCTATATTGAGGTGACTTGCACGCCGGATAGCGAGCGTGGGGTAGAGCACCGTTGGAGATTATGACTTAGTCTTTCCCGGTAGATGAATATACTGCATATTTGACTGAAATTCACTTATTATCATTTTAATTCAGATGATTGCTATATTTGGGCTTCGTGCCAATTGATTGAATCCTTCAGGGATTGTTATTACTGGTTTCTTACCATTTGTGCATATCATTGAACTCAGTCCTAGTATTTAATACTGTTTTGCAAACTCAGCCACCTTTTCTTAAACTTGAAACTTAATTAATATTTTTAATGAAGTTTGGGCTGAATATTTCTATATGATTGTGCTTATGTGATTTTTGGACTGAGTATAGGATCAGGCTGCACGCCGCGGCGGTATGATATTGATATTGATATGAGGCCGAGGGCCTAGTTGATGCCACGAGATGGCTTATTATTGCGCTTGGACCGTAAGGGGCCCCTCCCGGAGTCTGCACACCCCCAGTGAGCGCCGTCGACGATAAACGGATCGGGCTGCACGCCGCAGCGATATGTGGAGCGGGCTGCACGCCGCAGCGGTACTAGTACTGTTTTGTCTGTTTACTTTGTTTTATTTGCTTGCCTTACCTGTTGTTGTGCTACTTCATGAGATATCTATCGGATTGCCTGACATTATCTGTTAACTGAGTGTGGTGCCCGAGGGGCGGACTTCTGTGCTTATCTGCACTATTTGAGTTGCATTCGTTTGCATACTGTTGAAAAAGTCATTTTCAAAAGAGGTTTTAAACTGAGTAAGATATTTCTAAAGATTTCACAGCTTCACTGTTTTTCTCAAAAGGTTTTACACTACTCCTATATAGCATAATGATTTGCTTTACGTGATTTCTTACTGCTCAGTTATTATATACCCTTATTACTCACTGAGTTGGAGTACTCACTTTACTCCCTGCACCTCATGTGCAGATGCAGGTATTTGTTCACCCGGTAGCGGGTTTTGGCTGATCAAAGGCAGAGCTATAGGAGTAGCGAGGTGACTGCCTGCGTTCGCAGCACCATTTTTCTCTCTTTTGGTTCATTATTCCGGCTTTGTATATTTTAGGTCTTGTAATTGTATTTATACTCTGATAGATGCTCGTGACTTGTGACACCCCGGTTTGGGCTGCTTATTAATGTTAACTATTCTAAATAGATAAGTTGGATTAGTTGGCTGGCCTCGTCTTTACGAGAGGCGTCATCACGACCAGTGCAGGGTTTGGGTCGTGACATATACATCAATCAAACTTTTTGGATTACGTGGACCGGGGATAATACAATTTAAGAATATATATGGACTAGTCATGCACAACTCGGGTGGTAGATTATAAGGTGTAAGAAAGACAGGCCAACATGAAAATGGTGTCGCAGATATAGAAAAAGGCGTGAAGCCATCCGCACACAGACCTAACCGAATGTTCCTTGGTTCACTAGCAAAATCTGGATATGTCCTATCAAAGTGCTTCCAAGCTTCTCCATCTGAAGGATCACACATAACACCAGGTGGTCTTCTATTTTCAAAGTGCCATCTCATATGAGGAGCAGAACTCATCGACGCATATAACCTCTTTAACCTAGGTATAAGAGGTAAATAATGCATCTCCTTGATGGTGACCATATTCCGCTGGAAAGCCTCTTGAAACGAGGCTTTTTGCAAAATCTACAACTGTCTAAAGTTGCATCATCTTTATAATATAACATGCAACCATCTTCACAACAATCAATTCTCATTGACGAAAGTCCTAACTAAGAAACCAATCTCTTTGCCTTATTGTAACGACCCGGCCGGTCGTTTTAAGAATTTACACCCCGATCCCCTATTAACTGCTTTCCCCTTGTTTATTTCTGCTATTTTGAATTGTCGGGGTGTTCGGTTTGAGTTTCGGAGAGTTTTGGGACACTTAGTCCCTAAATGAGAGCTTAAGTGTTGGAAATTTGACGGTAGTCGGAACAGTGTGAAGACAGCCTCGGAATGGAATTCTGATGGTTTCGTTAGCTCCGTTGGGTGATTTCGGGTTTAGGAGCGTGTTCGGATGGTGTTTTGGAGGTCCGTAGCTAATTTAGGCTTAAAATGCCGAAAGTTGAATTTTTGAAGTTTCCGGTTCGATAGTGAGATTTTGATCCGAGAGCCGGAATGGAATTCTGGAAGTTGGAGTAGCTCCGTAGTGTTGAATGTGATGCGTGTGCAAAATTTCAGGTCATTCGGACGAGGTTTGATAGACTTTTTGATCAAAAGCGTAATTTAGAAGATTTTGGAATTCTAAGGCTTGAATCCTGTGCGAATTGGGTGTTTTGATGTTGTCATGAGCGTTCCGAAGATTGGAACAAGTTTGAATGATGTTATGGGATATGTTGGCATGTTTGGTTGAGGTCCCGGGGGCCTCGAGGGAGTTTCGGGTGGTCAATCGGATCATTTCTAGATGTTGAGAATTGCAGAAAATTGCTGATCAGTGTTGCAGAGAAATAGCCTTTGCGTTCGCGAGTAGGCCCTCGCGTTCGTGAAGGGTTAGTTGAGGAGGCTGTGGATTTAGCCTTCGCGTTCGCGAAGGGTTGGCAGATGAGGCTGAAGAGTTGGCCTTCGCGTTTGCGAGGGAGGTCTCGCGTTCGCGAAGGGTTGGGGTCTGTGAGCTTCGCGTTCGCGGGGGTGTGGTCGGTTCGCGATGAGTTGGAAAGCTGAGGCTTCGTGTTCGCGTGAGTGGAGTCACGTTGGTGATGAAGGAAAATGGTCAAATTAAGTTTGTGCATAGCGAACGCGATGCGTTGACCGCGTTCACGAAGAAGGATTTTGAGCAACTGGGCAGAACGTTTTAAAAGGCCATATCCGCGATTTTGGGTCTAAGTATCACCATTTTTGGGCGATTTGAGAGCTTCTTGAAGAGGATTGAAGAGGGAATCGTGGGGAAACACTTGGAGGTGACATTTTTGACTTCATAACTCGTTTATATGTGATTAAAAACCTAATTAGTGGTGAAAAATTTGGGGAAAAATGGGCATTTAGGGCTTGAGATTAAGAGACCTTAACATAGGTATTTGAGGGGCCAATTGAACTCTGATTTCAGTGTTCTTGTTATGTATAGACTCGTGAGAGTACGAGGTTTATGGAAATGTAAATTTCACCCGTCTCCGAGACGTAGGATCGAGGAGCATTTTGGTCATTTTGCCTAATTTCGCGTATTAGCTTAGAATTTATTTGTAGAATCAGTTACTTGAAGTGTTATTTATATTATGCAATTGAATTGAATAGATTTGGGCCATTTGGAGTCGAGTTCTCATGGCAAGAACATGGTTTCGGGTTGACTTTTGAGTCGGTTCGAGGTAAGTGGCTGGCCTAACCTTGTGTGGGGTAACTCCCCTTAGGAATTGGTATTATTGATATTTGAAATGCCTTGTACGTGGGGTGACGAGTGCGTACTTGTGCTAATTAATGAAAAAACCGGTTTTCTTTAAGTAATTTTAATTGTGTTTCTTTTCCTGTATATACTACTTGCAAGTTTAGCTTGTTGTTAGCTTAGGGAAGCATGTCTAACTGACTTAATTGCCTTACTTGCTCAAACTGCATTATTTGGATTATGTGCAAAATGCTACGCTAGAAATACCTGTTTTACCTTGGTATGGAATTTAAATTGAATTGTGTATTCTTCGTGTTGCTACTCTGTGTTTACTTTGGGACTACGATACGGTATCCCGGGAGATCCCCCTGCATATTTACATTGGGACTACGGATCGGTATTCCGGGAGATCCCCCTTCACTTTTACATTGGAACTACGAGACTGCACCCGGTAGATTCCCCCTGTACTGAGTATTTACATTTGGGACTACGGATCGGTATTCCAGGAGATCCCCTCGCATTATGAGTTGGACTACGGGACAGTATCCTGGGAGATCCATTGGATATTTATATTTGGGACTACAGGACGGTATCCTGGGAGATCCTCAGTTGTTATCTCTGTGTTGAGTTGTATTTCTTTCTGTGCTATTTTGCCTCTGTGGTAGTTGTTGTTGTTCTTTTCTATTCTGTGTTACCTTTACTGTTGTACTTATTTATATTGTTTTGCCCTACACTGTTAAACCTTTTTTTTCATTTAACCTCAGTAAGGACCCGACCTTCCTCGTCACTACCCGACTGAGGTTAGGCTTGGCACTTACTGAGTACCGCTGTGGTGTACTCATGCCCTTTACTGTGCATGTTTTTCATTTGCATATCCAGGTACTTCCACTTAGTCTTATCATCCTTCAGGTGAGGCGACTTTCCTAGAGACTTCGAGGTATATCTGCCGCGTCCGCAGACCGAGAAGTCCCTTTCTATTCTCTCTTGAGTATTTGCCTTTCTGTACTTATTTTGTTAAACATTCTGGAGTTAGAACTTGTAGACATTTAAAGGCTTGTGTTTTCATGAGATTCCGGGTTTTGGAAAATGTTGTTAGTTTTCGAGAGTTGTATTGTATATGCCGAACGGCATCTTAAATACTGTTTCACTTCGTTATTTTGGTTTTTAATTATTTCTTCCGCAAATTGTCTTATGTTTCGCATTTGTTAGGCTTACCTAGTCGTAGGGACTAGGTGCCGTCACGACAGTTCACGGAGGGCGAACTGGGGTCGTGACAAGTTGGTATCAAAGCTCTAGGTTCATAGAAGTCATGAATCACAAGCCAGTTTATTAGAGTCTCGCGGATCGGTACGGAGACGTCTGTACTTATCTACGAGAGGCTATGTAACTGTTAGGAAAATTCCACTTCATTTGATTTCCTTGTCATGCGAGATTTTGATATCACGATTCCAAACTTCTATCTTCTATTCTCTCACAGATGGTGAGAACACGTACTACCGGAGGTGACCAGGCATCCGCGCCCCCTAGTGCAGCCGTCAGAGGCCGGTGCCGGGGTAGAGGCTGAGGACGCGCACGCGGTGCAGCCAGAGCACCTGCGCGAGCTGCCGCCGAGGAGCCACCAGTAGTTCCAGCCGGAGCCCAGGCACCTGATACGCCTGCTACTACTACTCCAGCTCTTTAGGAGACTCTTGCACAGTTTATGAGCATGTACACCACTCTGGCTGAGGCAGGGTTGCTTCCCCTTGCTACAGCTATATCTCAGGACGGGGGAGGAGCACAGACTCCCGCCACCGCACTCTTGAGCAGCGAGTGCATGTTTATCAGGCCCCAGAGGTTATTCCTGTACCGCCTGCTGTCCTAGATCAGCCTGAGGATGGTGCAGCGGCTTTCGAGGATGAGCAGCGAACACTTGAGAGGTTCAAGAAGTACAAGCCTCCTGTATTCAGTGGTTTAGCATCAGATGATGCCCTGGATTTCTGGAGGAGTGTCATTGTATCCTCCACACTATAGGTATATCAGGATCGAGTGCGATTTCTTTCACTGCCTTCCAGCTTCGAGGAGCCGCCTACCAGTGGCGGCGTACTTATGAGTTAGATGGTCCAGCCGGGGCAGCATCCCTTACTTGCACTCAGTTTTCAGATATGTTCCTGAGAGAGTTTGTTCCTCAGAGCCTCAGCGATGCATGGCGCACAGAGTTTGAGCATTTGTGCTAGGGCACTGTGACTGTCTCGGAGTATGCTGTCCGTTACACTGACTTGGCTAGGCATGCACCAGCTCTGGTTGCTACAGTTCGCGAGAGAGTGCGCCGATTTATTGAGGGACATGTTCCCAACATCAGGTCTAGCATGGCTCGTGAGTTGGAGATGCATATTTCTTATCACCAGGTGGTGAGCATCGCTAGGAGGATAGAGGATATGTATGCTCAGGAGAGAGAGGAGAGGGAGGCCAAGAGGTCTCGAGAGTCGGGCCATTATTCTGGTGCCCGTGCTCCAGCTGCAGGTCGTCATGGTAGGGGTTTTATGAGTCGCCCCATTCATTCAACTCTTCCAGCAGCCAGTGGTATTCTAGCTCCTCTCAGACCTTGGGAGCCTTATTATGCACCTCCAGTATCCAGCGTGCCTCCTGCATGTGGTGCTTTCAGCGGTCAGTATAGCAGGCCTGGCCCAAGCCAGTTACTGCCACCACATCCACCCAGAGCTTGTTTTGAGTGTGGTGACACACACCATATGAGGAGGGAGTGCCACAGACTTAGGAGGGGTGCACCTCTACAGGCTTCTCAGCCATAGCGTGCCCCGCAGAGTTCCCAGGTTATGATCACAGCACCAATTGCTACCCCACCTGCCCAGCCAGCTAGAAGCGGAGGTCTGGGAGGTAGAGGTCGCCCTCGAGGGGGAGGCCAGGACAGATATTATGCTCTTCCTGCCCGTACCAAGGCTGTTGCCTCTAATTCTATCATCACAGTATTGTCATGGTTTGTCATAGAGATGCATCGGTTTTATTCGATCCAGGCTCCACTTATTCTTATGTGTCTTCTTATTTTGCTCCACATTTGGGTGTATCTCGGGATTCTTTGAGTTCCCCTATTTATGTTTCTACTCCTGTGGGAGATTCTCTTGTTGTGGACCGCGTTAATGGGTCGTGTTTGATTGCTCTCAATGGTTTTGAGACCAGAGCCGATATGTTATTTTTCACAGCATGGTAGATTTTGATGTTATCTTGGGCATGGACCGCTTGTCTCCCTATTATGCTGTTCTTGATTGTCACGCCAAAACCGTGACGCTGGCTATGCCAGGCATTCCGAGAGTTGAGTGGAGGGGTACTTTAGATCACAATTCCAGTAGAGTTAATTCATTCCTTAAGGCTCAACGTGTGGTTGAGAAGGGGTGTGACGCGTATTTAGCGTATGTAAGAGATGTCAGTATTGGTACCCCTACAGTTGATTCAGTCCCAGTAGTACCGGATTTTTCTGACGTGTTTCCAGCTGGTCTTCCGGGTATGCCACCCAATAGAGATATTGATTTTGGAATTGATCTGTTGCTGGGCACTCAGTCCATTTCTATTCCTCCTTATCGTATGGCCCCTCCTGAGTTAAAGGAGTTGAAGGAGCAGTTGCAGGAATTGCTTGATAAGGGTTTCATTCGGCCTAATGTATCACCTTGGGGTGCTCCTGTCTTATTTGTGAAGACAAAGGATGGTTCTATGTGCATGTGTATTGATTATCGTCAGTTGAACAAAGTTACAGTGAAGAACCGTTATCCTTTGCCTTATATTGATGATTTGTTCGACCAGCTTTTGGGTGCACGAGTGTTTTCTAAGATTGACTTGCGTTCAGGGTACCATCAGTTGAAGATTCGGGAGCCAGATATCCCGAAGACTGCTTTTAGGACTCGGTATGGTCATTACGAGTTCCTTGTCATGTCATTTGGGCTGACCAATGCCCCAGCAACCTTTATGCATTTGATGCACAGTGTGTTCCGGCCGTATCTTGACTCGTTCGTCATTGTCTTTATTGATGATATTCTGGAGTATTCCCGAAGTCGGGAAGATCATGAGCAGCACCTGAGGACTATGCTTCAGACTCTGAGAGAGAAGAAGTTATATGCTAAGTTCTCGAAATGTGAGTTTTGGTTGGATTCCATGGCATTCCTAGGCCACATGGTATCGAGTGAGGGTATTCAGGTGGATCCAAAGAAAATAGAGGTCGTGCAGAGTTGGCCCAGACCATCCTCAGCTACAGAGATACGTAGTTTCCTTGGCTTGGCGGGTTATTACCGTTTTTTTATGGACGGGTTTTCATCGATTGCAGCCCCTATGACCAGACTGACCCAGAAGGGTGCTCCGTTCCACCGGACGGAGAAGTGTGAGGCGAGCTTTCAAAAGCTCAAGACAGCTTTGACTACAGTCCCAGTTTTGATATTGCCTACAGGTTCGGGGCCTTATGCTGTCTATTGCGATGCCTCGAGGATTGGCCTTGGAGCGGTGTTGATGCAGGACGGTAGGGTGATTGCCTACGCATCCAGACAGTTGAAGGTATATGAGAAGAATATCCTGTCCATGATCTCGAACTAGCTGCTATTGATCACGCCTTGAAGATCTGGCGTCATTATTTGTACGGTGTGCCTTGTGAGATTTATACTGATCACCGGAGCTTGCAGCACTTGTACAAGCAAAAGGACCTTAATTTGCGTCAGAGGAGGTGGTTAGAGCTGTTGAAGGACTATGATATCACTATTTTGTATCACCCGGGAAAGGCCAATGTGGTGGCCGATGCTTTGAGTCGCCGGGCAGAGAGTTTGGGGAGTTTGGCTTATTTACCAGCAGCAGAGAGGCCCATGGCGATGGATGTTCAGGCCTTAGGCAGCCAGTTTGTGAGATTGGATCTTTCGGGGCCCAGTGGGGTTTTAGCTTGCGTGGTTTCTCGGTCTTCCTTATTTGATCGTATCAGGGAGCGTCAGTTTGATGACCCTCATTTGCTTGTCCTCAAAGACAAGGTTCAGCGTGGAGATGCCAGAGATGTGACCATTGGAGATGAGGGGGTATTGAGGATGCAGGGCCGGATTTGTGTGCCCAATGTTGATGGTCTTCGAGAGTTGATCCTAGCAGAGGCCCATAGTTCGCGGTATTCCATTCATCCAGGTGCCGCGAAGATGTACCAGGATTTGAGACAGCACTATTGGTGAAGGTGGATGAAGAAAGATATAGTTGGGTTTGTAGCTCGGTGCCTCAATTGTCAGCAGGTGAAGTATGACCTATATCTATATCTATATATATATATATATATAACACGCTTCGTTGTACTACTTTAACTACATATATAGCATGTTATAGTATATGTTAGTGTATTCATCTCTTGTATTACAAAAGTGTTAAAGGATTACATTTATATTATTTAGATAGTAAATATAAAAGTGATTTTAAATTTTGACCAATATTGACCTAGTAACCGACCAACTTTGGTCGATTATTTTCCAGAAATTAAAGTATAGCGACTAAAGTTGATCGGTAAATGCTTCCCCCTGTATTAACGACCAACTTTGGTCGGTAATTTTAAATAAAATTTCTTTATATTTTATAAAATATATTAAATAATAATATAACTATTAAAATTTTATAACTGGGTCCCACATTGCCGACCAAAGTTGGTCGGTAATGTGAAATTTTCTTTGACTAAACAAGTCTGACCAGCTCGGTCAACTTGTTGACCACTTTGCCGACCAACTTTGGTCGGTAATTTATTTGAAATAAATATAAAAAAAATTTCTCCCCGTTACCGACTAACTTTGGTCGCTTTTTTGGACCGACCAATTTTGGTCGCTAATTACCGGATTTCTAGTAGTGATATAAATCTCAGCATTTAAATCACCATGAAGAAAAGTAGTCTTGACATCCATCTGCTCAACCTCTAAATCTAGACTTGCGGCTAAGCCTAGAACCATACGAATAGAAGACATCTCCACAACAGGGGAGAAAATTTCATCAAAGTCAACTGCTTTCTTCTGGCCAAAACCTTTAACAACTAACCCCACCTTGTATCTAGGTGCAGAGGTATGGTTATCTTGCTTTATTCTAAATATCCGTTTGTTAGATAAAGCTCTCTTACCTTTTGGCAATTTCACTAACTCATATGTGTCATTCTCATGGAGTGACTTCATCTCATCTTCCATGGCTTCTATCCACTGATCTTTGTGAGTACTTGCATGGCTTCATCATAGCTCTCAGGTTCTCCCATATCAGTCAAAAGTACATACTCATCAGGAGGATAGCGCATGGATTTTTGCTTCTCCCTTGTAGATCTTCTAAGAGAGGTTACAGAAGCATTCGAAGTAGTTACCTGAGTAGGAATTGGTTGCTGATCAACCATAACCTCATCAATTGGAGCATCCATAACATCTATATCATGATGATCATTTTGACCTTGATCACTATCTCCATCATTGTCTTGGGTTCCTCCATATGAAATAGGTGCCTTAGCAATAGAAACTGGATCAATATCAACTAAGCTCTCATTACTCTGAGAATCTATCTTCTCAGCTTTGTCAATATCTTCAATAGTCTGGTCTTCAAAGAATATTGCATCACGACTTCTAATAAGTTTATTGTCAACTGGATCATATAAACGATACCCAAATTCATCTTGACCATAACCGATAAAGATGCACTACTTAGTTTTGACATCCAGTTTCGATCTCTCATATTTAGGAACATGCACACAAGCTTTACATCCAAAGACTCTCAGGTAATCATAAGAAACATCTTTGGCAAACCAAACTATATCTGGGACATCACCATTTAAAGCAACAGCAGGAGACAAATTGATAACATAGGCAACAGTGTTAACTACTTCCGCCCAAAATGTATTTGGAAGTTTAGCCTCTGAAAGCAAGCATCTAACTCTCTCAACTAGAGTTTTATTCATCCTCTCTGCCAAAACATTCAATTGAGGTGTCTTGGGCGGAGTTTTCTGATGACGAATTCCTTGTTCCTTGTAATAGTTATCAAAGGTACCACAATATCCAGCACCATTTTCAGTGCGAATACATTTAAATTTCTTCCCCGTCTGTCTCTCAGCTAAGGCCTGAAATTCCTTAAACACGCCAAGTGCTTGATCTTTAGATTTTAAAGGATACACCCAGAGCTTACGAGAATGATCATCAATGAAGGTCACAAAGTAAAGTGCACCATCTTTTGACTTTACTTTAAAAGGACCACACAAATCAGATTGTACTAGCTCCAATAAATCATGCTTTCTTGAGGGAGGATGGCTATGAAAGGAAACCCTTTTCTGTTTGCCAGCTAAACAATGTATACACCTTTTCAGCTTTGCTTGTTTCACTCCAGAAAGCAAACTTTTCTTAGCCAAACACGTAATCCCCCTCTCACTCATATGACTCAATCTTCGGTGCCACAATTCTGATAAAGTATCACTTTCCACCAGATTTATGGAGTCATTAAGAATAGAGCCCTGGGTCTCATATAATTGACCAGACATGACTCCTTGAGCCACTACTAACGAGCCCTTGGTGAGCTTCCATTTGCCATTAAAGAGGGCATTATGGAAACCTTCATCGTCTAATCTTCCTGCGGAGATCAAATTTAAAGGAAAGTCTGGAGCATGCTTGACATCTTGAAGAACTAACGTTGAACCATTATTAGTTTTCAAACAAACTGTGCCAATACCAAACACCTTAACTGTCATGACCCCAACCCCGGTCGTGATGGCGCCCAACACACTGCTAGGCAAGCCCGACCAATTAAATAACCTTAACCATTTTATCCAGTTCATGAAGTAATTAACACAAATACTTACTAAGTCAAAATACTAAAATCCGGGAATAGAGTTAAACATGCGGAAATCCCAAAATATAAAATAACTACACAGCCCGAAGAATCCGGTGTCACAAGTCTGAGCCTCTAATACATGAGTATCAACCTACCACATATCGTTCTCTAGAAATGCGGAAATAAAGTAAATAAGATAGAAGGAAGATCAGGACTGCGAACTCCAAATGCAGCTACCTTGGAACTTCCAGATGTGATGCTAAGTAGAGAAGTCCTCACACAGCTTTAGGTGTACCTGGATCTGCACGCAAGGTGCAGGGAGTAATGTGAGTACTCCGACCCAATGAGTAATAAACATAAATAAAGGCTGAGAATAAGAAATCCTGAATAGGCACAAAGTAATTTTATAAATACAGCAACTTGAACCCAGCAGTATAAAATCAGTAAGTCAGTGAAAACAATTATGGAAATACCACAACAGATAAATAAGTAAATGACAATCAAATATGCAATGCAACACATAGACCGGTACTCTCCAGTACCCGCTGCGGCGTGCAGCCCGCTCCATTTATTTATCGTCGACGGCGCTCACTGGGGTGTACAGACTACGGGAGGGGCCCCTTACGGCCCAAGCGCAATAAAAAGCCATCTCGTGACATCAGCTAGGCCCACGGCCTCATATCAATATCAATATAATACCGCTGCGGCGTGCAGCCCGATCCCATACTCAGTCCAAAATCACATAAGCCCCTCGGGCACAATCATATAGAAATATTCAGCCCAAACTTAATTAAAAATATTAATGAAGTTTCAAGTTTAGGAAAAAATGGCTGAGTTTGCAAAATAGTATTAAATACTAGGACTGAGTTCAACGATATGTAAAAATGGTAAGAAACCGGTAATAATAAACCCTGAAGGATTCAATCAATTGGCACGGAGCCCAAACATAGCAATTAGCTCAATTAAAATGATAATAAGTGGATTTCAGTCAAATACTGTAACGACCCGGCCGGTCGTCTTTGGAATTTACGCCTCGATCCCCCATTAACAACTTCCCCTAAGTTCATTTCTGCTATTTTGGTTTACCGGGACGTTCGGTGTTAGGATTCGGAGTGTTTTGGGGACACTTAGTCCCTAAATGAGAGCTTAAGTGTTGAAAAATGGTCCGTAGTCAGAACAGTGTGAAGACAACCTCGGAATGGAAATCTGATGGTTCCGTTAGCTCCGTTAGGTTATTCCGGGGTTGGGAGCATGTTCGGAATGTATTTTGGAAGTCCGTAGCTCATTTAGGCTTGAAATGCCGAAGTTTGTATTTTTGAAGTTCCGGTCCGATAGCGAGTTTTTGATCTGAGGGACAGAATGGAATTCCGAAGGTTGTAGTAGCTCCATCATGTCATTTGGGATGTGTGTGCAAAATTTCAGGTCATTCGGACGTGTTTTGGTTAGGTTTTTGATCGAAATCGTATTTGGAAGAAATTTGAAGTTCTTAGGCTTGAATCTTTGATTGAATCGATTTTTGGTGTTGTTTTAGGTGTTTTAAGGATTTGTACAAGTTCGAATAAGGTATTAGGTGGTAACCGCAGAAGCGGAGTCGCAGAAGCGGCCTTGGACGTCGCAGTAGCGACTTTTGGTCACCCTCCAGGAAACCGCAGAAGCGGTAGGATTTCCGCAGAAGCGGATCCGCTTCTGCGAGATGGGAACCGCAGGAGCGGAAGCTGGGATTTTTAAAGGGAGCCGCAGAAGCGGCCAGTGCTTTGCATAGGCGGGACCGCAGAAGCAGTCCCTAGACTGCAGAAGCGGTATTCACTGTTCAGATATAGCAATTTCGAGGGTTTAATTTCATAAGTTTGAAAAATCGATTGAGAGCTCGGGAGAAGGCGATTTTGAGTGGGTTTTGAGGAGAAAATCATTGGGTAACGTTTCTTTGATCCCTTTTTGTTATATTTCATCGTTATATAGTTAAATACATCATGGGAATTCGAATTTTGGACCAAAAATTGGATAATTTGGGGTAAAACTTCATTGGCTAGACTATTGAGTTTTGAGTGGGCATTTGACCTCCAATTTGGGAGATTTTTATATGGTTAGACTCGTGAGAGTACGAGGGTTCTAAAAATGTGAAAATTATTCGATCCCGAGACGTTGGCTTGAGGGGCGTTTTGGTCATTTTATCTATTTTCGCGCCCTAGCTTTAATTTTAATAGCGGAATCAGTTGTTTGCAATATTATTTATGATATGTAATTGAATTGAATAGATTTGGGCCATTTGGAGTCGGATACTCGTGGCAAAGGCGTGGTTTCTATTGATATCGAGCCGGTTCGAGGTAAGTGGCTTGTCTAACCTTGTGTGGGGACTTTTCCCCTTAGGATTGTTTTCTTGATAATTGAGTGCCTTGTACGTGAGGTGACGAGCGCGTACTTGAGCCGATTGATGAAAATCCGGTTTTCACTTAAGTTGTTGATATTTAGCTTTCTTTCCTACTTGCCTTATCCTACTTGAAATTATACTTGTTCTAGATTTGGAAAGCATGTTTAGCTGACTTAACTGCCTAATTGCTTAAGTTGTTTAACTGTACTACGTGAAGCATGCTAGGCTAATTCTATCTGTTGCTCTGTCTTTCGTACTTTATCCCTTGGTTTGTTTCTGGCTGTGGTTGCGCATTTATATTGGGACTACGGATGTGGGATTCCGGTAGCTCTCCCCCCCCCCCCTCTGTTTGTTTACTTTGGGACTACGGGTTTGATTCCCGGTAGATCCCCCTGCACTTTTACATTGGGGTTGCGGCTTAGATTCCCGATAGACCCCCCTGCATTTTTATGGTTGGACTACGGGACGGTATCCCGGAAGATCCTTCGGTTTGGTATATGAGTTGGACTACGGGACGGTATCCCGGGAGATCCACTGGACAGTTGAGGAAAGGGCTACAGGACGGTATCATGGGAGACCCTCATTGTTATCATTGGTATTGAGTTGTATTTACTCTTTGTTTGCTCTGTCCTTTTGTGGTTGTTATTGTCTCGTTGACCTGCCTTATTTCACTACTGTATTTATTATTTCTGTCAGATTATCATACTTTTAATTATTGTTATTACTATATTTTGTAGCAGTATGGCCCTGACCTTCCTCGTCACTACCCAACCGAGGTTAGGCTTGTCACTTACTGAGTACCGCTGTTGTGTACTCATGGCCTTCCTGCGCATGTTTTTCATGTGTAGATCATCCAGGTACCTCTACTCAGACGCACTATCAGTGAGGCAGGAGGACTACGGAGACTTCGAGTTAGATCTACTGCGTCCAGCAGACCGACGAGTCTCCCTCTTACTCTATCTCTAGTACTTAGTTTTTTCTTCTTCCAGTTGTTAGATATTCTGGAGTTTGAAGCCTTTACTTTTCGCTTCTGTAGCCTGTGTTGCCCGTGAGTTTCCGGGTTTTGGGAATTGTTTTGAACTTGTGATATTTAGTTGTACATACCGAGCGGCATTCAGTACAGTTTCTTTTAGTATTTAATTTGGTTTCCTCTATTTTTCTGCAATTATTATATTTCCGCAATATTAGGCTTACCTGGTCGTGGGACTAGGTGCCGTTATGACATATTCACAGTCGGTGAACTAGGGTCGTGACAAGTTGGTATCAGAGCCCTAGGTTCATAGGAGTCACGGAACATAGGCCGGTTTATTAGAGTCTCGCTGATCGGTACGGAGACGTCTGTACTTATCTACTAGGGGCTATGTAACTGTTTAGGAAAAATCTCCGTTTCATTTGAATTCCTTGTCGTGCGATATTTTGACATCAATTTTAAACTACTAACTTCTAGTCTCTCACAGATGGTGAGGACACGTTCCACTCGAGATGATCAGGCACCCGCGCCCCCTACTGCAGCCGTCAGAGGCCGGGGCCGGGGGAGAGGTCGAGGACGCGCACGTGGTGCAGCCAAAGCACCTGCGCGAGCTGCCGCCGAGGTACCACCAGCCGGAGCCCAGGCACCTAGCACACCTACTACTGCCACTACTACTCCAGTGCTCCAGGAGACTTTGGCTCAGTTCATGAGCATGTACACCACCTTGGCTCAGGCGGGGTTGTTTCCTCTTGCTGCAGCCACATCCCAGGCCGGGGGAGGAGCACAGACTCCCGCCGTCCACACTCCTGAGCAGCGAGTGCAGGTTGAGCAGGCTCCCGAGATTATTCTGGCACCGCCTGCAGCACCAGTTCAGCCCAAGGATGAGTCAGCTGCTTCAGAGGACGAGCAGCGCAGACTTGAGAGGTTCAAGAAGTATGATCCCCTAGTGTTCAGTTGATTAGCATCAGATGATGCCTTGGGATTTCTAGAGGAGTGTCATCGTATTCTTCGCACTATGGGCATAGTGGAGTCCAGCGGGGTTTCTTTCACTGCTTTTTAGCTTCGGGGAGCTGCCTATGATTGGTGGCGCACTTATCAGATAGACAGTCCAGTCGAGGTTGCTTCACTAACTTGGACCCATTTCTCGGATATGTTCATGAGAGAGTTTGTCCCCCAGAGTCTCAAGGATGCATGGCGCGCAGAGTTTGAGCATTTGCGCCAGGATGCTATGACCGTTTCAGAGTATGCTATCCGTTATACTAGGTTGGCCAGGCATGCACCGGCTTTGGTTGCTACAGTTCGGGAGAGAGTTCGTAGGTTCATTGAGGGTCTTATCCCACCCATTAGATCTAGCATGGCTCGAGAGTTGGAGACGGACGTTCCTTATCAGCAGGTAGTGAGCATTGCTAGGAGGATTGAGGGTATGCTCGCCAGGGAGCAAGGGGAGAGGGAGGCCAAGAGGTCTCAAGAGTCGGGTCACTACTCTGGTGCCCGTACCCCATCAGTAGGTCGTTATGGTAGGGGTTATGCGGGTCACCATGTTCATTCAGCTCTTCCAGCAGCCGGCAGTACTCCAGCTCCACCTGCACCTCAGGAGCCTTACTATGCACCTGCGTGGGGTGTTTCCAGAGGTCAATCCAGCAGGCCTAGTCCCAGCCAGTCACAGCCACCGCGTCCTCCCAGAGCTTGTTTCGAGTGCGGTGATACACGCCACATGGTTAGGGACTGCCCCAGACTTGGTAGAGGTGCATCTTCACAGACTGCTCAGCCGCAACATGCTCCTCAGAGTTCTCTGGCCATGATCGCAGCTCCAGCAGCTACCCCACCTGCCCAGCCAGCTAGGGGCGGAGGTCGGGGAGATAGAGGTCTCCCTCGAGAGAGGGGTCGGGCCAGATATTATGCTATTCCTGCTCGTACTGAGGTTGTTGCCTCCGAATCCATCATTACAGGTATTATTCTGGTTTGTCACAGAGAGGCATCGGTTCTATTCGATCCGGGCTCTACTTACTCTTATGTGTCTTCTTACTTTGCTCCTCATTTGGGTGTGCCTCGGGATTCTTTGAGTGCCCCCGTTTATGTTTCTACTCCTGTGGGAGATTCTCTTGTTGTGGATCGCGTTTATCGGTCATGTTTGGTTACTATTCGTTGTTTTGAGACCTGAGCAGACTTATTATTACTCGGTATGGTGGATTTTGACATTATTTTGGGCATGGACTGGTTGTTGCCCCATTTTGCTATTCTTGATTATCACGCCAAAACCGTGACGCTGGCTATGCCAGGTATTCCGCGTGTTGAGTGGAGTGGTACTTTAGACCACACTCCTAGTAGAGTTATCTCTTTTCTTAAAGCTCAGCGCATGGTTGAGAACGGGTGTGCCGCGTATTTGGCTTATGTGAGAGATGTTAGTGTTGATACGCCTTCTGTTGATTCTGTTCCAGTGGTACGGGATTATCCCTATATATTTCCAGCCGATCTTCCGGGCATGCCGCCTGATAGAGATATTGATTTCGGCATTGATCTGTTGCCGGGCACTCAGCCCATTTCCATTCCTCCGTATCGTATGGCTCCTCCTGAGTTGAAGGAGTTGAAGGATCAGTTGCAGGAATTGCTTGGTAAGGGTTTTATTCGACCCAATGTTTCACCGTGGGGTGCTCCTATTTTGTTCGTGAAGAAAAAGGATGGTTCTATGCGCATGTGTATTGGCTACCGCCAGTTGAACAAGGTTACGGTGAAGAACTGTTATCCTTTGCCACGCATTGATGATCTGTTTGACCAGCTTCAGGGCGCACAGGTGTTTTCTGAGATTGACTTGCACTCAGGTTACCATCAGTTGAAGATTCGGGAGCCAGATATCCCGAAGACTGCCTTCAGGACTCGATATGGCCATTACGAGTTCCTTGTCATGTCATTTGGGCTGACCAATGCCCCTGCAGCTTTCATGCATTTGATGCACAGTGTGTTCAGGCCATATCTTGACTCGTTCGTGATTGTTTTTATTGATGATATTCTGGTTTATTCCCGGAGTCGGGAAGATCATGAGCAGCACCTGAGGACCGTGCTACAGACCTTGAGGGAGAAAAAGTTATATGCAAAGTTCTCAAAATGTGAGTTTTGGCTGAGTTCTGTGGCATTCTTAGGCCATGTGATTTCTAGTGAGGGTATTCGGGTGGATCCGAGGAAGGTAGAGGCCGTGCAGAGTTGGCCCAGGCCGTCCTCAGCTACAAAGATTCGCAGTTTCCTTGGCTTGGCGGGTTACTACCATCATTTCGTGGAGGGATTTTCATCGATTGCTTCCCCTATGACTAGATTGACCCAGAAGGGTGCCCCATTTCAGTGGACAGAGGAGTGTGAGGTGAGCTTTCAGAAGCTCAAGACAGCTTTGACTACAGCCCCAATCTTGATGTTGCCTACCGGTT
>NC_031993.1:55544994-55552661 GCF_001879085.1 Nicotiana attenuata
GACAGAGGTACTCAGTTTACATCGCGGTTCTGGAGAGCCGTGCAGCAGGAGTTAGGTACTCGGGTGGAGTTGAGCACAGCATTTCACCCCCAGACGGACGGACAGTGCGAGCGCACTATTCAGATTCTTGAGGATACGCTCCGTGCGTGTATGATTGAGTTTGGAGGGTTTTGGGATCATTTCTTGCCACTGGCGGAGTTTGCTTACAACAATAGTTATCAGTCCAGCATACAAATGGCGCCGTATGAGGCTTTATATGGCAGGAGGTGTAGATCCCCGGTGGGTTGGTTTGAGCCGGGTGAGGCCAGGCTATTGGGCACAGAGTAGTACAGGATGCATTGGAGAAGGTTAAGACGATTCAGGATAGACTCCGTACAGCCCAGTCCAGACAGAAGAGTTACGCGGACAGGAAGGTTCGTGATGTTTCATATATGGTTGGTGAGCGGGTTCTGCTTCGGGTCTCGCCTATGAAAGGCGTTATGAGGTTTGGGAAGAAAGGAAAGTTGAGTCCGAGATTTATTGGCCCTTTTGAGATCTTGAGGCGAGTTGGGGAGGTTGCTTACGAGCTTACCTTACCTCCCAGTTTGGTCGGAGTTCACCCGATATTTCATGTTTCGATGCTCCGGAGGTATCGCGGTGATCCGTCGCTCGTGTTGGATTTCAGTTCAGTCCAGTTGGACAAGGATCTATCCAGTGTTGAGGAGCCAGTGGCTATATTGGACAGACAGATCAGAAAGTTGAGGTCAAAGAACATTGCTGCAGTGAAGGTTCAGTGGCGGGGTCAGCCGGCCGAGGAGGCGACTTGGGAGACCGAGCAGGATATGCGCAGCCAGTACCCTCATCTTTTCACTACTTCAGGTATGTTCTTTATGCTCGTTCGAGGACGAACGAATTTTTAAGTGTACGAGGATGTAACGACCCGGCCGGTCGTTTTTGGAATTTACGCCCCGATCCCCCATTAACTGCTTCCCCTAAGTTCATTTCTGCTATTTTGGTTTGCCGGGACGTTCGGTGTTAGGATTCGGAGTGTTTTGGGAACACTTAGTCCCTAAATGAGAGCTTAAGTGTTGAAAAATGGTCCGTAGTCGGAACAGTGTGAAGACGACCTCGGAATGGAAATCTGATGGTTCCGTTAGCTCTTTTAGGTGATTCCGAGGTTGGGAGCATGTTCGGAATGTATTTTGGAAGTTCGTAGCTCATTTAGGCTTGAAATGCCGAAGTTTGTATTTTTGAAGTTCCGGTCCGATAGCGAGTTTTTGATCCGAGGGTCGGAATGGAATTCCGAAGGTTGTAGTAGCTCCATCATGTCATTTGGGATGTGTGTGCAAAATTTCAGGTCATTCGGACGTGTTTTGGTTAGGTTTTTGATCGAAATCGTATTTGGAAGAAATTTGAAGTTCTTAGGCTTGAGTCTTTGATTGAATCGGTTTCCGGTGTTGTTTTAGATGTTTTAAGGATTTGGACAAGTTCGAATAAGGTATTAGGTGGTATTCGTGCTTTTGGTTGAGGTCCCGGGGGCCTCGGGATGATTTCGGGTGGTTAACGGAGAAAATTTTCAAGTGTTGCAGCAGCTGGTATTTTTCTTTCTGGTATTTTCGCTTCTGCGGCCTGGGAACCGCAGAAGCGGAATCGCAGAAGCGGCCTTGGACCTCGCAGAAGCAACTTTTGGTCACCCTCCAGGAAACCGCAGAAGCGGTAGGATTTCCGCAGAAGCGGATCGCCATGGACGTCGCAGAAGCGACTTTTGGTCACCCTCCTGGAAACCGCAGAAGCGGTAGGATTTTCGCAGAAGCGGATCCGCTTCTGCTACATAGGAACCGCAGGAGCGGAAGCTGGGATTTTTAAAGGGAGCCGCAGAAGCGGCCAGTGCTTCGCATAGGCGGGACCGCAGAAGCAGTCCCTAGACCGTAGAAGCGGTATTCACTGCTCAGATATAGCAATTTCGAGGGTTTAATTTCATAAGTTTGAAAAATCGATTGAGAGCTCGGGAGAAGGCAATTTTGAGTGGGTTTTGAGGAGAAAGTCATTGGGTAACATTTCTTTGATCCCTTTTTGTTATATTTCATCGTTATATAGTTAAATACATCATGGGAATTCGAATTTTGGACCAAAAATTGGATAATTTGGGGTAACACTTCATTGGCTAGACTATTGAGTTTTGAGTGGGCATTTGACCTCCAATTTGGGAGATTTTTATATGGTTAGCCTCGTGAGAGTACGAAGGTTCTGAAAATGTGAAAATTATTCGATCCCGAGACATTGGCTTGAGGGGCGTTTTGGTCATTTTATCTATTTTCGCGCCCTAGCTTTAATTTTAATAGTGGAATCAGTTGTTTGCAATATTATTTACGATATGTAATTGAATTGAATAGATTTGGGCCATTTGGAGTCGCATACTCATGGCAAAGGCATGGTTTCTATTGATATCAAGCCGGTTCGAGGTAAGTGGCTTGTCTAACCTTGTGTGGGGGACTTTTCCCCTTAGGATTGTTTTCTTGATATTTGAGTGCCTTGTACGTGAGGTGACGAGCGCGTACTTGAGCCGATTGATGAAAATCCGATTTTCACATAAGTTGTTGGTATTTAGCTTTCTTTCCTACTTGCCTTACCCTACTTGAAATTATACTTGTGCTAGATTTGGAAAGCATGTTTAGCTGACTTAACTGCCTAATTGCTTAAGTTGTTTGACTGTACTACGTGAAGCATGCTACGCTAATTCTATCTATTGCTCTGTCTTTCGTACTTTATCCCTTGGTTTGTTTCTGGCTGTGGTTGCACATTTACATTGGGACTACGGATGTGGGATTCCGGTAGCTCCCCCCGCTCTGTTTGTTTACTTTGGGACTACGGGTTCGATTCCCGGTAGATCCCCCTTCACTTTTACTTAGGGGCTGCGGGTTAGATTCTCGATAGACCCCCCTGCATTTTTATGGTTGGACTACGGGACGGTATCCCGGAAGATCCTTCGGTTTGGTATATGAGTTGGACTACGGGATGGTATCCCGGGAGATCCACTGGACAGTTAAGGAAAGGGCTACAGGACGGTATCCTGGGAGACCCTCATTGTTATCATCGGTATTGAGTTGTATTTACTCTTTGTTTGCTCTGTCTATTTGTGGTTGTTATTGTCTCGTTGACCTGCCTTATTTCACTACTGTATTTATTATTTCTATCAGATTATCATACTTTTAATTATTGTTATTACTATATTTTGTCTCAGTATGGCCCTGACCTTCCTCGTCACTACCCAACTGAGGTTAGGCTTGGCACTTACTGAGTACCGCTGTAGTGTACTCATGCCCTTCCTGCGCATGTTTTTCATGTGCAGATCATCCAGGTACCTCTACTCAGGCGCACTATCAGTGAGGCAGGAGGACTACGGAGACTTCGAGGTAGATCTGCTGCGTCCGCAGACCGACAAGTCTCCCTCTTACTCTATCTCTAGTACTTAGTTTTTTTTTAATCCGGTTGTTAGATATTCTGGAGTTTGGAGCCTTTACTTTTCGGTTCTGTAGCCTGTGTTGCCCGTGAGTTTCCGGGTTTTGGGAATTGTTTTGAACTTGTGATATTCAGTTGTACATGCCGAGCGGCATTCAGTACAGTTTCTTTTAGTATTAAATTTGGTTTCCTCTATTTTTCCGCAATTATTATATTTCCACAATAGGCTTACCTGGTCGTGGGGACTAGGTGCCGTCATGACATGTTCACAGCCGGTGAACTAGGATCGTGACAAATACGCAGTATATTCATCTACCGGGACGGACCAAGTCACAATCCCCAACGGTGCTCTACCCCACGCTCGCTACCCAAAGTGCAAGTCACCTCAATATAGCACTACGATGTGCAAACACGGGGTTTCAAACCCTCAGAACAGCATTTACATCTATTACTCACCTCAAGCCGGCCAAAATCCAAGCTCGCTATGCCCTTGCCTCTCAAATCGACCTCCTCGTGCGCCGAATCTGATCAAAACCACAACGAAGACGTCACAATATGCCAATGGGACAATACCCAAGCGAAAACAATCGAAAATATAGCTGAAATCTCGAAATTAGCAAAACCCGAGCCCCGAGCCCACTTCTCGAAAATCAGAAAATTTAACATCAATGGATTCCTTATCTCGCCACGAGTCTATACATATAAAGATTACCAAAATCGGAGTCCAAATGACCCCTCAAATCCCCATTCTTAACTCTCTTAAGTTCAAGCCCTAACCTCCATTCTAACTCCTTAATTCCTTAGTTTTTCAGTCTAAATTCACAATAAAAACGTGTTTTTAGTTCATAGGACTTACCTCCAATCAATCCCCGTCGAAACCCTCTTCAATTCCCGTCCAAAAGCTCTCAAGGTGTTCAACAATGGAGGAAAATATGACTTAGTTCGCGGATGAAATATTAATAAAACCCTTCTGTCCAGGCTCCTTTTTCTTCTACGCGATCGCAGCCCCAGGCTTGCGATCGCATTGAACAAAATTCCTAGCTCCAGTGCTAATTCTACGCGATCGCATACATCACCCTGCGATCGCATTGAACATGCTCCTTACACTACGCGATCGCAGACACATCCACGCGATCACGACGAACAAAACAAATCTCTCAAAAATTCCTTCTACGCGATCGCACAAGCACTCCTGCGATGGCACTTCATGGACTCCTAACTCTACACGATCGCGAAGCCTCTCCTGCGATCGCATAGAGCAAAACTCTGCTGCACTGACCTACGATTTTCTGCAGCATCAAAAGTCCCAAAAACCTTCCGTTGGCCATCCGAAATCACCCCAAGGCTGCCGGGACCTCGACCAAAAGCATCAACGCATCCTAAAACATCATTCAGACTTGCTCCGATCATCAAAACACCTCAAACAACACCAAAACCACCAAATTACATCGGATTCAAGCCTAAGTTCTTCTAAAACTTCCGAAACACGCATTTGATCAAAAACCCAACCGAAACACCTCCGAATAACCTGAAATTTTGCACACACATCCCAAATCACCTAACGAAGCTACTGCAACTCTCGGAATTCCATTCCGACCCTCGGATCGAAATCTCACCTATCAACCGGAATTCGCCAAAATACTAACTTCACCAATTCAAGCCTAATTCTACACCGGACCTCCAAAATTACTTCCGATCACACTCCTAAGTCACAAATCATCCCCCGAAGCTAAATGAAACACCGGAATTCACATCCGAGCCCTCTAACACATAAGTCAACATCCGGTTGACTTTTCCAAAACAAACCTTCCTTAAAGCGACTAAGTGTCTCATTTCCTTCTAAAACCAATCCAAATCAATTCGTTCACACAAGGCTCTTATAATGAAGCATAAAGAAGCAGAAAATGGGGAAAACGGGGCGGTAACTCACGTGACGACAAGTCGGGTCGTCACATCCTCCCCAACTTAAACAAACGCTCGTCCTCGAGCGAGTCAAGAAACATACCTGAAGCCTCAAATAGGTGAGGATATCTGCTCTGCATCTCCCGCTCGGTCTCCCAGGTAGCCTCCTCCACGGGCCGACCTCTCCACTGCACCTTCACCGAAGCAACATCCTTTGACCTCAACTTTCGAAACTGACGATCCAAAATGGCTGTTGGCTCTACATCATAAGTCAAATCACCCTCCAACTGAACTGTACTGAAATCTAAAACATGGGACGGGTCTCCAATATACTTCCGGAGCATAGACACATGAAAAACTGGATGCACGCTCGACAAGCTAGGTGGCAAGGCAAGCTCATAAGCCACCTCCCAGATCCTCCTAAGTACCTCAAAAGGCCCAATGAACCACGGACTCAATTTCCCTTTCTTTCCGAATCTCATAACACCCTTTGTGGGTGAAACCTTCAGCCTCGACTGCGCTGTACGGAGTCTCTCCTGAATCACCTTCACCTTCTCCAATGCATCCTGAACCAAATCTGTCCATAGCAATCTAGCCTCCCCGGGCTCGAACCAACCAACTGGAGATCTACACCGTCTCCCATACAAGGCCTCATACGGTGCCATCTGAATGCTGGACTGATAGCTGTTGTTGTAGGAAAACTCTGCAAGTGGTAGAAACTGATCCCATGACCCTCCAAAATCAATAACACAAGCACGTAGCATATCCTCCAATATCTGAATGGTGCGCTCGGACTGCCCGTCCGTCTGAGGGTGAAAGGTTGTGCTCAACTGCACCTGAGTACCCAACTCTCGCTGAACCGTCTACCAAAACTGAGAGGTAAACTGAGTGCCCCGATCTGATATGATGGAAACTAGGACACCATGCAACCGAACAATCTCCCGAATATAAATCTCTGCCAGCCGTTCTGAAGAATACATAGTACAAACCGGAATGAAGTGCGCGGACTTGGTCAGCCTGTCTACAATTACCCAAATAGCATCAAATTTCTTCAAGGTCCGTGGGAGTCCGGTAACAAAATCCATAGTGATCCTCTCCCACTTCCACTCAGGAATAACCATCTGCTGATGCAAGCCACCCGGTCTCTGATGCTCATATTTCACCTGCTGACAATTAAGACACCGGGCTACATACTCCACAATATCTCTCTTCATTCTCCGCCACCAATAGTGCTGTCTGAGATCCTGATACATCTTCGCGGCACCCGGATGAATGGAATACCGAGAGCTATGGGCCTCCTCCAATATCAACTCCCGAAGCCCATCCACGTTGGGCACGCAAATCCGGCCCTGCATCCTCAACACACCATCCTCTCCAATGTTCACATCCCTGGCATCATCATGCTGAACCCTGTCCTTAAGGACAAGCAAATGCGGATCATCATACTGACACTCCCTGATGCGGTCATACAAGGAAGACCGAGAAACCACACAAGCTAACACCTGACTGGGCTCTGAAATATCTAGTCTCACAAATCGATTGGCCAAGGCCTGAACCTCAACTGCAAATGGCCTCTCCTCAACTGGAATGTATGCCAAACTCCCCATACTCACCGACTTCCGGCTTAAAGCATCGGCCACTACGTTGGCCTTCCCCGGGTGATACAGAATAGTGATGTCATAATCCTTAAGTAACTCTAGCCACCTCCGCTGCCTCAAATTAAGATCCTTTTGCTTGAACAAATGCTGAAGACTGCGATGATCAGTGAATACCTCACAAGATACGCCATACAAGTAATGCCTCCAAATCTTCAACGCATGAACTATAGCAGCTAGCTCCAAATCATGGACGGGGTAGTTCTGCTCATGGGGCTTCAACTGACGAGAAGCATACGCAATAACTCTACCCACATGCATCAAAACACAACCAATCCTAACTCGTGAAGCATCGCAATATACCGTATAAGAACCTGAAGCTAGTGGTAACACCAACACTGGAGCTGTGGTCAAAGCTTTCTTGAGATTATGAAAGCTCTCCTCACACTCGTACGACCATACAAATGAGACACCCTTCTGAGTCAACTTGGTCAAGGGCGATGCAATAGAGGAAAAACCCTGCACAAACCAGCGATAGTAACCTGCCAACCCAAGGAAGCTGCGAATCTCTGTGGCTGAGGTCGGTCTAGGCCAACTCTGCACCGCTCATTTTCTCGGGTCAACCTGAATACCCTCGCTGGACACCACATGTCCCAAGAAAGCCACTGAACCGAGCCAGAACTCACACTTGGAGAACTTTGCATAAAGCCTCTCCCTCCTTAATCTCTGCAA
>NC_031993.1:55553262-55573273 GCF_001879085.1 Nicotiana attenuata
TACTTCTCCAGAAAAAGAGCGGAGAACTGCTGCCAAGTCAGAGGTGCTGCACCGGCAGACCTACGCCTCTCAAAGTCCTCCCACCAAGTAAGAGCAGCCCCCGTGAACTGAAAAGTAGTAAATGCCACACCACTCAACTCAAGGATCCCTGCCTTACAGAGCATACGCTGACATCTGTCAAGAAAACCCTAAGCATCCTCGCCTTCAGCACCACCGAATGTCGGAGGCTGGAGCCTACCAAACCTCTCGAGTCGATGCTGCTCATCGTCTGGCATAGCTGGAACCACGAAGCCCTGAGCTGGTGCAACCTGCTGAGCTGGAGGTGCCTCTGGTGTCTGTAGTCCCTGTACCACCTGCTCAGGTGTGCGAGCAGCGAAGGTCTGATTGCCTCCCCCAGCCTGTGAAGTAGCTGCTGCTGCTGTGGTGACTGAAACTGCCTGAGCCAGACCAGTGCAGACTGATAATATCTGCGCCAAGGTCTCCTGAAGACCCGGAATCACAATAGGCACAGCTGGTGCCTGAACAGGTGCTGCTGGAGTATCCACAGCTGGAGCCTGGTCCTAAGCTGGGGCAACTGGTGGATTAGCAGGTGCTGCCCCGGCTGCTCTGCCTCTGCCACGACCACGACCACGACCGCGTCCACGGCCTCTGGCAGCCTCAGTAGGTGGCACTGGTGGTCGTCCGTCACGTCCGATAGCTCGTGTCCTCACCATCTGTGAGAATAGAATGATAGAAGTTTAGTTCTCAGTTCAACAAAGCCGCACGACAAGAGTTCAAGAATGTGGAGTTTTCCTAAAGGTTCTGCAGCCTCCCGAGGATAAGTACAGACGTCTCCGTACCGATCCACCGACTCTACCAACCGGTTCATGACTCGCGAGACCAAGTAACCTAGGCTCTGATACCAACTTGTCACGACCCCAACCCCGGTCGTGATGGCGCCCAACACACTGCTAGGCAAGCCCGACCAATTAAATAACCTTAACCATTTTATCTAGTTCATGAAGTAATTAACACAAATACTTACTAAATCAAAATACTAAAATCCGGGAATAGAGTTAAACATGCGGAAATCCCAAAATATAAAATAACTACACAGCCCGAAGTATCCGGTGTCACAAGTCTGAGCCTCTAATACATGAGTATCAACCTACCATATATCGTTCTCTAGAAAAGCGGAAATAAAGTAAATAAGATAGAAGGAAGATCAGGACTGCGAACGCCAAATGCAGCTACCTTGGAACTTCCAGATGTGATGCTAAGCAGAGAAGTCCTCAGACAGCTTTAGGTGTACCTGGATCTGCACGCACGGTGCAGGAAGTAATGTGAGTACTCCGACCCAGTGAGTAATAAACATAAATAAAGGCTGAGAATAAGAAATCCTGAATAGGCACAAAGTAATTCTATAAATACATCAACAGGAACCCAGCAGTATAAAATCAGTAAGTTAGTGAAAACAATTATGGAAATACCACAACAGATAAATAAGTAAATGACAATCAAATATGCAATGCAACACATAGACTGGTACTCTCCAGTACCCGCTGCGGCGTGCAGCCCGCTCCATTTATTATCATCGACGGCGCTCACTAGGGGTGTGCACACTCCGGGAGGGGGCCCTTACGGCCCAAGCGCAATAATAAGCTATTTCGTGGTATCATCTAGGCCCACTGCCTCATATCAATATCAATATAATACCGCTGCGGCGTGCAGCCCGACCCCATACTCAGTCCAAAATCACATAAGCCCCTCGAGCACAATCATATAGAAATATTCAGCCCAAACTTCATTAAAAATATTAATTAAGTTTCAGGTTTAAGAAAAAATGGCTGAGTTTGCAAAACAGTATTAAATACTAGGACTGAGTTCAATGATATGTAAAAATGGTAAGAAACCGGTAATAATAATCCCTGAAGGATTCAATCAATTGGCACGGAGCCCAAACATAGCAATTAGCTTAATTAAAATGATAATAAGTGGATTTCAGTCAAATACGCAGTATATTCATCTACCGGGACGGACCAAGTCACAATCCCCAATGGTGCTCTACCCCACGCTCGTTACCCAGCGTGCAAGTCACCTCAATATAGCACTACGATGTGCAAACACGGGGTTTCAAACCCTCAGAACAACATTTACATCTATTACTCACCCGGCCAAAATCCTTGCTCGCTATGCCCTTGCCTCTTGAATCGACCTCCTCGTGCGCCGAATCTGATCAAAACCACAACGATACGTCACAATATGCCAATGGGACAATACCTAAGAGAAAACAATCGAAAATATAGCTGAAATCTCGAAATTAGCAAAACCCGAGCCCCGGGCCCACTTCTCGAAAATCAGAAAATTCAACATCAACGGATTCCTTATCTCGCCACGAGTCTATACATATAAAGATTACCAAAATCGGAGTCCAAATGACCCCTCAAATCCCCATTCTTAACTCTCTTAAGTTCAAGCCCTAACCTCCATTCTAACTCCTTAATTCCTTAGTTTTTCAGTCTAAATTCACAATAAAAACGTGTTTTTAGTTCATAGGACTGACCTCCAATCAATCTCCGTCGAAACCCTCTTTAATTCCCGTCCAAAAGCTCTCAAGGTGTTCAACAATGGAGGAAAATATGACTTAGTTCGCGAGTGAAATATTAATAAAACCCTTCTGTCCAGGCTCCTTTTTCTTCTACGCGATCGCAGCCCCAGGCTTGCGATCGCATTGAACAAAATTCCTAGCTCCAGTGCTAACTCTACGCGATCGCATACATCACCTTGCGATCGCATTGAACATGCTCCTTACACTACACGATCGCAGACACATCCACGTGATCACGATGAACAAAACCAATCTCTCAAAAATTCCTTCTACGCGATCGCACAAGCACTACTGCGATCGCACTTCATGGACTCCTGACTCTACGCGATCGCGAAGCCTCTCCTGCGATCGCATAGAGCAAAACTCTTCTGCACTGACCTGCAATTTTCTGCAGCAGCCAAAGTCCCAAAAACCTTCCGTTGGCCATCCGAAATCACCCCGAGGCCCCCGGGACCTCAACCAAAAGCATCAACGCATCCTAAAACATCATCCAAACTTGCTCCAATCATCAAAACACCTCAAACAACACCAAAACCACCAAATTACATCGGATTCAAGCCTAAGTTATTCTAAAACTTCCGAAACACGCATTTGATCAAAAACCCAACCGAAACACCTCCAGATGACCTGAAATTTTGCACACACATCCCAAATCACCTAACGAAGCTACTGCAACTCTCGGATTTCCATTCCAACACTCGGATCAAAATCTCACCTATCAACCGGAATTCGCCAAAATACTAACTTCACCAATTCAAGCCTAATTCTACACCGGACCTCCAAAATTACTTCCGATCACACTCCTAAGTCACAAATCATCCCCTGAATCTAAACGAAACACCGAAATTCACATCCGAGCCCTCTAACGCATAAGTCAACATCCGGTTGACTTTTCCAAAACAAACCTTCCTTAAAGCGACTAAGTGTCTCATTTCCTT
This sequence comes from Nicotiana attenuata, assembly GCF_001879085.1. Taxonomy (NCBI): domain Eukaryota; kingdom Viridiplantae; phylum Streptophyta; class Magnoliopsida; order Solanales; family Solanaceae; genus Nicotiana; species Nicotiana attenuata. Next base: position 55,556,788 of record NC_031993.1, read on the forward strand.
CTAAAACCAATCCAAATCAACTCGTTCACACAAGGCTCTTATAATGAAGCATAAAGAAGTAGAAAATGGGGAAAACGGGGCGGTAACTCACGTGACGATGAGTCGGGTCGTCACATTAACTTCACTGGCATTGCCCATCTTTAACACTCCAGAATCAACAGGAGTATAAGATGAGAAAAAGTCTTTTCTTGGTGTGACATGTGAGGTAGCTCCAGAATCTACTATCCGGCTCGTCTCACGGGATGCCAAATTGATGACGTTTTCATCATAAGCAAAAAGAAGGTCATCTCGAACAATAGCAGCAATATTGTTCTCGTTATTTTCAACTTTATTTCCTTCTCTAATGTCTTGCAACCACTTGTGGCAAAACCTTTTTATGTGTCCTTTCTTGCCACAATAGTTGCATATAATATTATAGTATTTGGACCTTGACTTACTTCTACTTTTACCTCTATTCCTCGAGCCTCTTGTTCTATCTCTCCCCCGATCTTCTGTAACCAAGATATCTGCTTGTGAGGACGAACTCTGAGATTTTCTCCTTACTTCCTCGTTCAACACACCACTCTTGGCATATTCCATGGTCACCTTACCTCCAGGAGCTGAATTTATCAAAGAAACACGAAGAGTTTCCCAAGAGTCAGGCAGAGTATTAAGAAGCCAAAGTCCTTGTATCTCATCATCAAAATTAACTCCCATTCCAGACAGCTAATCAAGGACTCCCTGAAAATCATTTATGCGATCAAGGATAGGGCTGACTTCCTTGTACTTAAAGGTCATCAATTGCTTTAGCAGAAACAACTTGTTGTTCCCAGTTTTTGAAGCATAAAGAGATTCTAGCTTTTCCCACAATGATCTTGCATGTGTCTCATTCACAATATAGTTGCGAACATTATCTTCAATCCATTGTCGTATATATCCACATACTTGTTGGTGCTCGAAATCCCAATCTTCATCAGATATACTCTCGGGTTTATGAGCTGCAAAAACGGGTAGATGCATCTTCTTCACGAACAACAAATCTTTCATCTTGCTTTTCCATACATTATAATTTCTTCCATTTAAACATACCATCTTGCTCATATTCGCCTCCATTCTGGAACAACCCAGATAAATAACCAAGGCTCCGATACCACTGTTATGTCGAGGAAGAGGCAAACCCGAAAATAAAGAAGATAAAGAACACCAAATTTTAACGTGGAAAACCCTTCAAATCGAAGGTAAAAACCACGGGATCACAAAGATCCAAAAAGCTCCACTATAACAGTAAGAGGGTTACAAAAGTTCTCCAAATTGGCTACACAACAAGTGCCAACACGGAGCAACAATAGCAACAAGAGAAACAACTAATCAATTGAAAAAAGAGGAGAATCTACAAAAATCGAAGCTGCTGTTCGAGGCTCGAAATCAGATTCTACGGGCCTCCTCCGATCTTCACCGTTCAAATCAAAGACCAAAATGTTACGAACACTCAGTCAAAATTTCAGCCCATTCCAACGGTTACGAATCCGAAAACGTGATTTGAAGTTGGCTGGTCGGAATAAAAATCTGCAGCAAAAATAAATACTTTTCTTCTCTCTTCTATCTTGATGAAAGCTCTCTCAAAAACCACTCTTATGTGCTTAAGTCTTCCAAAGACTTGTATCAATGAGCATAGAATAATTCTCCAAGGTTGTCCTATTTATAGATCATGGGTGGTGCTTTCTCTTAAAGCCAAAACCCACTCAAAATAGGAATAAACACCGAATTCAATTCCGAATAGGAATGAAAACCAAAAGAGAATAGGATTAGGCCATTGGGCCTTTGGCCGGACAACATGGGCATGTGCCCAACAATGAATTCGTTGTTGAATAGTATATTCTTTAATTAAAGAGGTTTTTTCCTATCTATACCATATACGAAACTATATTACCAAATATGTGCATAATATCTAAATTACCCGCCTAGTCTATATTTTTCCTACAATCTCTGTACCATTCGTTTATTAGGTATTAAAAGGGCAGAATATTCCCTTAAAAAACGCGCTAAAAATCAGGAAAGAATCTTGGGATTGATTGATTCTACATTAAATTCAAATGTAAAAATGCAAAATCTTCCCTTAATAACGTGCGAAAAATCAGGAAAGAATCTTGGGATTGATTTATTCTACATTAAATTCAAGTTTTGAAACGGAAAGGAGATTTCGCATCAGCGTAATTTACTCTTAAACTACAATTCAAAATTTTTTTAAAAAAAAGTACGAACAACTTCAACAAACTACGAACAGCATCAACAAACTGAATTCAAATTGTAGAATTCAATATGGAATTGGCAATCACCAACGATAACACAAGTGCAGGTTTGTATAGTTCGAAATTGCATAGAATTATGGTTTTACGGTATTATCTACAAAATTGCTACATTTGCCTACAATTAAACTACAAATCAGTTTAATGAAAGAATAAAGCAATTTTGTTTTCAAAATTATCTACAAAGTTACTACATTTATACGACAAAATAAACTACTATCTATGATTAGAAATTGTTGATTTCAAAATGTTATATTTAAATAAATTATATACAAAGATTCTACAAATTGCAACAGTTATAGTACAATTTAACTACAATATCTGACATCCTAAAATGGATGACTACAAAATTTAAAAGCTAACGACAATATAACTACAAAAGCATCTACAAAATAACTACAATTATATTTGAAAAAGCAAGGAATTTGTCTCAAAATCTAACTTGGAGATCAACTGTTAGAAAAAAGATAGCCGCTCATCCAATCACTTAAATACTGATATTATTTTTGCCCATTAGAAATTCAAACTTGAGAACTTAGAAAGAATTTCACAAAAGAAAATACAACCTCAGGAATATGTAGTTATCAATTACCCTTGCTCTGGAAATCATGATTTGCATTTCCAATTAATTAATCAAGTCCATTGACGTAGAAACAAATACGTTCCCACATTTTCTCATGTTGAATTTACATGAAGAACGGAAGCAGCAATGGAACGTGGGGTAAGGGGATGAGGGGTTAGGAGAGAGAAAGTGAGGGATTAGTACTGAAAAAAACGAAAATGCTTTAATTAAGGAGTAGAAAATATCTCATTAATTATAACCTTAATTAGATATGGTATAGAAATGGTAATTTGGTACACTAAATATAATTTACCCAAACCTTAAACATGTAGGGTAAAAAGATTTTCTAGGTGGGATAGGAATGTAAAAATTCCTTAATTAAATGTCTTTAGTCTTTCACCAATGCTTTAATAAACTTTAACTGCCCGGACGAAAATACCCTTCTGCTCATGTCCTTAACTTTTGAACTTAACTTCAGGACTTCAAGACTATATGTCCTTAACTTTTGAACTTGTAACTCTAAGTTCAGGACTACATGTCCTTAACTTTTGAACTTGGAACTCTAAGTTCAGGACTTCAGTACTACATGTCCTTAACTTTTGAACTTAACTTCAGGACTACATGTCCTTAACTTTTGAACTTAATTTCAGGACTTCAGGACTACATGTCCTTAACTTTTGAACTTGTAACTGTAAGTTCAGGACCAAGTGTCCTTAACTTTTGAGCTTGTTAGTCTAAGTTCAGGACCTATTGTCCTTAACTTTTGGGCTTCTTAGCCTATGTTCAGGACCTATTGTCCTTAAATTTTGAGCTTGTTAGTCTAAGTTCAGGACTTCAGGACCTATTGTCCTTAACTTTTGAACTTGTAACTGTAAGTTCAGGACCTATTGTCCTTAACTTTTGGGCCTTTTAGCCTAAGTTCAGGACCTATTGTCCTTAACTTTTGATCTTGTTAGTCTAAGTTCAGGACTTCAGAACCTATTGTCCTTAACTTTTGAACTTGTAACTGTAAGTTCAGGACCTATTGTCCTTAACTTTTGAGCTTGTTAGTCTAAGTTCAGGACCAAGTGTCCTTAACTTTTGAACTTGTAATTCTAAGTTCAAGACCAAGTGTCCTTAACTTTTGAACTTGGAACTCGAAGTTTAGGACCAAGTGTCCTTAACTTTTGAACTTATAACTGTAAGTTCAGGATCCATAACGTAGCAGAAAACCAAACATTATTTGTATCTTTTTACAAACAAAAAAATAATAATAATAATAATAATTGTAATTTACATATAAGATTGATGTCAAATGAAGTGCACAAAATTCTTCCAGAATCATCGTAGTGTGCTATTGATTGTTCCAATAAATAAAACCAAAAACGGTAGTAACCCATACTACAAATTTAAGAATGTATATCTGTATCGATACTCTGAGCCAAAGCACTTCTATCCAATAAATGAACCCATAACGAGATCAACATTGCTAAATGAACGTAACATCGTTTCTGTCTTTTGATATTTCTCAATTCTCGTCGATATAGAGGCAACTTGGTATTAGCTATGTTGTGGCGTCACCCAGAGAATGTGGAACTTGAGAAGGTGAAAGTTGTTCACTACTGTGAGGTGGGATCAAAGCATGGAGGTTCACTGGCAAGGAAGAGAACATGGACAGAAAAGAGATAGAAGAATGGGTAATATTGTCTTTTCGTATTAATTTTAATAGACTAGTGGCTACTTTTGCTCAGCATTAAAAATACTGGATAAAAACTAAATACCACTTTAAAAAGTGGCTATCCCACGCAATTTTTACAACATGAACTGCAATAGTTTAATTGAGAAGCTTAATTTCTAATTTCATTAATTAGTTCAGTTTTCTAGAGTATGATTTCGAGATAGAAGATGGAAAAGAATGAAGAAGAACTTGTGCTTTACCCAGTGCTTATATTCTTTGGAATTTTGACTTTGTATTCACATATCGAATCAAATATATGAAATTTAAAGCGCCCCACGGGTCAATTGGTTTTGTGGTCCATTATAAACTTGTATTTAGTTTTATGACCCCATCTCTTTCTTTATATATGGAAGATTTATTTTTACACATGAGAGATCTATCTTTTACAAATAAGAGATCTAAAAAAGATATTTTCTTAAATTTAACATTGTAAAAAGCCATGAAGGCCTAAAACCCCGTGCCCCACGTAAAAATTGCATGGAGCACCTTATTTGGTCGTCCCCATTTAACTTATACCCATTTTTTTTAAACTTTTAACTTGTGCCCACTTTTTAAACAATTCCAGCCCCCTTTCTCTTCCTCATTCTTCTCCTTCGTTTTCTTCAAAGATATCTTTTCCTTTTTAACTTCAGGCAAATTCAAAGCTAAAATTATGTAAAACGTCTTCTTGCCACACTACATCTCCGGCTCTCAGCACCTTCAAGTAAGATAAAAACTGCCCCAAGGCTAGAATTTTCACTCATGTAAACAATGAACTTTACTGAACCAAAAATATTAAAAAAGTTCTGCTCTAAATTTGCCACGGTTACATGCAAAAGAATTTCGAAATGCACTGAGTAGTAAAAAATTGATGACTGCCAATGACGATCAGCTGACAAATTCCCATGTGAACCAGGAAGGTAATTTCTGTAAGCAGTCCAAAATCCCCCAAAAGTTGATAGCTTCAAATGACCTGAATTAGGATAGCAGTTGATCAGGCAAGTCTCTTTAGTAGGAACAGATAATTGCATGTCTTAATCAAACGGAAAAACAAACAAAGGATTATTTTTATGATGAAACTAACAAGGCATTACTAAAGATTAGGGGTGTCAATGGTTCGGTTCGGCCGGTTATTTTATAAAATTTGTACCATACTAATTTTTCGGTTATTCTATTATGCATAACCAAAATTAGACTTTTCGAAATCGTCTCAATCATGTCGGTTTCACTTCGGTATCGGTACGATTCGGTTAATTTTCGGTATTTTTTTAAATGTTCATGTAAAATTCACCAGTAAAAGTAGAATGCAATAACATGCGTTCTTTTATAGGACTTAGCAAAACTCTCTAGACATTTTTACTGTTTAAAAGGTGATGAATTAAAAAACATGAAAGATGGCTAGAGTATAGATACATCAACTATTTGACAACAATGTAAAAGAAACCAAGTAAAAGCAAAGAAAATATAAAAATCACACGAGTGGAAAGATATTAACCAAGCTGGGACTCAAGAATAAAGTCTATATTAAATATTAAAAAAGATAAATTTAAATTATATGAAGGGAAACATATTCAATACATTATAGTTTGCTACTCATAATTGCTGGAATACTTTGTGTCTTGCTAATAAAGATACTTGAAATAACTTAGTTTAAGTATAAGTAGGATAATAGGTTTTAGGAACTAGTATTTTGAGTTTAATTACTTATTGGCTTGTAACAGTTTTTATAATTCCAAGGCCCAATGAAAACTTTAATGCTTTATCCGTTTTAAGCTTACTATATAAATATATTTTTCACATGTAAAATTTATTCGGTTCGGTTCGGTATTTTTCGATTTATTTTTATAAAATAAAAAACCTACCCTAATTATCGGTACGGTTATAGATTTATATAAAAACCTACAATTTCTTTAAAAGAAACCTAAAGATCGGTTTGGTGCGGTACGGTTCGGTCGATTTTCGAATATCCATTGACACCCCCACTAAAGACTTCCTTTATTCACTGATCTTAACGACAACATGAATATTTTTTATATAGTGAAAAACTTCAGCTCTAGAGCTGAAGTTCGCCAGTTACAAAAATAAAAACTGCAGCTCTAGAGCTGAAGTTCGCCAGTTACAAAAACAAAAACTTCAGCTCTAGAGCTGAAGTTCGCCAGTTACAAAAATAAAAACTTCAGCTCTAGAGGTGAAGTTCGCCAGTTACAAAACAAAAACTTCAGCTCTAGAGCTAAAGTTCGCCAGTTACAAAAACGAAAACTTCAGCTCTAGAGCTGAAGTTCGCCAGTTACAAACAAAAACTTTAGCTCTAGAGCTGAAGTTCGCCAGTTACAAAACAAAAACTTCAGCTCTAGAGCTGAAGTTTGCCAGTTACAATACAAAAACTTCAGCTCTAGAGCTGAACTTCAGGCCCGGCTACTAGAATGTTGAAGTTTTGCATGATTACCTTTGCTACTTCAGCCCCGTATGCTGAAGTTATGCGAAAAAGCGGGTACGCTTACAATTTTTTTTGCAAAACGCACTACTAGAATTCCGGTAAAAAGCGACCAATGTTGGTCGCTTATTGGCCAAAAAGCGACCAAAAAGCGACCAACCACGCCTGGTCGATATTAAGCCGGTCCCTTTACCTTAGGGACCAAAGTTGGTCGCTAAATAGCGACCATCGTTGGTCTCCCAGGTAAAAGGACCAAATTTTCCGGGCAAAGCATATAGCGACCAACTTTGGTCGGTCAAATATTTTAATATTATATATTTGGCGACCAAAGTTGGTCTCCAGATGTAAATAATGTTTTATTTTTATTTATTTTTAATTATATTAAGCGACCAACTTTGGTCGTTATATTAATAAATGTTATAATTTTTTATTTATTCGGCGACCAATATTTGTCGCCAATGGCAAGAATTAATTTTTTTTTTAACTATAAGCGACCAACCTTCGTCGCAAAATTACCAGAAATTTTTTTTTTAAGTGAATAGCGACCAACTGGACACCAAAGTTGGTCGCTTTTTTGGTATATTTTTGGCAAAAACTGCCTGTTTTGGCTGCTACACCACCTGCCAACTTATACCAAATATCCTAAACAGGCATTTTATGCCAGCAACAACAACAACACTAAAACGCAACAAAATATAAAGATCAATAGAACTAAAACATTAAGCTAACAAAACTAAGTTAACGTTTATTACAAGCTCATTCTAAAACTAGTTCTATTGTCTAGTTCAAAGTATATAAAGTACTCAAGGAGTGTTCTTTTAGCATCCTCGTTCGAAAGTTGGATTGCCTCGGCCGACTCGTTAGGTGGCTGACTTCGTACGAATTCCCCCACATCAGCTCTGAAGCGAACCTGTAAGAAAAATTATATTGAATTAATATATCAAAATTTATATAAAAGTAAATCAAAATACTTAATGATAAGTAAAAAACTTACATGTATAGTCGAGGCTCGACCCTCGACCCACCTTTCTGAATCAGTCTCTTTCTTCTTATTTACAATACGAGTTTCATTGAATAGCTCATCTTGCTTCATTGGCATCATAAAGCTGTCCGGTGGCTTTGTTGATTATCCTCATGGTACTATTACTCGGGATGAACTTGGATACAGAGAATAACTTGGATATAGTAGCTGACAGGGTGTGTCTTTTGATCAATTGTTGTTCTCGTTAGCGACAATGATGTTGAGACTGCAATGACATGTGTTTCAACTAGAGATGGTATAGGCAGGAATTTTAACATTTCCTAAGTAGATAAAAGAAAGATTATAGAGGAATTCTCTACTTTATTTTCCAAGAAAAAAAGAAGTTTAATTGAGAGTGACAAGGGTGATGGTGATGGAATGTTTTCCGTTGGTCATGGCAGTTCCCATAAAACGGGGATCATAAGACTCTATGATGACAAAGATCATAGGAAGTTTTGTTCTCAACTTTCTTCCAAGTCTGATGCGTACAAGCTTAATGGGATATTGGTGATATATTCTTCTGAATCCGAAGAATATATCACCAATATCCCACTAAGCTTGTACGGATCAGACTTGGAAGAAAGTTAAGAACAAAACTTCCTATAATCTCTGTCATCATAGAGTTGTGACGACCCAAAGGGTCATCATCTGTATTCCTACTCACTCTGTATCTCTGAGGCCGTGAAAACCTCACTTGGGGGTTGCCTCGAATTTGTGTGCGCAGTCCGGGCGCGTAGCCGGAACGTATATATATGAATTTGTGAGAAAGATAATAAAAATTTTGATGTTTTAATTGATTAAGTTTGACTTCGGTCAATGTTTTGGGCAAACGGACCCGGACTTGTGATTCGACAGTCCCGGAGGGTCCGTAGGAAAATATGAGACTTGAGAGTGTGCCCGGAATCAAATTCCGAGGTTCCGAGTCCGAGGAAATGAATTAATGTGTGAAATTGTTTTCTGAAAATAATTAAAGAATTTGAAAGTGTTATTTGTTTAGAAGACTGTGCTGTTGGGCTCGTATTTTGGTTCTGATGCCCGGCACAAGTCTTAAATGTGATTTAAGCAATTACTGTAAAGTTTGGTTAGATTTGGACGTCGTTTGACGTGTTTTGGACAAAAAAAAACTCTAAACTTGATGTCTTATGAAAATTGGAAGGAAATCATGGGTCTTGAGGCCTAATTTGATGATTACAATGTTGTTTTGGCGATTGGATCACACGGATGAGTTCGTAGGATGTTATTGAGTTAGTGTGTATGCTTGGTTTGGAGCCCCGAGGGCTCGGGTGAGTTTTGAGTAGGTCCGGGAGGCCTTAGGCTTAAAGTAACAAATGTTGCAGCGTTGCAGGCCCCAGCGCGGTCCGCTTTTGGCCAGATTCAGAGGGGTCCTCAGCCTTGGTTTGACCAGCGCGGCCGCGCACCAAGTTCGTGCGATCCGCGCTGGGAGATTCAGAGAAGGCCCCAGGTGCAAGACACCAGCGCGGCCGCGCACCAAAATCGTGCGGTCCGCTCTGGGTAGGTTCAGAGAGTTGTTTTCCCTCCCTTCCTCGGCGGCCGCGGGGCATTTTTGCGCGGTCCGCGCCAGTCCTTCAGCAAAGTATATAAATCTGAGATTTTCAGTCATTTTGCACTTTTTCAAAATCCAAAACATAAGAGGCGATTTTCCAAACGATTCTTCTCCTTCAAAATGATTGGTAAGTGATTTCTAACTTATTTTCTTTGCTTCTTAACATCTTTAAACATAATTTCAACTTCAAAACAAAGATTTTAATGGGGGAATTTGGGAATTTAGGGTAGAACTAGGGTTTCAAAATTTGGGGGTTTTGGACCTCAATTTGAGGTCCGATTCCAAAATAACTTATATATCTGAGTTCATGGGGGAATTGGTAGTCGGGTTTTGACCACGTGGGCCCGGGGGCATTTTGGAGATTTTTGGACAAACTTTGGGAAATTCACTTTTCATGCATTCAAATTTATTAGATTAGCCTTTGTTGATACACTCAAGTAATTTGTGACTAGAGGTAAAGCTATACTAGAGGATTGAGTTGAGTTTGGAGCATTTGAGGTAAGTGTTTGTTCTAACTTTGGCTTGAGGGAATAGGATTAGGATGTTATTTGCTACTTGCTAAATGTGGAGTACGGTGTATAAGCATGGTGTCGGTTATCTATGCACCGGAGTCTAGCATGACCGTGAGTCTTAACTGCCTTTAATTCGAATGACGTGACACAATTTCCTTGTTTAATTGATAAATTTCATATAATGTGAACAGTTGAGGAAGAATTGTGATTGGTATATTTTGGAGCGTTGGCTCGAACAAGAATGTGATAGTCAAGAAAGAAGTGATTTAAAAGAGGATGTGTTGTGATTATTCCCTTGCCGGGACGTGTAGACTATTATTATGTACTCTCCCTTGCCGGGATATTTGGGCTGTTAGCTCTACCCTTGCCGGGTTAAAGTGTTATGTTGTCGAATTCCCCTAATGGGGCCTTCTTTACAAAGTCAGATATTTTGAACTATAATATGAGATCGTGTGGCACGCCGTCCACTTATATGTATATATTGTGAAATGGGATCGTGTGGCACGCCGTCCACTTATATTCTATAATATGGGATCGTGTGGCACGTCGTCCACTTATATGTATATATTGTGAAATGGGATCGTGTGGCACGCCGACCACTTATATATTATGAAATGGGATCGTGTGGCACGCCGTCCACTTATGAATTAAGAAATGGGATCGTGTGGCGCGCCGACCACCTATATATGAGCTATGGTATTGAGATAGTTTCGTCGTTATATCCGTTGATCTGTATTCGCTGTATTTTTTTTTCCGAGCATGCCCCCTTCCATTTTTTTTTAGTTGATATTCTCTGTTGTTATTTCTCTTTCCTTTGTATATATATATCTGCACAGGTTGTTTTTGGTAGGTCCTGTCTAGCCTCGTCACTACCTCGACGGGGTTAGGCCAGGCACTTACCAGCACATGGGGTCGGTTGTGCTGATGATACACTTCTGTGCTTTTTGCACAGATCATAGTGCCAGAGCAGGAGCTTTTGGACAGCAGTAGGAGCGTTGGGAGCTTACTTCAGTCCGGAGATTTCCGAGGTAGCCTTGCTGACGTCCGCATGGCCCGGAGTCTCTCTTATCTCTGTCTTTCGTTTGATTTCCCTTGTATCGGATCAGACAGTACTGCATTCTTATTCAGACTTTGTATTTAGCATTCAGTAGAAGTTCGTGAGTTAGTGACACCAGATCTGGGTAGAAGTGTATTTGAATTTCCGCACTTGGTTTTAGTTATTTATGTGTCGAGACTTCCGCTTTTATATTAATTGCCTCGTTCTTCTTTATACTGTTAATGATGTTGAGAGAAATGTTAAATTAATTGGCTTGCCTAGCTCCTATTAGTAGGCGCCATCACGACTCCCGAGGGTGGGAAATCCGGGTCATGACAAGTTGGTATCAGAGCACTAGGTTACATAGGTCTCACAACTCACGGACAAACTCGGTAGAGTCTGAGGGATCGGTACGGAGACGTCTGTATTTATCCCCCAGAGGCTACAGAGTTAGGCTACGCACTTCCTCTTCTACCGCGCAGCAGCCCGAGCCCCCAGCAGCAGCTCCTACGAGGGGCAGAGGGCGAGGCCGAGGCCGTGCCAGAGGCCGAGGCCGGGGCAGAGCTCAGCCCCGAGCAGCAGTCCCAGAGGTCGAGCCTCATGTTGATTATGATGAGGAGGCTCCAGCCCCAACAGCTCCGGTGGGCCCAGCTCAGGTCCCAGAGGGGTTCATAGCCACCCCATTTCTTCAGGACGCTCTGGTCAGATTGGTAGGCTTTGTGGAGAGCGTCACTAGAGCGGGTTTGCTTCCAGTAGCACCAGCCACTTCTCAGGCTGGAGGAGGGGTTCAGACTCCTGCTACACGTACTCCGGAGCAGGTAGCTCCCCAGACACAGGTTCCCGTGGTTCAGCCAGCGGTGGCAGTTCAGCCGGGTATTGTGACTCAGACCGGCGATGGAGCGGCTATGTCTTCCGATGCTTTGTGGAGACTTGATAGGTTCTCCAAGCTCTTCACCACCACATTCAGCGGTGCCTCTTCAGAAGATCCACAGGATTTCTTATTCAGCTGCCATGAGATCCTTAGAACGATGGGCATTATGGAGACCAATGGGGTCGACTTCGCCACCTTTCGGCTTGCAGGGTCCGCCAAGACTTGGTGGAGGGACTATTGTTTATCTAGACCAGCAGGGTCGCCAGCATTGACATGGGATTAGTTTGCAGAGTTGTTTTTGGAGAAGTTTCTCCCAGTTACTCAGCGAGAGGCTCTCCGCAGGCAGTTCGAGCGCCTCCAGCAGGGCACTATGACAGTCACGCAGTATGAGACTCGGTTCATTGATTTGGCACGCCATGCTATTGTTATACTCCCCACAGAGCGAGAGAGGGTACGGAGGTTTATTGACGGATTGATTCAGCCGATCCGTCTCCAGATGGCTATGGGAGCTGGTAATGAGATTTCTTTTCAGGAGGCGGCCAACGCGGCCCGTAGAGTGGAGATGGCTCTTGCACGAGGAGGTGGTCAGGCGTCGGATAAGAGGCCTCGTCATTCTGGTAGGTTCAGTGGTACCTCGTCTGGAGGTAGGGATTCTTATGGTAGAGGCCATTCACCGAGACCCTTTCAGTCAGCACTCCAGGTTTCTCATGGTACTTCAAGCGGTGGTAGTTCTCAGCAGCATTTTTTTGATCAGTAGCCCATCAGTGCACCGCCACTTCAGAGTTTCCGGGGAGGACATTCAGGTCGACAGGGCCAGCAGTCTCAGCAGCCGAGGGCTTGTTATGGTTGTGGTGACCCGAGTCACATTGTCAGATTTTGCCCTCGAGCCTCGGGTAGTTCTCAGCAGCAGGGTCCTCGTCCCATGATTCAGGCACCAGGTGATACCCAGCTTGCCCAGCCAGCTAGAGGCGGGGGTAGGGATCATAGAGGTGGAGGTAGAGACCGTAGAGGTGGAGCTCGGACCGGTAGAGGTAGAGGTCAGCCAGTAGCGAATCGTCCCAGAGACATGGTTCAGGGAGGTGGGGCCCAGCCCCCGTGTTACGCTTTTCCAGCCAGGCCAGAGACTGAGTCTTCAGATGCTGTTATTACAGGTACTATTCTGGTCTGTGATAGGGATACCTCAGTGCTATTTGACCCTGGGTCTACGTATTCCTATGTGTCGTCTTATTTTGCACCCCACCTGGTTATGCCTAGTGATGCTTTGGGTATTCCTGTTTATGTATCTACACCGGTGGGTGATTCTATAGTGGTCGACCGAGTTCATCATTCCTGTGTGGTAGTTTTTGAGGGTCTTGAGACCTGTGTTGATTTATTGCTTTTAGACATGGTAGATTTGCGACGTTATATTAGGGATGGATTGGTTGTCCCCGTATCATGCCATCTTGGATTGTCACGCCAAGACCGTGACCTTGGCTTTGCCAGATTTGCCCCGATTGGAGTGGAGAGGGACCCCAGGTCATGCCACCCGCAGTGTTATCTCATATGTGAAGGCTCGACGCATGGTTGAGAAGGGGTGTTTAGCTTATCTGGCGTATGTTCGTGATTCCAGCACGGAGGTTCCTTCTATTGACTATGTTCCTATTGTTCGGGAGTTCCCCAAGGTTTTCCCTTCTGACCTGCCGGGTATGCCGCCCGACAGGGATATTAATTTCTGTATCGATCTGGCCCCAGGCACGCAGCCCATTTCTATTCCGCCGTATCGCATGGCCCCACCAGAGTTGAAAGAGTTAAAGGACCAGTTGCAAGACTTGCTAGAGAAAGGCTTTATCAGGCCTAGTGTTTCTCCTTGGGGTGCGCCGGTGTTATTTGTGAAGAAGAATGATGGATCGCTGAGAATGTGCATTGATTACCGGCAATTGAACAAGGTGACGATAAAGAACAACTATCCACTGCCGAGGATTGATGATTTGTTTGACCAGCTTCAGGGTACGAAGGTGTTTTCAAAGATAGACTTGAGATCTGGCTACCATCAGCTGAGGATTAGGGCGTCTGATGTCCCTAAGACAGCTTTCCGCACTCGGTACAGGCATTATGAGTTTCTGGTCATGTCATTTGGGTTAACAAATGCCCCAGCCGCCTTTATGGAGTTGATGAACCGAGTGTTCACACCTTACTTGGACCTATTCATGATAGTCTTTATTGATGATATTCTAGTGTACTCCTGCAGCCAGGAGGAGCACGAGCAGCACCTCAAAGTGGTTCTTCAGACTCTGAAGGATAGTCAGTTGTATGCTAAGTTCCCGAAGTGCGAGTTCTGGTTGAGTTCGGTCGCATTTCTGGGTCATGTCGTATCAGCAGAAGGTATTCAGGTGGACCCGAAGAAGATTGAGGCAGTCAAGAACTGGCCTCGACCAGCATCAGCGATCGAGATTCGGAGTTTCTTGGGGTTAGCAGGTTATTACCGTCAGTTCGTAGAGGGATTTTCATCCATAGCAGCCCCGATGACCAGGTTGACCCAGAAGGGCGCCCAATTCAGATGGTCAGACGAGTGCGAGGAGAGCTTTCAAAAGCTCAAGACAGCTCTGACTACGACACCGATATTAGTTTTGCCCACAGGTTTAGGGCCTTATAAAGTTTATTGTGACGCTTCCCGTATTGGACTTGGTGCAGTATTGATGCAGGATGGCAGAGTCATTGCTTATGATTCGAGGCAGTTGAAGATCCACGAGAAGAATTATCCGGTTCATGATCTAGAGTTGGCAGCCATAGTTCATGCTTTGATGATTTGGAGGCATTACCTATATGGTGTGACGTGTGAGGTGTACACCGATCACAAGAGTCTTCAGTACTTGTTCAAGCAAAAGGAGTTGAATCTGAGGCAGAGGAGGTAGTTGGAGTTGCTGAAGGATTATGATGTTACTATCTTATACCACCCGGGTAAGGCCAATGTGGTGGCCGACGCATTGAGTAGGAAGCCCGCCAGTATGGGTAGTCTTGCTTATGTTCCGGTCAGCCAGAGACCGCTTGCTTTGGATATTCAGGCCTTGGCCAATCGATTTGTGAGGTTGGATGTTTCTGAGCCTAGCAGAGTGTTAGCTTGTACGGTCTCTCATTCTTCTCTATTGGAGCATATCCGTGATCGACAGTTTGATGATCCCCATTTGTGTGTCCTGAGAGACACGGTGCAGCGTGGAGGTGCCACGAAGGTGACCTTAGATGATGATGGTGTTTTGAGGTTGCAGGGGCGAGTTTGTGTGCCCAATGTCGATGGGATTCGAGAGTTGATCTTAGCGGAGGCCCATAGTTCTCGGTATTCTATTCACCCGGGCGCCCCGAAGATGTATCAGGACTTGCTGCAGCATTATTGGTGGCATAGAATGAAGAAAGATATTGTTGCATATGTGGCTCGATGTTTGAACTGTCAGCAGGTTAAGTATGAGCATCAGAGGCTTGTGGTTTGTTTCAGAGGATTGAGCTTCCCGAGTGGAAGTGGGAGAGGATTACCATGGATTTCGTTACCGGACTTCCGATGACTCGGAAGAAGTTTGATGTTATTTGGGTCATTGTTGATAGGCTGACCAAGTCAGCACATTTTATTCCTGTTGCAGCCACTTATTCATCGGAGAGGTTAGCTGAGATCTACATCCGAGAGATTGTTCGCCTTCATGGGGTGCCGACATCTATTATTTCGGATCGGGGTACGCAGTTTACCTCGCGCTTCTGGAGAGCAGTTCAGCAGGAGTTGGGCACCCTGGTTCAGTTGAGCACAGCATTCCATCCTCAGACGGATGGCCAGTCCGAGAGGACTATTCAGATATTGCAGGATATGCTCCGAGCCTGTGTCATTGATTTTGGAGGCTCGTGGGACCAGTTTTTGCCTTTAGTTGAGTTCGCCTACAACAACAGCTACCAGTCCAGCATTCAGATGGCTCCTTATGAGGCGTTGTATGGTAGGCGATGTCGGTCTCCAGTCGGATGGTTTGAGCCGGGATAGGCTCGGTTATTGGGTACAGATTTAGTTCAGGAGGCCTTAGATAAGGTCAAGATCATTCAGGACAGGCTTCGTTCAGCTCAGTCTAGGCAGAAGAGTTATGCGGACCGTAAGGTTCGAGATGTAGCTTTCATGATTGGTGAGCGGGTATTGCTCCGAGTGTCGCCTATGAAGGGCGTGATGAGATTTGGGAAGAAGGGCAAGCTTAGCCCTAGGTACATCGGCCCGTTTGAGATTCTTGATCGAGTGGGTGAGGTGGCTTATAGACTTGCGTTGCCACCTAGCTTGTCAGCCGTGCACCCAGTTTTCCATGTATCTATGCTTCGTAGGTATCACTGTTAGACTTCAGTACTGTCCAGTTGGACAAGGGCTTATCATATGAGGAGGAGCCGGTAGCTATTCTAGACCGGCAGGTTCGTCAGTTGAGGTCTAAGAGTTTTCCTTCTGTTCGTGTTCAGTGGAGAGGTCAGCCTCCTGAGGCATCGACCTGGGAGTCCGAGTCTGATATGCGGAG
>NC_031993.1:55575857-55799650 GCF_001879085.1 Nicotiana attenuata
CGGGGTTAGGCCAGGCACTTACCAGCACATGGGGTCGGTTGTGCTGATGCTACACTTCTGTGCTCTTTTGCACAGATCACGGTACCGGAGCAGCTTTTGGACCACAGCAGTAGGACATTGATCGGGAGCTGACTTCAGTCCAGGGACTTACAAGGTAGCCTAGCTGGCGTCCGTAGGCCGGAGTCCCTTTCTACGTTTTCAGTTTGTTTTCATTGTACCGAGACAGACACTTATGTAATTCTATTCAGACTTGTTTGTAGCACTCTTTAGTAGTTCGTGAGTTAGGGACACCAGTCTTGGGTAGAGAATTGTTACACTTCCGCTTTAATTTAAATGACTCCTCATATTTATATTGTTCTTGTTAAGGTGAAATCAGGGAATGTTTAAAAGGCTTGGCTTGCCTAGCTCCGATAGTAGGCGCCATCACGACTCCCGATGGTGGGAAAATCCGGGTCGTGACACTAAGATAGAAGAAGATTGGCCAAACATGCTATTAGGCTAATTACTAAAAAAAAAGGAATTGATTTTGCCACCTCGATTCAACCTGTTACCTCCATACAAAAGCAAAGAACAGGTAATGTGTTGATGAAAGGAAATTGGCTGTGATGATGGTAATGAATAATGAGATGGTGAGGAAAAGTTAGAAGGGTAAAGAAGGCTCATCAATGGGGAGACAGAGAAAAAGTGGTAAAGAATGAATCCATTTAAAAAGGCCAACATTTGCTATCTCTTCCCAGCTTTATGTTCTACACAACATTAAAGTAAAGAGAGAGAGACAATGAATATTAAAAAGTTCAACTATAAAACTTTTTTTTTTCTCTATTCTTCCCTATCACCTTTGCCTTTAATCATTTCTTGAGAAACCACTTTTTTCTGTCAGTTGGGATGTTTCATAGATGTGGGACTGCACATCAACTTTTGCAACTCATTTATTCTTATTTTCTTATTTTCTGTTTTCGTCTTTTTGAGCCGAAGGTCTATCGGAAACAACATTTCTATCTCCTCGGGGTAGAAATAAAGTCTGCGTACATACTACCTCCCAGACCGCACTGGTAAAATTTTATGGTCGTTGTTGTTGTTCTTCTTCTCATATTGTCCTGCACATTACTAGTAATGACATTTTCATAATATGTGAGCTTAATAATTGGATTGACAGTTCAAATATTAAATATTGGATAGATTCAGTTAGCAAAAATCTCTCCAACCCTAATTCGAAATCTATTATTTATACTCATCTAATAATTTTTAAAATATAGAGAGTCTATGTCAAAAGTACTGATTGAAATGAGCCCATAGCTTAATCATTAGATCCAACCCTAATATTCTCCAACAGTGTAAAAGTTGGTTAACCAATTAATATTGACCCTTTCTTAACAATACTCACGTTCTCATGTTATGTTAGATTTATTTCAGTAATAGACAAAATAGAACAAGAAATAAAGAATAGATGATGTTACATGATTACTTATATATACTTGAATAAACTTCTATTATTCTTCTATTGGTCCTAAGTGTCATGCTTTTAATAGATAGGGTAGTTCTAACTTCCAACTGCAAAAGCTAGAAATATTTTTGCAGTGATCCTTTGATTTGTTTATTATAGGTTGGTAAACTTTCATCCATACAATTGACTAAGCTAGATTAATGTTGTTTTAAACTACATAAATTAATATAATACTTGATAATTTAATGATTTTAGCAAGGTTTAGAGTATTAACGATAGGATGTACAGTCAGCATAAAATTTTTTACTATAAGACGAACATTAGTATGATTTTGCTTTATTCTCGAATTAATGAAACGACTTCAAATGAAACGAAATGCAATATTGAAGATTTGTACATCTAACTCTAACTAGTTAAGGATTGAGATATTGCTAAAGTGCATTATTTTACATTATCTTCCCTTAATGGTAAACACGATTATAGTATAAATAATTAATATAGTAAGATAAGAAAGACTAATCTAGTATTTAATTTGTAAGAAGTATAACCCTAATATTTCAATTTTTATACTAAAACTTAAATGAAATCAATGGGCCTGGAACTGCAGTTCGATGTTGTTCAGAAAAAAAAAAAAATTAAAATAAAGAATTTTTGAAATAAAAAACGAAATACGCCCACCGTGGGGCTCGAACCCACGACCACAAGGTTAAGAGCCTTGCGCTCTACCAACTGAGCTAGACGGGCTTTCTTGATGGTTTAGTCTGGTGCATTATTTATTTGTAGTAAAAATAATTTTTAGGTGTTACAAACAGATTTTGTGAATAGACTGTTACATATTTGGATAACAATATTAAAATTGATAATAAGTTGTGAGTGTATTTGGTACAAATATCCTATGAAGTACTTTTTTGTTACAATTACTAATATATGCTTAAACTTATTAAGTATAATTTTGGAAAATGACAAAATGACAAATATTAGGATGTTCAGTGGTCCGTTTGGTACAATTTTGAAAGATCTCGATTTAGCTAGCGTTTGGCCATAGATCCCAAATTTATTTTGAAAAATCTGATTTGGGTGAAGTTTGGTTTCAAGATAAAAATATGTTTGGACATACGTTTTCAAAACATATTTTCCAACTTTATTTTGTAAAAACATGTATATAATTCCCAAGTTTTGGGATTTTGGCCCAAAATCAGCTCAATAGCTGATTGTGGGATTTGAGATTTGGATTTGTAAAAACATGTATATAATTCCCAAGTCAGAGCAATTATTTCATCATAACTAGGGGTGTTCATAAAAACCCGAAAAACCGAACCAAACCAAAAACCAAACCAAACCGACCAAAAAAACTGATACTTTTTGGTTTGATTTGGTTTTGGTTTTGAATTTTTAAAACCGATCAAATTTGGTTTGATTTTGGTTTTAATCAGAAAAACCCGGAAAAAAAAAACGAACCAAACTGACTATAGGAGTAGCTATTTCAAATTTATTAGTACACATATATATTTGTCTATTTGTATGGGTCAGAATCCGACCCCACGATAATTAACGAAGCTAATCCTGTCTTAAGCTAATTCATGATTAATTAGTGGCACGTCCACTTAGAACTAATGATATTCAACCCGCATCTGATTCGATCAGCAAGGCCATGGCCCATCCGCCACCACGAAAGCGAAATCCCAACGTGGTCACGACCACTTATTGCCAGCTCACGAGGCTCACAGCTATAAATACCAAGAGAGGAAACCCTAGAAAGGGGGGCTTCTTCTTCACCACTATTAAGAGAGAAAAAAGAGAGACAACGATACCCAAAATTATGGGCAAGAGGAACACCATTGTAAGGCTCTGAACCTCTTCATGGAGAGGCAGACCAAACCAATATTATCAATAAAGGCTTCTAATGCTTCTCCCCCTAATCCTGAGTACTTATTTTCGTCTTTTTCATTTGGTCCAACGGATTATTACGGTTTGCTATGATTTTCCCGTGATTCATTTATATTGTTTTATATTCATAAGGTATGTAATAACTTTTGAGTCAAACAATTTGGCGCCGTCTGTGGGGACTTCCTAGCAAAATCGCGTAGTTTTTCCCTGGACCAAAAGAAAAGAAACGCCAAACTCGAAGGGGAACTCGAAGATCTCAAATCAAGATCTAAGTCCTCTCTCTCTCTCCGATCTCAGATAGTGCAAACAAAAAGAAGAAGCCTCCCCCCTTCTAAGGGAAGGTCTCTGTAAGGCATCTCCCACGTCCCTGATATGAGCTCCGGTCAGAAACCGGCACGGAGATATCTCGAGCCGAGAGTCGCCTCAAGACAGCCTATATACCCTGGTTGGGAAGACAACGGATAAGCCGCTCAAGGTCTCGAATCCAAAACGAGTTTCAGCACTCAATACCCACAATATGGGACTCAGGCCATGCGCCTTCGTCATCAACATCGACTAAGTTCAACAAAAGTTGAACTGGGACTCGGGCTATGCGCCTTCGCCAGTAAGTTCAACTACGGTTGAACCATGACTCAGGCTATGCGCCTTCGTCATCAAAATTGACAAAGTTCAACTACGGTTGAATCATGACTCAGGCTATGCGCCTTCGTCATCAAAATTGACAAAGTTCAAATACGGTTGAACTATGACTCAGGCCACGCGCCTTCGCCATCAAAATCGACAGAGTTCAACAACAGTTGAACTGGGACTCAGGCTACGCGCCTTCGCCATCAACATCGACTAAGTTCAACAACAGTTGAACTGGGACTCGGGCTATGCGCCTTCGCCAGTAAGTTCAACTACGGTTGAACCATGACTCAGGCTATGCGCCTTCGTCATCAAAATTGACAAAGTTCAACTACGGTTGAACCATGACTCAGGCTATGTGCCTACGCCATCAAAGTTGACAGAGTCCAACAACAGTTGAACTGGGACTCAGGCCATGAGCCTCCACCATCAAAATTGACAGAGTTCAACAACAGTTGAACTGGGACTCAGGCTATGCGCCTTCGCCAGTAAGTTCAACTACGGTTGAACAATGACTCAGGCTATGCGCCTTCGTCATCAAAATTGACAAAGTTCAAATACGGTTGAACTATGACTCAGGCCACGCGCCTTCGCCATCAACATCGACTAAGTTCAACAACAGTTGAACTGGGACTCAGGCTATGCGCCTTCGCCAGTAAGTTCAACTACGGTTGAACCATGACTCAGGCTATGCGCCTTCGACATTAAAATCGACCAAGTTCAATAACAGTCAAACTGGGACTCAGGCCATGAGCCTTCGCCACCAAAATTGACTAAATTCAACAACAGTCGAACTGAGACAGGCCATGAGCCTTCGCCACCAAAACCGACTAAGTTCAACAACAGTTGAACTAGGACTCAGGCTATGCGCCTTCGCCATGAAATCAAGGCTATGCGCCTTCGCCAAGAAGTCCAAATACAGTCGAACCAAGACTTAGGCTACGCGCCTTCGCCATCAAACCCAACAAGTCCGACCTCGCTTGAACCATAAGGCTAAACGCCTTCGTCCTCAAATATAACAAGTTCAACCACAGTTGAACCAAGACTCAGACCAAACGCCTTCATCATTGAACTCAGCGAAACCCAACCTCCAACGAATCGAGGCATAGGTTAGGCGCCCACGCCCTGTAAGTAAGTACTCCCAACTCAAACTAAGATTGGGGACACGTAAAGTCCGGCCCCGGTCAAACTACAAGGCCGGGTTTCTGTCATCACGGCCGACAGTTCGACCACGCCCGAACTGGGACTAAGGCTAAGTGCCACTATCACCAAGCAACTGCTCCGACTCGCTCACCCCGAGTCGAAGAAGAAAAGTCCTCAGCAATTAAAAACTAACATGCCTACCAGAGTCGAACTCGAAGGCAAATCACCCCTTCGAGCGCATACAAAGAAAAATCTAAAAGGGAAAAAGAGGAGGTACAAAACAGATACAAAGCAAATAACGGAACAGAGATCTCATTTATCCACGAAATTTATTGCGGGTCATCCCCGCTTGCACCCGGCCAAGGCCGATCAATACAAGGAAAGAGAAAAAGAGAAGAAAAAATGCATAACATCTTTTTACTCGGCGCCATCTGCACCACCATCTGCACTAGCGTCAGCCTCTGGCGTCGCCACGTCAAAACCACAGTCGGCACGGGCCTCACGAGCCTTTTGACGCGCCCCCTCGAAAGCAGCTTCGGTCACGACGCCGGCCTCCTACAAATTCTTATATACATCACGTTGGGCTTCGGCAAAGACCCAAAGCTCTCGAGCCTGGCTGGAAGAAGCGGCTTGATCCCGTAGGTGCTGATTCTCTTCTTCTAAGGCTGTGATCCGGTCCGCCATGACTTGGGCGTCCTGCTCAAAGACACCGATCCGCTCCTCGAGACTCGCTTCTCTAAAGGCTGCAGCATCCCTCTCCAATGCCCGTTGGGATTCGTGCACGCGGATAGCTTCCTTCAACGCCCCAGCCCTCGACGAGGTATCCCTCACTTGAAGCTTCAATACCGTGACTTCACCCTCCAACGCAGTCACTTTCCCGCTCCATGCCGCAGCGGCCTCCGCCGCCTTAACCTGGCCTTGGCGCTCACGCTCATCTGCAGCCCTTCTCCCCGCCTCAAGCTCCTCATCCTTTCGCCGGAGCTGCTCCTCGAGAGCACTCGCTCTGCCAAGTGCTTGCTGCATCTTTACCTCCCGTCTCGCCAGTTCCTCGACCAAGGTCCGACTACGGGGATCATTCCTCAAGCGCATGCGCATCTCTCGGCACCGATCACCGTAGCGGCGGTATTTCTCCAGCGCCCGCAAAAATATCCCCGAACGGACATTGGCTCGACGGATGCTCTCCACCTCCAACAAATAAGACTGCAAAGCAAAGACAATGATTAAGATAAAGTTCAAACTAAGGCAAAGAAGAAGCGAACCGACATTATATTGCATACCCTCAATCCCATCACAGCCACTTCATTCATCGGTCCGACATCCGTGACGCCCCTCAATGACGCATTCTCGACCTCCGAGCACATCAGCTCAAACTGCGGGACCAAGCTTCTCCCCTGGAGCAATAAGTTCAACTCCGTGGGAACCTCAATGAAGCGAGATCGCCCCTCTGCGCGCACCGCTGAATTGGTAAAGCCTTCCTGGAACATACGGACGTCGTCGGAGTCCAAGTCGGATTCAGACTCGTACTCACCCTCTACAGCATCTCTTCCTCCTTCAGCCGCCGGCGAGGTGGAATCTCCCGCCGCAGCCGCCAAAGGGGTGCTTAACTCACCAACATTACCAGCCGCTGAGGAACTACCTCCCGTCTCAGCGACTGGAACCACCGACTGAGTCGCCGAAGCGACGGCACCCTCATGGCCTAAGCCAGCCAGGGCAACCCCCATTGACTGTTCGCCCTCAAGAGCAGGCGCCGCGACCGCACCCCTCTCCGCATCCGTCGGAGGGGAGTCCAGATTGATTACCACAGGAGGAGCCGGCGTGAACACAACCCTACGCCTTATCAAGGGCCTCTCCTCCTCCCCGTCTGATGATGATTTCGCCCTAGGGCGCACAACCCCCGATGGCCCCTCGTCCCGAAGCGCGGACCGCGCTGGAGAAGGAACCGCTGAAGATTCAACTGATGCCGCCCTCGATATTGGGCGCGACACAGGCGCCGCAGTAAGTCAAGCGACTGCACCCGGCCGACGGAAGGCCAACTAAGGGGCCCTGACGCGGCGTGCCCTCCCTGATCACAGAAAAATAAAGTTGAGGAATAGTGTCGAAACAAAGCGGAACAGAAGAAGAAGTCAATTTTTCTTACCTGCCACAGGTCTACGGCCATGCCTCTCCCAGAAAGACGCCCATGTGCGTATCCCCACCGTATGGGGGAGCACGGCCTCGACCCATCTGCGAATCCCAGCTAACGGAGCCGGTGGCGATTTTTCGGCTACAAAATTGACACGAGTTAACGCTTACGAGCACAAGACGTAAGGAGGGGTAGAAAAAAGGATTCAATGGCTAAGGAACTTACATGCATGATTCCAAGCCTCTGGGAATCCAGTAGAGCATTCCACTAAATGTTCAGTCCTGATATAGAAGAAGTGCTCAAAAGGGCGAGGTTCAACCTCATCATCCAGCTTCGCAGTCAGGCCCCTCGTCCCGCGAGGGCACGCTCGAATCATGGTACCACGAACTCTCTGGGGAGCGTAGAGGCTAAGCACATGCTGCAGCGTGATCTCCCTACCAGCCAATTCTGCGTATTTGATGAGCATTGCTAATAATTTGTAAAGAGAAGGAGTAAGTTGACCCGGGCATACCCATAATAACGACAGAAATCAACCACCAGCATTGGGAGCGGGAGCTTAAACCCCAACTTGAAGGGGTAGGCATAAAAGACGCAGTATCCCCTACGGTCGGTGTGGACCCTCTCCTCGCTTCTAGCGAGAATGACGTCAGCATAGCCGGGGATGACCCCCTGTCCCCGTAGTCGGGACATCCCAATCTCCCCCATTAATGGGGCTTCATCCACCTGATCCTCCCCACCATCGGCGGTGAAATCAGTCATCGGAACTCCGGGCAGAGGTACTATCTCGTCAACAGACGGAGCTTCACCGGTCTCCACCAGTTCTGCACTGCCCATTGCCGGAAATGGCCCCTCGGTCACCGGTGAGTTAACCGGAAGATCCGACGGAAGAACGTTTTGGGAAGAAATGCCTGCCATTGTTGATACAATAACGAGAAAGAAACAAAAGTTTGGGGGACGAAGACGAAGGTGAAACAGCAGTAAGAAAAGCTTATTCAGAATCTCTCTCAGACAAACAATGAGAATGTGAAAACCGAATGCCTCAGCCTCTATTTATAGGCAACGCAAGTGGCCTTCATGCCCCCCAACAGCCACCATTAACTACATGCCCAACCGCACGCCGGTTCGATTCCATAGGAATATGCGTCATTATGACAGGCTCCATAAAGCAGCCTTGCGATCACCAATCGGCGTCTCGCCCTCGAAATGGTTATAACGACCTATGAATGCCGAGGAGATGCTCCTTGCGCCCTAGAAATTTTTTGACATCGCCAAACACGTCTCAAGCTTGCCCTCACTCCCCTCGGCCGCACAACCTCAAGACCCGTCCGCCATGGTCGACGGGTATGCACCCAAAACAAACGTAAGGATCAGAGCACAACGAAGCTCGACCTCACTCGAAGTGAGTTAAAAGGTCAAGCGCCATCGCCAAGGAGGAGAGTTCGACCTCGATCGAACGATGACTTGATAGCACAATACCAGAATACTAATACTCTACAAGGCTAAGGGTCATCGCCAGAGAGAATTCGGCCTCGACCGAAGCAACAGTCGATGGAATCCACTCATCGAGCTCGGCCAAGGCCCGACCTCAATAAGCGGAGGGACTAACTATATGGGTCAGAATCCGACCCCACGATAATTAACGAAGCTAATCCCATCTTAAGCTAATCCATGATTAATCAGTGGCACGTCCACTCAGAACTAACGATATTCAACCCGCATCTGATTCGATCAGCAAGGCCATGGCCCATCCGCCACCACGAAGGCGAAATTCCAACGTGGTCACGGCCACTTATTGCCAGCTCACGAGGCTCACAGCTATAAATACCAAGAGAGGAAACCCTAGAAAGGGGGGCTTCTTCTTCACCACTATTAAGAGAGAAAAAAGAGAGACAACGATACCCAAAATTATGGGAAAGAGGAACACCATTGTAAGGCTCTGAACCTCTTCATGGAGAGGCAGACCAAACCAATATTATCAATAAAGGCTTCTAATGCTTCTCCCCCTAATCCTGAGTACTTATTTTCGTCTTCTTCATTTGGTCCAACGGATTATTACGGTTTGCTATGATTTTCCCGTGATTCATTTATATTATTTTATATTCATAAGTTATGTAATAACTTTTGAGTCAAACACTATTTTTATACAAAGTTTCAAAAATTTAATAGTAAATGTTAATAGTTTGCACTTTTAGTATAGTTCTTTACCTTTACATTCTAGTTTGATTGGTAGTTTTCTTTTGTTAAGTGTAAGAATCAATTTCGTGCTAAAATTAATATATTTTTAATTGAGTCCTTAAATTATTCATCGCTAGTTGATTCAGTTATCATCAATATATCTTAGTAAATAATAGAATTCTCAAAGGACAATTGATTTGATAGTGTTACGTTGAAAATGTGTTCTCCGGAATATGTGTTTGGTAGTGTATGTCTTATATTTAAGAAAAATCCGATAAATAATCGAAAAAACCGAAAAACCGACAAAACCCGACATAAACCGAATCGAGAAAAAACCGACTTAATTGGTTTGGTTTGGTTCTAATATTTGAAAAACCGACTTACTTGATTTGATTTCTTTTTAGAAAAAAATCAATCCAAACCGTACCATGAACACCCCTAATCATAACTAACAGATACCCAAGAACAGAAAAGTCTCCGAACTAAACTTATTAGAGAGAGAGAGAGAGAGGAAATACGTGTGTTTACATGACACGGAGCAGTCGATGTTGAAAGTCTTAAACATAACTAACTAAGCCTAAGAACATTAAAGCAATTGCTTTAAGCCTAAAAACCTGAGTGCTCCAAGTGAACCAAGCTATTTCACTTCAAAACCTAATTGAATTATTCTACAAATATAAATTTATTTTTCATTTAGTGGTAAAAAATTAAGACCACTAGATAATGATAATTTTAAAAGACATTACGTTAACCATAAATATTTCATAAAATATAGGATAAGTTTTGTGAATGATAAAACCACGTACAAGATGGTTCGAACACCACCGTTATAAATAAATTCAAACAAAATTATATATAAATCTGAATGTATAAATTCTAAATCGAATTCATTAATTTTATCAAGCCATTAATTTAGATTTTTGCTTGCCATTTAGCACACCTATAAAGATAATACTAGAGAAATAATAGTATGTTACCTCGAAGGAGAAAAAAAAGCCCATCTCCCTTTAAAAGTGCACGGATATTACTATATACACACTATTTAAAGAAAAAGAGGGAGACATATTTTTGTGTTAGGTATTTTGCATGTTTAGAAATGGGTCCAGAAACTTAGGCTTAAATATAGCATTTGAATTAAAAGCTCCTTTGCTGGGCTCTTTTTTATTTCCCTTAGGTGGTCATCTTAAAATTTAAATATTATTGAAATACGAGAATTTAAAATATGAAAACATTGAGAGAAATAGTAAAGAATATAGGCACATTCACACACTAGAACCCTAATATTATTGAGTGACTTCAATTGTGAGGGTTTAGTACTATTATTTGTATTCATCTCCATGAGAGTAAGTTCAGTCCCCAACATTATAGTGATTGTTAATTCATATAGGGAGTTTTAAATGTAAGAAAAATGCACATCGAAGGCACTGGAATTGTATCTCTGAATATCTAACGTATATGTTGGGTGATGCATTAACACGTTTTCTTGATTTGTTAAAACTGCTCCTAGTACATAAGAATGCTGGGCCTTAATGAAGGGCATTTGGGTTGGCCGAATTAGTAAAAATTGCACGGAGCGCCCATTTTTTTTTAAAGTTTTAACTTGTACCCATTTTTTAAACAACTTCAGCCCCCTTTCCCTCCTCCTTCTCCTCCTTCGTTTTCTTCTTCTTCTTCTTTCTTCGTTAATTGTTCTCTTTATTCTTAACATCGAATTATCTTCTTTCGATGTTGCAGGTTCTATTGACCGAATATAAGAGTCTGCCTCCCCTATTTCAGGACACACCTAATGCTATCCAAGAGTTGACGATTGCACGTAATATGCTCCATCCTTTTTTATCTGATTTTATTTTACTTCTTTGCTTAATTGCTTTATGACTGACTTTTGAAACATTGATAGGAAGTACATAAAGTAATATGAAAGTTTGTAAGATGGAACTGTGAAACAAATAATTAGAGATGAATATAGATGCTTACACATTTGCATGTGTGAGACAAGAGCAAATCAGAAAACTTTAGCTCTAGAGCTGAAGTTCGCCAGTTACAAAACAAAACTTCAGATCTAGAGCTGAAGTTCGCTAGTTACAAAATAAAAACTTTAGATTAGAGCTGAAGTTCGCCAGTTATAAAAATAAAAACTTCAGCTCTGAAGTTCGCCAGTTACAAAACAAATACTTCAGCTCTAGAGCTGAAGTTCGCCAGTTACAAAAATAAAAACTTCAGCAATTACAGACAAAAACTTCAGCAAATAGAGAATAAAACTTCAGCTACTATGCTTAAGTTCAGCAATTACAAACAAAAACTTCAGCACACTTGCTACTTCAGTCCCGTCTACTAGAATGCCTAAGCTTTGCGTGATTGCCTTTGCTACTTCAACCCCGTATGCTGAAGTTACGTGAAAAAGTGGGTACGCTTGCAATTTTTTTTGGAAAGCGGGCACATGTTAAAATGTGACCCAAAAAGCGGGTATAGATGCAAATTCCCGCCGAATTATGAGTCTTTTCCAAAAAAATTTTAAGGATTTTTAGTTTTAATAATTTAAAATTGTAATAATTATCATATACGTACTAAAAGGTGGGGCATAAGGTGAGTGTTTTAATTAAAAACTTTATAGAAAATAAAATACCTAGCATTATTTTACAAGTATAAATATCACAACAATGCTAATGTTATTATGAGATACAAAACAATTATAATGTCTTAACAATTAAAAAATTATAATTTTGTAAAAACTATGATTTTACCTTCTTAAAGATAAATATTCAATAATTTTATTAGTATTTTAATTCAAAATAGGAAAAATTTCATATTAAAACAACTGGGCTGCCTATTTTTCTACTTTATAGCCCATATTTCAATTTACAATTGAGTAGTCCAAAAATAACAGGCCCATATCTGAAAAAGGGGCGTTATTTTCGTTTTTTGGGATTCAGAAGCGGGATTTTGTAACTTTCAGCGGGATTTTCTCTCATTCTTTCCATTCTTCTTCACCAAATCTACAAAAATGAGATCTTGCAGTCAATGCAACTCCAAAAACTCTAGAAATTGTTCTTAATCTCGAATTAACAGCAAATCAAACACGAAAAGTGAATTTTTTTTTGCTGCAGTCAGCGCAATTTTCATTTTTGCTGCAATTTTGTTTTCAACTTTTTGTTCGATGGAGATTTTTTCAGTTTACGTTCTTCATAGTGGTGAATGGGAAGAAAACAAGTTTATCAATTTCGCCAGCGATTGTGTAATAATCGAGTCGACATTCAACTATAACAATTTAGTTGCAGCTATTTCGGAACAAATTAGAATCGATTGTGAGTTAAACACATTAGAGATTAACTTTCTCCCAAAGGATGGTTTGCCACCGATCCTGATTTACAACGATACGAGTGTTAAGGTGTATATCAAATTAAAGAAGAAAAACTTGAATTTCACTGAATACCCGTTGTATGTAACTGTGAAAGAGATTTATGATAATCGTTTGGTTGCTACAAGTTCCAATTGTATAGATGTATCCACGATTGATAGCACTGAGATTATGCATGATATCGAATTTATTGAAAACACGAAATTTAGTGAAAACACGAGTAATAGATAATATGTTGAACGAATTTGTTAAGGAGGGTCAAGTTTATAAAGATAAAGAGACAATTGTCAGTGTGATGAAGAACTTGGCTGTACGCGAGAGGTTCCAATTCAAGTTGAAGAGATCAAGCACAACAAGGTATGACAATAGTTTTATATTCTGTTATATATATGTATAAATATGTATAAAGTAGTATATTTGTATATAGGTATTAAAATTAGTATATATCTAGTTATGTTTTTGTATACAAGTGTATTTAGAAGTTGAGTGATCTTTAATCCTAGGTATCACCTTATGTGTGTGGATGACAATTATGCTTGGAGTTTCAAATCTTCTGCCGTTTACAAGGCAAACATATTCTAGGTGAGAAGTTACAATAATAATCACACATGCGGCTATGGTGAAAGATACTTAATACAACGTCAAGCTACTTCGGGTGTAATTGCTAGTATAGTCAAGGACAAGTATGTTAATCCAAAAAAAAAATTACACCGCAAATGATATAATAGAGGACATACAAAAGCAACACGGGGTTGAAGTGAGCTACATGAAATCATGCAGAGCTAAAGATAGCAATGGCAATGATAAGAGGGAATCCGAGCGATTCATATAAGGAGTAGGCGAGGTATTTGTATATGTTGGAGCATACAAATCCAGGAACGGTTACAAAGTTGCACAAATCAGAAGATGGATGCTTTCTTTATGCATATGTTTCGCTATATGCATCTATCAAGGGTTGGGAGCATTGCAGACCGATAATGGTTGTTGATGGAAGTTTCCTTAAAGCAACATATAAGGGTACCATATTGACTGCTTGCACACAAGATATAGCTGGTGAGTTGACTGCATCTACCTTGTTTCTGCAGTTTGTATAATGTTGTAGTTTCATGTATAAAAGTGTATAGGATTTCAGAGCTGTTGTTTTTATAAAATTTGCAGTATGTATAAAGTTGTATAATCGTGTATAACTGTGTATAAGATTTGTATAATTGTCTGAATCCTAATATCTATTTTGTATAAACAGGAAAAATCCTTCCACTTGCATATGCAATTGTAGATTTAGAGAATAACAAATCTTGAGAGTGGTTCTTCGTCCAGATAAATGGTACTTTTGGTGTTAGGGAATGGATGTGTATAGTTTCAGATAGAAGCGAAAGCATCTTCAATGCCACAAAAGCTGTGTACCCAGACGTACCACATTGTATTTGCATATTTCACTTGTGGCAGAATGTCAAGCGCACATTCAAGAAACATCACAAACAATTGAAGGATATCTTCTTTGCTTTGGCTAGAGCTTACACGATAGAGAAGTTTGACTACCATATGACAGAGATGTGCAAAATTGATCCGAGGGTGCAGCCTTACTTGTTCGAAATTGGCTACGAAAGGTGGTCTAGGGCATACTCCAAAGTGAAAAGGTCAATGGTAATGACTTCCAATATTGCAGAGTCAATTAATGCAGCAAACAAAGATGCTAGAGAGTTACCAGTAATGCGATTGCTAGAGTACATGACAAATTTGCTACAACAGTGGAACAACAAAAACAGGAAAAGTGCAATGGAGACATCTACAGAGCTTGGCGAAAAGTACGACAAACTCTTTCGAGAAAATCTGATTGCATCGGAGCAAATGACGGTAAAACGAATCAAGTATAATGATGCTTGACACTGCTGACAAGCATTTTACTGCTTGTATAAGGATGTATGACTCTGTATAATAATGTATAATGTGCTTTAACTTTTTTTTAAAAAAAACTTTTACAGGTGAGGCCTGCTACGAAGCAGTCATATACTGTGCTTGAAGGGGTAAGGCGAAATATAGTGTGCCTTGAAGAGGGAACATGTAATTGCGGCAAATTTCAAATGGATGAACTTCCATGTCTGCATGCTTGGGCGGTTTTGAAGAACCAGCAGCTGAAACCTGGCCAATATTGCTCTTTTTACTACAAGAAGGATAACCTCCTTAGAACTTATGAATTTCCAGTGAATCCGATGCCATATGAGAGTTTATCGGTAATCCTAACAGAGGTGCTGGAAGATGTGGTCCTACCACTTAAAGGGAGAAGGAATGCAGGAAGGCCAAGAAAGGAAAGACTCAAACCTGCTTCAGAGAAAGAGTCTAAGAGGGCGTTTTCATGTTCTTTGTGTGGACAAAGTGGTCACAATAGAAAAATATGTAGGAATCGACCAAAAATAAATAGTTGAAAACATAACACTTCCTATTATATATGTTGTCATGTTGAGTTAAGTTTCACAAACAATAGAGTTACAAATGTTGAGTAGTTAAGTTTCACAAGCAATTGAGTTACAAATGTCAATAAAGACTAACAATTAACACTATATGTTGCAATTATGTTAAATATGTTTCATTATACATGTTTTGATTATCCAATAATAGTGTGTTGCTGTTTTTAATGATACTAAATATATTGATATATTGTACAAATGCAAAACAGAACTGCAAACAATCAATGGTATTATATGTATACTGTCACACCTCTTTTTTCATTACTACACCCCGTGAAGGGTATAATAAAGGGAGTTTTTCCAATTAAAGGACAATCGAAACGGGATTCATTTTATTAAGAGATTCAGAGTCGCCACTTGGGAGATTTATGGTGTCCTAAGTCACCGGTTCGAATCCCTAATCGAGGAAAGGGTTTACTCTGTTTAACAGTCGCGAACCAGAAATCCGGGTAAGGAATTCTGTTAACCCGGGAGAAGGGGTTAGGCACTCCCGAATTCCGTGGTTCTAGCACGGTCGCTCAACTGCTATATTTGGCAAAAGTCTGATTTTAATACATGTCATCCTATAGTGCAATTTTAAATATTATTTAACCGCTTTTAATTAAAAAAAATTTAAGAAAGTGAACGTCGTTTAAAAACGTGTTTTTGGATCACGTCACATGAAATGCACCCGTATCCTCGACACATTCTTATTCAACATTTTGGGATTTGGATTTGGGTTGCATGAAATGCACACCCGTATTTAAGAAGGTAATATTATTAAAAGACGCGCCTAAAGCAACTAACGCATTGTTAACTTTGCGGGGGCCATGAAAATTCGCTAAATGACACGTCCCGAGTTCTAAGAATTTTAAATGAAATAATTAAGTGAGGGCCATGCATTTGAGATTCTATTTGGCGCGGCGCACCTCAAATTATTCTAAAGGATTTTACTCAACTGGAGCAAACTAAGGATATTCATGACTTATTTTCTAGACTACTTTGAGATTATTGTATAGCATGAGAGTTATGGAAGAGATAATAAAAAGAAAAACTAAACATGGACTACATAATTCTTAAAACAGTCAAAAAGGCAAAATAAGAACTATTAAATGAACGAGTCCAAAAATTTTATTCATTAAATAGGTCATGGTTGCGCTAGGATGGCTACTGCTCAGCAATTCATGCATCTCTTTAGCATTAATATATACTCCATTCAAACAAATCTACTCACATTAAAAAAACATATACTCCATTCAAACACAATTATATCAACAGTATCCATACTAGTTCGTGGCTCACCAGATTTAGGCTCCAGGCATGAAATCGTTATGCTAACAAGTTATTAACAACCAATCCCTTTGTGATAACAAATCGTTAAGAGCATTTAGCTTAGCATCACACATCTTAAAAAATCAGTCCCACTTATACATTTATTGCTTTCTACTTGACTGTTTCCCCATATAACCTGATGCCCAATCTTCATTAAACAATTCCAAATCTATTTTGTCTCATTATTCCATGAACGAATCTTAACTATTAAAGAAATCAGCAGACATCCGAAGCATGAGAGTGATTTTATGGAGATTGATCGCAATTATTTGGATCACAAATTTACAATTTGGATAAACTGAACTAGACCTACCAGATAGCTTTCATGACAGCAGTAATCTAAAACAACATGTAACACAACTTTAACTCATCAACAATTGAGTCATCTTATTAAAATAGAGTAATCACAAGGCAAAACAAACAGACATATCGAAATCAACAAACTAACAAATGCAACTACGACTTCAGCACGAAGAGAAACGAATCCAAACGTATAGGTCTAGTTGAATACCTGACTGGGCAGAAATTAACTTGGAAAAACCAAATAAAAGCTGGAAAAAGTGATTGGAGCTTAACAGAACAGAATCAGCAGAGAATGACAGTAATCGATATCGAATCTAATCCTCGGCAGCTTTGTAACCCAGGGACGAAGATTAAAATTTTGAAGCTCTAACTTGTTGAATCTTTTGTATTTCTTCGAATTCCCAAAGCTCTTAGATCTTAATTTTCAATTCTCCAAAGTTGAGTCTGTCCTTTTTAGCTCTTTTTGTGTGTGTTTATGTGAAGAAGAAGAAGATGAGCAGGGGCGCTCCCCTTTTTTTTTGGGGGTCAAGGATCTCCTTTTATCTTTATCCCCACCCCTAGGTGTTATGTGAGGTCTTATGTGGGGGATATTTTTTTGGGGAAAATATTTTGGGGGAAGGTTCTTCCAGTTCTTTTTTTTTTAATCCCAATTTTCTTTTTATCTCTTTTTTTATTAAAAATCCTAGAATTAAAAAACCTAAAAAAAAATATAAAAAGCTACTTAATCCTATATTAAAAGAGAAAAATCAATAAAAAGAAGCATTTTTTGTGATTTTTTGTAATTTTTATAAAACATGTAACTATCGATTAATCCTAAAAATGTAAAAGTAAGGCCTAAATGTCATGCGTGATATTTTAGTATTTTTCATGATTTAAATGCAAGAAAAATGCAAACAATTAATAAAAATCTATAAAATTCCTAAAATGGCAAATAATTAAGGAAAAAATCTATTTTCTCAGGATTTTGTAGGAGTATTTCGTATAGGGCAAAAATCACGTGCTTACAGCTGCCCCTCTTTGCTCGGAAACATGAAGAGTTTTCGGACAAAGATAAAGTGAGCAATATGAGGGATTTTTGCCCATTTGAAACTCCATGAGAAGCATTTTTGAAAGAGTCTGACCGAACCTTACTTCAGAGGTTGCCTACATATCCTTGGCTAAAAAGGAATCAGGTCAGTGTAGTTCGGGAAGGTCTGGTAGCTGGGACTACCATGAAGCTGTGGTTTCGCTGTTGCTGCTGCTGTTGCTACTGCTTACCGAACTCCCTTATTACACCTTGTCAAAAATAAAAAGAAACTAGACTAAGCTATGAGCTATGAATTACAAAAGATCCTATCTATATCTTCAAACTTGATCTTGTATTTCTTGTTGCCTTGTTGTATTGTATTCTCCCCGGCGACATCCTTTTGTTGCTGCCTTGAATTGTGATCTGAGATGTTTTGCCCTTTCTCCAGGTGGCTGCCTGACTGCTGACTACACTTTGAGATGTTTTCCTTTCTCCGGGTGATGCTTGACCGTTGAACTCGAATGTATTCCCTGCTCTCCAAGCGGGTTCCAGATTGCTGTATTGAACGGTATTCCTCTGTTCTTCAGGCGGGCTCCTAATTGCTGAAACTTGAAATGTATGCCTCTGTTCTCCAGGCTTGCTCCTGACTTCAACAAAATAGACAAAAATAAAGAAAATCTATTGCCCCAGTTTGGTGACTGGGCATCATATTACCAGATATTAATAAGAATTTGAAAAATTAAAACTTGAATTGTAATACCTCTGTTCTCCAGGCGGGCTCCTGACTGCTGAAACTTGAATTGTAATACCTCTGTTCTCCAGGCGGGCTCCTGACTGCTGAAACTTGAAATGTATGCCTTTGTTCTCCAGGTGGGCTCCTGACTGCTGAAACTTGAAATGTGTGCCTCTGTTCTCCGGGCGGGCTCCTCTGTTCTCCAGGCGGGCTCCTGACTGCTGAAACTTGAAATGTGTGCCTCTGTTCTCCAGGCGGGCTCCTGACTTCAACAAAGACAAAACAAAGAAAATCTCTTGCCTCAGTTTGGTAACTGGGTATAGCATGTTATCAAATATTAAAAATTAAAAGCTAAAATTTGAATTGTACTTCCCTTGTTCTCCAGATGGGCGCCTGACTGCTGAAGCTTGAAAAGTATTCCCTTGTTCTCCAGGTGGGCTCCTGATTTCTGAACTTGAAAAGTATTCCCTTGTTCTCCAGGTGGGCTCCTGACTGCAACAAAATAAACAAACAAAGAAAATTTTCTGCCCCAGTTTGGTAACTAGGTACGACATGTTATCAAATATTAAAAATTAAAGCTAAAATTAGAATTGTACTTCCCTTGTTCTCCAGGTGGGCGCCTGATTGATGAAGCTCGGAAAGTATTCCCTTGTTCTCCAGGTGGGCTCCTGATTGCTGAACTTGAAAAGTATTCCCTTGTTCTCCAGGTGGGCTCCTGACTTCAACAGAATAGACATAAAACAAAGAAAATTTTCTGCCCCAGTTTGCACTAGGAAGATTTGTGAGTTGTTAGCAAAATATAGATCACCTAAACTATTGATGCAATGATGAGAATAAAGCTAAAGACTTGATTGGAATGTAGGTCTCCTGTGAGTAAAACCAAGGACATTTGGCTGGCAAATTTATCAAACTAGGTCTTCTATCTTAGGAGAAAGATTCATCAGACTAAGATTTAGATCCTAGGAGAAAATTCATCAGACTAGGTCTATGTATCTTAGGAGAAAGATTCATCGGACTAAGATGTTGATCCTAGGAGAAAATTCATCAGACTAGGTTACTATTTTTGTTATCTTAGGAGAAAGATTCATCAGACTAAGATTTTGATCCTAGGAGAAAGATTCATCAGACTAGGTTTTCTATCTTAGGAGAACAATTCATCAGACTAAGATTGTGATCCTAGGAGGAAAACAATGTGAAAAGCAACGGCAACATTTTATGCACGCTAACAAGACAGGCAAGGGCGAAGATTTGAGAAACTTCCCTTTTGTCGGCTCTCCTCTTCTTCCTTTTCTTTTTTTTTCCTTATTGTTGAACCAACTTTCTTGCACTGCTTTGTTCCTGTTTCAAACAAAGAAAACTTGTGAGTTTAAAATGTGGTGGTTAGTTTGTGGCCTTGAACTTTGAGGCCGGCTGCTTCTGCATTTGCCAAGATGACTGATTTCCACTCGAAGACCTTGCTTGTTCCCGATATCCTCTACTTGTTGCATTGCATGAACTGGCATCCCCCAACCCTTATGTCTCATATGAATCCCAAAGCACGTCTATTGCTCCCACTTCGCGTACATGATGTTCTTTTTTGACTTAATCACTGGCCTCGGCCTTGAAGTTGTATTGTTCCTTCACTTGCCTTGATAACCGATTCTCACTTGGAGACCTTGCTAACCACTTTCCTTAACGCAGAAAATACCTCTGATCCGTTCACCAAGCACCCTCCATCTGATATGTACCAATACTTTTGATCCATTCTCCCCAAACCCTTCATTTGTTGCGTTGTTCATGAATTAACAAATACCAAGCCCTCGCATTTCACAAGGATCCCAAGGCATGTAGATTGTTGCCAACTCAGTGTGCCTGCTGTTTTTCCGGACTTATGACGATTTGATTTGCTGGCCAGATCCTGTTTTGTTCAATTGGAATGCTGGTGGCAGATTTTGAAGTCATTTCTCACTTGTTATGACCGAATTGACTCAGGATGAGGAAGTAAACAAGACGAAAGGAACAGAGTAGAGGACAGTGGAAAGAGATGATTCCTAACAAGAATACTACAAAAGAAACCTATCGGATGTGGACACCGACTCTAATGACCTTGATATGCACCTGCAGTATATTCTGTTTAGCAAATCTGATGTTCAGCTCTTGTTGTACCTTTCTCCGTGAAACTGGGCTTCAACGCTCCGCTTACCCAATCTGAATCACAATCCTTTTTCGACTTATGGTGCCCGTGGGTTTTCACCATCAAGCCTCTCTCATTTTTGGTCTTTTTTCTCAACTCACCATCGCCTTATGGTGCCCGTGAAGGTTTTCACCAGTAAGACTCTCTCATTTTTGATTTCTCTCAGCTTTCGTCGCCTTGCGCTACCCGTGAGGGTTTTCATTGATAGGGCTTTCTCATTTTTCAATTTCCTTCATTTGGACCGGAGTGTTGCCCCTGATATGATTCACATCTGCTCACTTGACTTGGCATCTCTCGAAGATTGATCAGAAGGTCTTCCTTTGGACCGTAATGTGGGCTTTTGGATAGGGTTAGAAAGAAAGGGTATCAAAGGCTCAAAACAATTCAACATGGGCTCAAAATTACAACTTTCGGAATCAGATTTCTCACAACAACCACAACTTCTGCCCCAATTTCTTTCTTGGGGACTTTTGGATTTTTGTTTGGTGTGACTGAACCTCAGAGAGAGGCTGCCTACGTACCCTTTCGGGATCAAGTCAAACATAGTTCAGGACATAAAACTACATTCGTTATTGCGATCTTTCCTTTTCTTCCACTTTTCTTTTCTTTCTTTTCATTTCTTTCTTTTCCTTTTCTTTTCTTTTCTTTTCTTTTCTTTTGCTTTTCTCTTCTTTTTTCTGTTTTTATTTTCTATTCTTTTTTCTTTGTTTTTTTCCTTCTTTTCCCTTTCTTTTTCCTTTTCTCTTCTTTTCTCTTCTTTTTTCTTTTCTTTTCTTTTTCTTTTCTTTTTCCTTTTTCACTGTTTTTCTCTTGTTTCTCCACTTTCTTTCCCCGCTCGGACTTATGAGCTTTATTATTGATTCCGAAAGAGGGGTATGCATGAAAATAACCGAGGCTCAAAGGGGTAACAAATGGTAAAGTGTTTGGATAGCAGAACAAAATGCCTTCATCATTCCAATCTCCAAAACATGCCAAGTACAAACTACACAATTAAACAAACATGGGGAAAACATACGTAACATCTTTTGATTGCACCAGAATTACTAACCATATCCACACATTTGCCTTCTACATTTGTCAATTGCCTAGCGCCATTGGACAACAATCTCGGTACCATAAACGGCCCCTGTAGACTCGGGGCAAACTTGCCTTTGGTCTCAAACCGATGTGGCATGATGCATTTCAACAGTATTTCTTTATGTTCCGTCTGACCCAGTTTCACACAATTTGGGCTCGAAGAGATTTCAAAATCCCTCGACTGTCCTTACATCTTTAACATTGTTTTATTGCTTCTGACTTTTAAAACCAGGCTGAGAATTATGCGTGCATGTCATGTCACCAAAACCAGCATGAAAAGAATTGCAAAAGGAGAATGGAACTAGATAAAATGACTAGAAATGGAGGGAAACAGAGAATTGCATTAGACTGATGTGAAAGGGTTTAAACAACGAAACAAGCAAACTAGACTAGAGTTACAACCCTTGAACAAACCTAAACAGCACTACACAAGCTACTACGACGAGACAAACAAGACAAAGTGAAAGGATAGAAGGGTTTGAGTCACAAGACAATATCCGGATTACAACCCTGAAATAACCCGGACAACAGAAATGACAACAAAATAAACCACCAAAACTCCAAGAGATGGAGCGTCTTTCCAATTACCAAGCATGACGTCTTAGCCACTGAATTTCACACCAAGATTGCTGGAATTTTCACAAGTCTTCATCACGTTGTTCTGAGCAAACTGCTTCTGGGTTTCTTCTGCCGGCTCACTCTCACGATCAATCATACCCACCATATGCGTCTCATTGTGCACAGGAGATGGATCTTGGCCAGTGTTTGTTGCATCTGGATTTTGCACGCCGATGTCGCCTGCATCAATAAGCTTTTGAATTGCATTCTTCAGATTCCAACATTTCTCTATGTCGTGCCCCAGGGCACCTGAGCAATATGCGCAGTGTTGAGAAGGGTCGAACTTCTTT
This sequence comes from Nicotiana attenuata, assembly GCF_001879085.1. NCBI lineage: Eukaryota > Viridiplantae > Streptophyta > Magnoliopsida > Solanales > Solanaceae > Nicotiana > Nicotiana attenuata. The sequence continues at coordinate 55,598,587 of NC_031993.1, forward strand.
GGAGGAGGGTTCGACACTTTTATCTGAATCGGCTTCAACATGTCCAGTGTCCTTAACCCCTGAAACAGACTGGCGTATGATTCTCCTAACAGAGTGAAGGCTTTCTTCTTTCGTAACCTCTTATTCTTAAATGCTGGATTGGGCCGAAAACCTGATCTGGGGTGTTGTTGGGAAGCTCGCGGGGGTAGATGGGCATTATTTTGAGCTGGGTACTATGATGTGCGACTTTGGGATTTTTGTGGAGAGAAGTAACATCGGGGAAGGTCATCTAATGCACAAGGATAACCACGGGGACGATGTCGAGGCTGGAAGTGTTGATCAGGAAAACCTATCGGATCGTCTTTTCCGTTCCTCTTTCTTCCAACCAAGCTTACTGGTATGTTCTAAATGGCTTCCGAACAACTCACGATTTTGCCTAACTTAATTCCTTCTTCCACTAGCTCCCCTATTTTTAACACATCATTGAAAGCCTTTCCCAGGGCCGGGATCAAATGACTGTAGTAGGTGGGTCCCTGGGCCTGCAGAAAAAGCTTAACCATTTCTTCTTCGCTGATCGGGGGACTGACTCGAGTAGCTTGCTCCCTCCATCTGAGCCCAAACTCATTAAAGCTTTCCTCCGGCCTCTTTTCCATCTTAGATAGCGAGGTGCGGACTGGGGTAACACTTGATTTGCATTGAAAGTATCGGACAAAGTCTTGAGCCATGTCACGCAATGTAAGCCACTCATCGGCATTTTGACGACCATGCCAGTCCAAAGCTGCCCCAGTTAGGCTTTCTCTGAAATATGTCATCATCACGTCATCTTTCTCTCCAACAATCCTCATTTCATTGCAATAGACCCTCAGGTGGGCTACCGGGTCTCCACGTCCATCATACAAGTTAAATTTTGGTACTTTGAATCCTGCGGGCAGGCGGGCGTCATGTGGCACAATCAATTCTGTGCGAGTCGTGCTACCCTGGCCTTCCACTCTTCGCTTGTCCCTTAAGGACAGTTCTATGCTTTTCCGCTTCCTGGGCGTCTCATCTCATCCTTCCCTTCCTATAACCTTTTTATTTCTAGCATGGGGCTCATCCCGGGAGCTCTTCTTGTATGAATCAAGGACCCTGTGGGCAACCTCTGGAGGGTGAAATTGGGCATTACGAGCTTTGAATGGGTGTTCATTATTTGGGGTAATGGATATGACAGGAGGGCAATATTGGGGAGAAGTAAATGGAGGATGCGTGATGGAGCTACTAGGGTGGTTGGGAAAATTGGGATAAGCGGGTGTATCTGGAGAATATGGAGGATCATCTGGCATTGTGTTGGGAGTTTGGGTAAGGGCAGCATCCGGAAAAATTGGTGGTGGCGGGGGCGGCGCCTTTCCAGTCATCCAAGCTCGATACATGTTTGTCATGTGTTGTCTCAGCATCCGCACCTCTTCAACCAACCCATTATCCCTTTCCACCAACTGTTGCCGAGCACCGGTATCAACCAACTCAGTTCTCTTGTTATTTCCATTGCCTCTTGTCCTTGTGTTGTGAATCAGAGTTACCACTTTAAAACCACAAACCAAACACCTTGTTGGAATTACATGACAAAATGAAACCATCATGTTAGCGTTAGGGCATTTAACATATTGGTACCTGCACATTTGGGGAGTGAATGCACCTAGGCAGTTAACCATTTCTATTATGCCTTTGCTTGGTTGCATGCGTCATCCCGGCTTTTCCGTTTTCTTCATTCGCCAATTGCAAACTTCCTCTTCTCTTTTCTTTTCCTTCTTTTTCTTCTCCTTCTTTTTACCTTTGTCTTCTCTTGTTCCTATTCGCTCCTTTCCTCAAAATTATTATTTTTTCACTCTTTTCTTTCCTTTGCTCTTTTTTATTTTCTCTTGCTTGCTTTTATTTAGTTCCTATTTTCTTTTGTTTTTCTTTCCCTCTCTTGGTTTTCCCCTTTTCATTTAGTTACGGTCGAATCCTATGGAGATTGCCTACGTATCACGACTCTGCGTGAATCAGACCAAGCGTAGTTCTTGCAAATAAATGCAACAAATAAATGCAAGAAATAATAATAAAAAAACAATTTTTCGGGAATTTTCAAATTTTCATTAATAACAACTGCGATTACAAAGCTATTAGACTATTTGTTTTTCTTTTCTCGGAAAAGGAAAGTACAAAAACCAGCCTCAGAAGCAGAAATACAGACTCGATTATCTAAGAATACATCAAAACTTCAAATCCTGGGGCCCGCGGGGCATCTCTCGGCATCGCCACGGGCCTGCGCAAGACTGAGAAGGTTTCAATGTCAACTTTAGGCTACTTAAAGAAAGCTGGCCATGTAATGACTTATTTTGACTTAAAAACAAGAAAAGTGGCTATGTTTCAAATATATTTATTTTGAGAAAACAAAGACCCGGTTTTGCAAATACGGCCTTTCAGCACTTCCGAAAGGGAGATTTTAAGGTTGTGTCCGCAAACCGTTTTAAAATGACTCAGGCTGGCTGTTCTTGCAAAAACGGCCTTCCGGCGCCCTTTTGGGAACATTTGGCTTATTTTTTACAAGAATGGCGTCACCCGACTTATTCATGACGAAATTAAAAATTTTGGCATTTTTTTTGGCTGTTTTTTGCAAAAAAGGGAGATTGGACCCGATGAGGGTTGCCTATTTATCTCACATCCGGTGAGAATCAAACCGGCGTAGTTCTGGCAAACTTGTCAAGACAACAATCTCTTTTCTTTTGTTTTTTCAAATACTTTCCTTTTTTCATTTTTCAAAATTCCGGCAGCATTTCGGCGCTACTTGGGTATTGGTTTTTCATAATAAATGGTCACCCTCACTTAGTCCTGACACTGCTTATTTTCATACTTCACTCATTTAGACAAGCCGGTCAACATGCAAAGCCGAGCAAATAAATGCGCAAGTAGCACGTAAGATGCATCAGGATAGTCTTTTCATTTTCAGGTCACCTGTCCTAGACGGACCCAACCCCTGTGTTGAGTCCCCTAAGTCAAATGCACATGATGCAAACAAGAGTCCTACTAGGGATCCGGCATGAGGTTTTGTCCTTCTAGGTTTAAACCCTAGGTTTATTGGTCTAGACCTGGCTTACCCGAGCGGACAACTAGGGCCGGGGGGGGGGGGGCAGCGTACCGGGGATACAGAAGCTCCGCCGGCTTAGCAACATATCCAAACCTCGTTGTAAATGGGAAAAGACTCTAAACAGAAGAGAAGCTACACGAAGTGCACCCTTCTCCAGGATGTAGAAGACTCAGAAAGAGGGAGGTATTCGCGACAATTTCTATATACAATTTCAACAAATATCAAAGCGGTAAAACAATTAGCACATAAGACATGAAACATGTAGAAAAATCAGATAAAGCCAAATATAACAATTTAACTGAGCTCGAATTCTTGAACCCTGAATCGAAATTCTGGGTTCTTCTCCCCAGCAGAGTCGCCAGAGCTGTCACACCTCCTTTTTCATTACTACACCCCGTGAAGGGTATAATAAAGGGAGTTTTTCCAATTAAAGGACAATCAAAACGGGATTCATTTTATTAAGAGATTCAGAGTCGCCACTTGGGAGATTTATGGTGTCCCAAGTCACCGGTTCGATCCCGAATCGAGGAAAGGGTTTGACTCTGTTTAACAGTCGCGAACCAGAAATCCGGGTAAGGAATTCTATTAATCCGGGAGAAGGGGTTAGGCACTCCTGAATTCCGTGGTTCTAGCACGGTCGCTCAACTGCTATATTTGGCAAAAGTCTGATTTTAATACATGTCATCCTATAGTGCAATTTTAAATATTATTTAATCGCTTTTAATTAAAAAAAATTTAAGAAAGTGAACGTCGTTTAAAAACGTATTTTTGGATCACGTCACATGAAATGCACCTGGATCCTCGACACATTCTTATTCAACATTTTGGGATTTGGATTTGGGTTGAATGAAATGCACACCCGTATTTAAGAAGGTAATATTATTAAAAGACGCGCCTAAAGCAACTAACGCGTTGTTAACTTTGCGGGGGGCATGAAAATTCGCTAAATGGCACGTCCCGAGTTCTAAGAATTTTAAAAGAAATAATTAAGTGAGGGCCATGCATTTGAGATTCTATTTGGCGCGGCGCACCTCAAATTATTCTAAAGGATTTTACTCAACTGGAGCAAACTAAGGATATTCATGACTTATTTTTCTAGACTACTTTGAGATTATTGTATAGCATGAAAGTTATGGAAGAGATAATAAAAAGAAAAACTAAACATGGACTACATAATTCTTAAAACAGTCAAAAAGGCAAAATAAGACTTTATATAACATAAGAACTATTAAATGAACGAGTCCAAAAATTTTATTCATTAAATAGGTCATGGTTGCGCTAGGATGGCTACTGCTCAGCAATTCATGCATCTCTTTAGCATTAATGTATACTCCATTCAAACAAATCTACTCACATTAAAAAAAACATATACTCCATTCAAACACAATTATATCAACAGTATCCATACTAGTTCGTGGCTCACCAGATTTAGGCTCCAGGCATGAAATCGTTATGCTAACAAGTTATTAACAATCAATCCCTTTGTGATAACAAATCGTTAAGAGCATTTAGCTTAGCATCACACATCTTAAAAAAATCAGTCTCACTTATACATTTATTGCTTTCTACTTGACTGTTTCCCCATATAACCTGATGCGCAATCTTCATTAAACAATTCCAGATCTATTTTGTCTCATTATTCCATGAACGAATCTTAATTATCAAAGAAATCAGCAGACATCCGAAGCATGAGAGTGATTCTATGGAGATTGATCGCAATTATTTGGATCACAAATTTACAATTTGAATAAACTGAACTAGACCTACCGGATAGCTTTCATGACAGCAGTAATCTAAAACAACATGTAACACAACTTTAACTCATCAACAATTGAGTCATCTTATTAAAATAGAGTAATCACAAGGCAAAACAAACAGACAAATCGAAATCAACAAACTAACAAATGCAACTACGACTTCATTACGAAGAGAAACGAATCCAAACGTATAGGTCTCGTTGAATACCTGACTGGGCAGAAATTAACTTGGAAAAACCAAATAAAAGCTGAAAAAAGTGATTGGAGCTCAACAGAACAGAATCAGCAGAGAATGACAGTAATCGATATCGAATCTAATCCTCGGCAGCTTTGTAACCCAGGGACGAAGATTGAAATTTTGAAGCTCTAACTTGTTGAATCTTTTGTATTTCTTCGAATTCCCAAAGCTCTTAGATCTTAATTTTCAATTCTCCAAAGTTGAGTTCTGTCCTTTTTAGCTCTTTTTGTGTGTGTTTATGTGAAGAAGAAGATGATGAGCAGGGGCACTCCCCTTTTTTGTTGGGGGTCAAGGATCTCCTTTTATCTTTATCCTCACCCTAGGTGTTATGTAAGGAGGTCTTATGTGGGGGATATTTTTTCGGGGGGAAATATTTTGGGGGAAGGTCTCATGTGGGGGAAGGTTCTTCCAATTCTTTTTTTTAATCCCAATTTTCTTTTTATCTCTTTTTTTATTAAAAATCCTAGAATTAAAAAACCTAAAAAAAAATATAAAAAGCTACTTAATCCTATATTAAAAGAGAAAAATCAATAAAAAGAAACATTTTTTGTGATTTTTTGTAATTTTTATAAAACATGTAACTATCGATTAATCCTAAAAATGTAAAAGTAAGGCCTAAATGTCATGCGTGATATTTCGGTATTTTTCATGATTTAAATGCAAGAAAAATGCAAACAATTAATAAAAATCTATAAAATTCCTAAAATGGAAAATAATTAAGGAAAAAATCTATTTTCTCGGGATTTTGTAGGAGTATTTCGTATAGGGCAAAAATCACGTGCTTACACCAAGTACCTCCACCTACATACCAAGCATCTCCACCCACATACCAAGCATCACCACCTACATATCAACCCTCATCTCCCAGATATTCTCAACCAACCACTGTCCATCACACCTAGAATTCCCAACCATCCCACTTCCAATAACCACCAAATTGCCAAAATTATCCAAGACCAAGACCCAATTTTGACCGCAAGCCACCCAGACAATACACCGCCGTTGCTGATCCCATCGACCAATTGTACGAAAGGTTAAAGGCCGTAGGTTATGTCACTCCTATTCCCGTTGTGGTGCTAGAAAATCCATCCCAATGGGTTAATCCAAAAAAAAACCTGTGCATGCCACTCCGGTATAAAAGGGCACACCCCTGCTGAGTGACGAACATTGAAGGATAAGATCCAGACACTCATTGACAACAAGGTCATCCAAGCAAAGGAAGACGCACCCAGTGTTCGCAACAATCCCCTCCCTGATCACAGAGGTGACGGTATACATGTTATAGAAACAAATGAGGAATGGGACACTGAGGGGTCAATCAGGCTTATCTGAGAAGGCGATGACTATAAGGTTACAGTTACACTTACTCCTATTATAGTTCAGACTCAGGCACCTATTGACGTTGAGGTAACTGCATCAGTTCCATTCGAGGTGGAAATAACTCCGCCCGCAACCACCTTCGCTCCATTTGAGGTAGAAGTGGTCACACCTTTTACCGTGACGGTGTCAAACACACCCACATTCAACTCAAAAGCAATACCCTGGGATTATGTCGCCGAGGCTCGGTGAAAAGGGAAGGCTAAGATAGAGGAATCTGACGCCGCACAAGGGATGACTAGAACTGGGAGAGTCTACACACCTGAACACCTGGGAGGTTCAAGTAAGGATGCCACTGCTAGACAGCCTGTCATTGAGACCGGACCGGATGACTTGTGGAGGAAAGTATAGGCAAAAGAGTATTCTGTTGTTGATCATCTGAACAAAGTTCCTGCTCAGATATCTATCATGTCACTGCTACAGAATTCAAAGGCACACAACAATGCCTTGATGAAAGTACTGAGCGAGGCTTATGTACCAAATAATATCACTGGTGGAGAAATGGCCAACATGGTCGGACAGGTGTTGGAGAGCCATAAGATTATCTTCCACGAAGATGAGCTGCCGCCCGAAGTTCTAAATTACAATCGAGCACTGCATATTACGATACAATTTAAAGATAAATTTATTGCTAGGGTCCTGGTTGATGGGGGTTCAAGTCTGAATATTTGTCCACTAGATACCCTAAAAAGGTTGGACAATGGTTCACATGAAATATGGACCAGAAGCATGAATGCGAAAGCTTTCGATGGGTCCTAGAGGGCCACGATCGGGGAGATCCATCTTTGCTTGCAGATGTGGCCAACTTTGTTCGACGTTGAATTCCAAGTGCTTGATATACCATCCTCATATAATCTTTTGTTGGTCTGCCCATGGATCCATGCTACTGGAGTCGTGCCTTCCACACTCCACCAAATCGTGAAATTTTAATGGAACCATCAGGAGGTAATCATTCATGGAGACGGGAGTAATCCCATCTACACCAATCAAACCATTCCGGCCATTGGACATAGAAGAAGGTTATGAGGGGAAACCTATCATCACATTGAACGGGTCAATGCCGTCAAGAAGGATAAGTGGTGGAGTAATAAAATAAAGAGCATTCTAGCATGGTCCGGATATGAACCTAGCAAAGGGTTGGGAAAGAACCTCCAGGGTATCACCAAGCCGATACGACTGAAAAATCATGGTACCACCTTTGGGCTCGGATACCAGTATACATGGCAGGAGTACAGGGAATGGTCGCCTCCATGGCATGGACCGTATTACCCTCTTGAGCAATCGATACCCCGTTTGGAAAAGCCTTTCAATCAGGCAGACATAATATGGGGAACCGCTGGAGAAGAAGCACTAGCTAGGTTGAAGGACCTGTTCTTGGAAGATGAGGATATGGACTGCAGTGCCATAATTGAGGAGAAGGAGGAAGAAGGCCTCTCCATCGGACCGTTGCAAAGGGAACCGTTCTCAGGAACTGGACCGTTACACCATCCCGAGCCCACCGTCACTGGGTAGCTTGGCAGAATCTATAGCCGTTCTAGGCATTTTGAATTTCCAGCAATTTTGTTTTATGATTTCTTTGTTTCAAAATAAACGCTTGATTCATCGAGCCAAGCTTTGTTTGAACAATTTTCTTAGTTTTAATAAAAGGCATTTATCCTTTATTATTATTCATTACTATTTTTATACTTTTTCCCATCTACAGTGTTATTATTACTTTTCCTGATGAACTAGTGACTGTGACATGTAATGAGGCAACGCAACATGAGAATAGTGACTCAGAGGAAGAAGATGAGATACCTGAGGAAATTCTCAAGGAAGTTGAGAATTTTAAGAACAAGCCTAAATCCAACTTGGACGAAACAGAAGCAGTAAATTTGGGAGACGTCGAGACCGTCAAAGAGACCCGCATCGGCATTCATTTGTCACCAGCAGAAAAGGAAGAGCACATCTGTTTTCTAAAAGAGTATGAGGATATCTTCACATGGTCGTATGATGATATGACCGGTTTGAGCACATCTATAGTAGCTCACAAGTTACCTACCAATCCCATGTGCTCGCCAGTGAAGCAGAAACTCAGAAAATTCAAGCCAGACATGAGTTTGAAAATCAAGGAGGAAGTTACCAAGCAAATCAAGGCCAAAGTTCTCAGGGTGGTTCAATACCCAACCTGGTTAGCTAACATTGTGCCAGTTCCGAAGAAAGACGGGAAGGTCAGGGTCTGTGTTGATTATCGGGACTTAAACAGAGCAAGTCCCAAAGACGATTTCCCACTACCAAACATACACATCCTGATCGATAACTGCGACTCCAATCCTTTGTGGATTGCTTCGCAGGTTATCATCAGATCTGGATGATGAGGAAGATGCCGAGAAGATAGATTTTATTATGCCTTGGGGAGTATACTATTACAGAATGATGCCATTCGGCCTGAAGAACGCTGGGTCCACCTACATGAGAGCCATGACAACCATTTTCCATGATATGATACACAAAGAAATAGATGTTTATGTGGATGGCGTCATTATCAAATCCAAAAGGGCCACGGATCACATAGCAGACTTGAGGAAGTTCTTCGACAGGCTCAGGAGGTAAAATTTGAAGTTTAACCCTGCAAAGTGTGCATTCGAGGTTCCGGCAGGAAAGTTACTGGGATTGATTGTCAGTCGCCGAGGGATCGAGCTAGATCCGACTAAAGTCAAGGCTATTGTGGAATTACCACCACCCAAAAGCAAAAAGGACGTGATGAGCTTCCTGGGTCGACTCAACTACATTAGCCGATTCATAGCACAGTCCACAGTAATATGTGAACCCATCTTCAAGATGCTGAGGAAAGATGTCGAGACAAGTTAGACCGAGGATTATTAGAAAGCTTTTGACAAGATCAAGGAATACTTGTCCACACCGCTAGTTCTGGTCCCGCCAGAACCAGGATGACCTTTGATGCTTTATCTATCCATGTTAGATGAAGCCTTTGGATGTGTTTTGAGACAACGTGATGAGACAGGAAGAAAAGAGCAAGCCATATATTACCTGAGTAAGAAATTCATACCTTATGAAGCACGGTATTCTCTGCTCGAACGCACTTGCTGTGCTCTGACCTGGACAACCCAGAAGTTGAGGCATTATTTCTGTGCATACACTACATACCTCATATCCAGGATGGATCCTCTGAAGTACATATTTCAGAAGCCCATGCCTACGGGGAATTTGGCTAAATGGTAGATACTACTGAGTGAATTCGACATCGTCTATGTAACTCAAAAGGCGGTCAAAGGACAAGCATTGGCAGATCACCTTGCTGAAAATCCGGTGGGAGGAGAATACGAACCCTTGAAAACATACTTTCCTGATGAAGAAGCATCATTCATAGGAGAGGACATTACGGAAGCATATGACGGTTGGAGAATGTTCTTCGACGGCGCCGCAAATTTCAAAGGAGTAGGCATTGGAGCAGTCTTGGTATCAGAAATCGGTCAACATTATCCGGTATCTGCTAAACTCAGATTTCCCTGCACTAACAACATGGCAGAGTATGAAGCCTGCATACTAGGGCTCAACATGGTGGTCAACATGAACATCCAGGAGTTGTTAGTGATCAACGATTCAAATTTGCTTTTGCACCAGGTGCAAAGAGAATGTGCTACCAAGAATTCCATGATATTGCCATATCTCCACCATGTGCAGGAATTGAAAAGTAGGTTCATGAAGATAGAATTCCGACATGTGCCCAGAATTCAAAATGAGTTCGCCGATGTGTTACCCACTTTGTCATCAATGATACAACATCCATATAAGAACTATATTGATCCGATTCCGGTGAGAATCCATAATCAACCGGCATATTGTGCTCATGTCGAGGAAGAAGCCGATGGAAAGCCTTGGTTCCATGACATCAAGGAGTACCTATCAAAAGGAGAATACCCGAAACACGCAAATCACACTCAAAAACGTACGCTCCGGAGGCTGTCAAATCATTTCTTCCATAGCGGAGGGAACATGTACAGGAGAACTCCGGATTTGGGCTTACTAAGGTGTGTCGATGCAAAGGAAGCTTCTAAGCTACTAGAGGATGTGCACGCTGGGACCTGCGGTTCGCACATGAATGGTTTTGTTCTGGCCAAGGAGATACTCAGGGAGGGTTAGTTTTGGATGACCATGGAGACGGATTGTATTCATTATGTTCGCAAATGCTTTCAATGTCAAGTACATGCTGACATGATAAAGGTGCCACCGAACGAGCTCAATGCAACAAGCTCACCTTGGCCATTCGCCGCCTGGGGAATAGATGTTATTAGTCCAATTGAGCCCACTGCTTCAAACGGACATCGGTTTATTCTGGTAGCCATTGGCTACTTCAAAAAATGGGTAAAAGTTGCATATAATAAAGCTGTAACCAAGAAGGTCGTCGTAGATTTTGTCAAGGATCGTATTGTCTGCCGAGTCGGTGTTCCCTAGTCCATTAGCACTGACAATGCTGCCAAACTCAACAGTGATCTGATGAAATCTATATGTGAAACCTTCAAAATCAAGCACAAGAATTCTACCGCCTACAGACCTCACGTGAACGGAGTTGTAGAAGCTGCCAACAAGAACGTTAAGAAGATACTAAGGAAAATGGTAGAGAATCACAGTAGTGGCATGAAAAGTTACCCTTTGCTCTGTTAGGGTACCGCACCATAGTTTGCACGTCAACCGGGGCAACCCCCACTTGCTGGTTTATGGTACCGAGGTTGTCATCCCAGCCGAGGTAGAGATTCCGTCTTTAAGAGTCATATAGGAGGCTGAACTCAGCGATGCGGAATGGGAAAGAAGTCGCTATGAACAATTGGCCCTTATCAATGGAAAGAGGATAAACGCAGTATGCCACGACCAACTCTATCAGAACAGAATGTCTAGAGCTTTCAACAAAAGGGTCAAACCAAGGCAGTTCGCATCAGGATAGCTGGTACTGAAGAAGATTTTTTCACATCAAGATGAAGCCAAAGGGAAATTCTCTCCCAACTGGCAAGGTCCGTATATAGTTCACAGAGTACTAATAGGAGGAGCACTGATACTTGCGGAAATGGATAGGGAGATCTGGCCAAAACCAATCAATTCAGACACAGTCAAGAGATATTATGCCTAGATTATTTCACCTTTTCTTTCCTGATGTAATTGAACTACGCTTGACCTGATTCCCGTTTAAGAGGAGATATGTAGACAACCTTATGGGTTCGGTCATATCATAATAAAATTCTCATTTCCCCCAAAATCAGAAACTGGGACAGAATTTTGAAGAGGGTCCTCAAAATTACGGAGCCAGTCCAGCAATGCCAAAGCGCGTCAAGAAGCCAGTAATCAGTCAAAATTGGGATAGAATTTTGAGAAGGGTTCTCAAAATTCCGAAGAAGATTCAGCAAGGTCCGCCTCCACAAACGGTTAGAAATCATCTACCAAACTGGGACAGAATTTTGAGGAGGACCCTCAAAATTCCGACATAAGAAAGCTGCAATGCCTTTGAAATGTGTCACAGTCGCTAGTTCATCAAAAGTTACTTGATATATCAATACGCTTCCGAAACAATTCTAGTTTATCAATGAATGCATATTTTTTGAAAATTCTATTTTTATAACAGTCAGGTGCTACCTAGGGGAACTCAAAGGGGGCTTCCAGAGCGGAGTAGAGCAAGGCCGGTAGGTGAAGCAAGAACCAACCTCCCCTCATGGAACTTATGATTTTTCTTTGGGCGTAGACACGTTTTGAGGATAGCTTTCAGATTCACCATCCATCCGACCGTTAGATGCTGAACCTATCCTAGCTAAGATACTCTACCCTTATCTGCTATTTTCTTTTTTCATGAGTCTAATCCTTGACTCTATATTTGCATGAGTCTAATATCTGACTCTATTTTTGCATGAGGTTAAACCCTGTCTCCATTTTGCATAAGGCTAAGCACTGCCTTCTCTTTGCATGAGTCTAATCCTTGACTCTATATTTGCACGAGTCTAATCCTTGACTCCACATTTGCATGAGTCTAATCTCTGACTCGATATCTGCATAAGGCTAAGCTCTGCCTTCTATTTGCATGGGACTAAGACCTGTCCCAAATTTTGCATGAGGCTAAGCCCTGCCTCCATTTTGCATAAGACTAAGCACTGCCTTCTCTTTGCATGAGTCTAAGCCCTGACTCCATATTTGCATGAGTCTAATATCTGACTCCACATTTGCATGACTCTAATCTCTGACTCCATATCTGCATAAGGCTAAGCTCTGCCTTCCATTTTCATGGGACTAAGCCCTGTCCCGAATCTTGCATGAGGCTAAGCCCTACCTCCATTTTGCGTAAGGCTAAGCATTGCCTTCTCTTTGCATGAGACTAAGCCCCGTCTCCAATGAGACTAATCCTTGACTCCATATTTACATGAGTCTAATCCCTGACTTCATATTTACATGAGTCTAATCCCGGACTCCATATTTGCATAAGGGAAGCGCCGCCTTCTCTATGCATGAGTCTAAGCCCTGACTCCATACTAGCATGAGGCTAATCCTTGCCTCCCCATTTGCATAAGGCTAATCCTTGCATCCCCACTTGCACGGGACTAAACACTGTCCCTCTTTGCACCAATGTTGCTCTATTTTCTACTACTATCTACTTGCTTTTCAATCGGGCTAAGCTCTGCCCTCCATTTCGCAAGACTAAGCCTTGTCTTGTTACATCATATTATTGCATATCATGGGCTGAAACATCGCCAATTTGTGGGCGTCATAGTCTAAAGGCATCATCCTCATAGCCTGAAGACACCATGCCATGGCCCGAGGATCTCTCAAATTTGCATATCATTATTCAAAGGTGTCATGGTTCGGAGGCACCATTTTCATGGCTCGAGAACATCATTTCATGGCCTGCGAATCCCTCATTAAACAATTCATAGTCCAGGATGTCATGGTCCAAGGACGTTATCTTTAACCATCCGAAGACAACCTTCATTGTCCAAAGGGAATTGTACTTGCACTTGTCGGAGTTTTACTTCACAAATATATCCTGAAAGGTATAGTGGACGATTATGGCGAAGGTCCCCTAGCAACAAATAAGTCTTTTCTCGTGTGTCGAGCCTATGAAAGAGTATGCCCGAGTGGAACTGAGAAGATCAAATGACCCGACAGAGCAGGAAGTGACCAAGTGCAGTTGACTACAGAACCTGACCTTTACCGTCGTTGCTAAAGCAAACAGCCAAAGCTTTCCTGTTGATTTCGCAGGCAGCGGATTTTTCATGCTTTGGTCTCATTATCTCACCTAGCAAGACCGCCCCACCACAGAGAGCTAGGCCTGGGTGCAAGTCAACATATTAGAATATCAGACTGATGTGGCATTCCCGACTTGAAAAGGGTTGGTAGACTTCAAGCTGGGACTTTGTCCTTTCTTAAGAGACTCCGGACGCTCCTTGTCCTAAGCCCCAGGCACCCGGTTACCTTTGCGTTTTGCATCATGTTTAAATTTTCGCAAACACGTTTGTAGCATTTTTTATCTGCAGGTAACCAGTAAGCAACCGCTATCCTAAAAGGAGCAATCTCACTCCAGTTCCCACCAACCGTTCCGAGCCTTAAACACTCACCTAGTCGCTTCCACATCTCATGTCCGTTCTTACAAAAATTTCATCGGCATACTCCGCAGGTGAATCAAGAACTACACATGGCCTGATTCCTGTAAAACCAGGGTATGTAGGCAACTCGGAAACCGGAGCTCGGCCTCTGTCTTTCAAAGCATCCCTTCCGATCAAAACCGGCCATCATTTCTTTACCCGAAAACTCTTTCATCTTTCCAGGGTAAAGAGGGGCAGCTGTTGAAACCTAATTTTTTCCTATATAATTTAAATAATAATACAAGGCTTCAAAATAGCATATATATGCATATAAGCATGGCTTTTATTATTTTTCCCATAATCTTAAGGGTTTAAATTGATTTATTTTCTCCATTTTATCCATAAAATCCCCAATAGTTATTTCCAAAATTATTGTTTTGATAATTCATCTATTAGATTTCTATATTTATGCCAAAATATGGCTAAGGTAATTTTATATATTTTTATAATTACATTTAGTATTTTAAAGCTAAATTACATATAATTGCAATGTTATCCCATTTTAAGATATAATTATGTTTTATATGTATAAAATTGGATGTTGTATGTTTAAATTGTTAATTATGTATATAATCATTTTGGCACCTTAATTTATTTTCCAAAAATTACCTATTATTTTTTATAAATAAAATAGGGGAAAATTGGGTATTTAAATAACAGCCAAATTTGGCTTTCAATTATAGCCAAAATTGGACCCCTTTCCAGCCCAATTTCACACCCAAATCACCCGACCCATACCCTATTAACCCTTATCCAAACCCGGAACCCACCTAACCATTTTAATCCTGACCGTTGATCTCCCAGATCAATGATCCAAATAATTCCCTTCCTTTTTAAACTCTAATCGACCCCTAACCCTAAGCCATTTTTCAAAAGGCGCCGCCTTCAGATGCTTTCTCATCTCCACTCTTCTCTCAAACCTAACCCTAGACTCCTCCATTCACCTCCTTCTCCGGTCATCTTCGATGACTATCTCTCAAACCCCAAGCCTCCAATGGTCACTCTTATCACTTGCTCATCATCTCTAAGGCGTTCAAGGGTCCTGGGCCATGTCGGTTTGGACCTAGGGTGTCTGACTCTGTTGTTCGAGGTTTCCATGGTGTGATTTTGGGCAAAATTACACCATCTGTGTTACGATTTATGAAGTTACAATAGGTTCTTTCAATTTCTACTTAGGTTTCCCTTTGAAACCCTAACTCTCTTCTGGATCTCTCAGATCTGTGTGATTTTCATGCTTTAAGCTTGTTTCTTTCTATGATTTGCTTATTCTCGAGCTTTCTTCTGAAAGATCCTCTATTCTAAAGCGTTTTTACTTTCTTTGAAAACTAGGGTTTTCTCGGAATTCTTTCTATAACTGTTTCAACCGATTTCTTCATGATTAAACCTTTTCCCTTGTTTATTTTGACTGATTTTATGTTCCTACTACTTTTTAACTTAACTCTATTAAAAGCCCTAATTTTTAAAGATTTTTCTTTTCTTGTTTCTGTGTGTTAGCATGATTTTTCGTTACTTGTTCCTGTGTGTTAGCTTGATTCTCTTTACTCTGCTTCTGTGTGTTAGCATGATTTTCTTCACTTTGGTTCCGTGTGTTAGCATGATTTTCTTGCCTTGGCTCTTTGTGTTAGCATGATTTTCTTTGCCTCGGTCTTGTTAATCTCTCGTGGTCACCATGCTTCGAGTATGTTCTGTTGAATCTTTAGCCTACTTATATCACTTCTATATTACCGTGTTTGCTCATCTCTTATTTCTTTCTGCCTATATAATTGACCTTGCATGTTTGCCACTTCTGTTCATTCATCTCTATTTATATGTTGAAATATGCAGAATCATGCCTCCCCATGATTGATTCTGATTTTCCTTAACTTTTGGTAATTGAAAGATTTTCCTTCAAAGCCCTAGAATTCTACTCGTCTATTTGAATTAACTGATTTCGTTACCTTATTTACTATGGTACTTTGTTTAATTAAGTCTTTCCTTAATTGGGTCTTTCTAAATTTTGTCCTTATTGACTACTTTATGCCTAATGAACTCTCGCTCCTTTCCTTGTTTAATCATGCACCGATTCTTCTTCTTGCCTTATGTGGTACTGAATCTTTCCGTTTGACATTGATTCCCTTAACTCAAGCGAGTACTTCCTTGAATCTCCAATTGATTGATTCTGAGTTCTTAAATTAGTGTAATACTATGATTTCTACCTTATTTTCACTCCCTACTTTTAACTATAAATACCCTCAGTCTTTCACAAATACACAGATGAACACTTGATTTTCAAAAAAACTCCTCTCTTACTAAAATCACTGCTCTCCCTCTCTTGTGCTATTTGATACTACTAGCCAGCTGCAAGCCAGGGCTAATCATCTGTGCTCTTTGGTTCTTTCATTCTGCTTACTTCTATCTTTACTGGTACCTAGTCTTGATTACAGCCATAACAACAACATGTTTCTCTTCTTGTTTCAGTTTCTTTTATTTCTAGCCTGCTTTTACTTGTGGTTTTGTTGTGAAGTTTGTAGTTAAGCATGCTAGTATGACTCCCCTCATTTTAAGTTCTTGTATTCCCCTTCTGTGATTCAAGCATGCCTGGACAATTATTTTCTTTTATCTACTGTGCACTTACCATTTTGTGAATCCCAAATCCCTATTCCCCTCTATGTGTTTATGTTCCTCATGACTGGTTTGTGATTATGCCAGTGTCAAACTATCTCTGAGCATGTCCATACTAGTCCTAATACTCCTGTTGGGATCATGTGTCTGCAGTCAAATGTCTATGTATCCCCAACCACCTTTGACCCCTTGTGTGACTATTGAACTCATTTTGGATTCTGTGGGCGATCCTATCCTGAGTTCCTGATTTGGTCTATCACTCCAACCTTTTCAAACAGTCTCTATTACATTACTAACTGCTTTCAAATAGACTCTTAAGTCCTGTCTTTATTAAACCTCTTTCAACATGTGTCCTGCACTTTCACTCTAATCTTAGATAATAAGTTGTGCCCCCTCTAGTATGTGTACTGCCTTGGGATCCTCTTGAGAACGCTCTGAACTCTGGCATACTGAGGTTGGCCTTTTCCACTCTGCACTGGTTCAATTCTTGGCTGCTAAGTCTAGGTGTAAGCATTGCCCGGGGTCTTTGAGACCCTTAGGGAACTTTTATGCACCTAGACTCCGATTTGTCTATGGAAATGAGGCTTGAAAGACCATTGGAGGCTTTGGAAACTTGGGCCTGATTGAAGGCTCTCCATAGAATAGTGTTTACCATGAAAATGGTAACAACAATTAAATTTGTAAATGGGATTCTAAAAATACGTGATCTATTGTCGAGCTAGTTGTTAAGGATGTTTATGTTAAGAATATGCAGTATATCGATAAAATACGAGTTAAATCGAGGCAGTAAGCAAACCGAAGGGTCCGGCTGGCCGGATGCAGAGTAGGTCGATGGAGGCCTCGAGGCCGAAACTCGGGCCGAGTTTGAACTATCAGGGACAGTCGGGATGGGGATAACAAGTAGAAATACGATTAAGCAAGGCTTTTTACGACCAATATTGAGCTATATAACGAAGAACAAGTTAAGAGACAATGAATATAAGGGTGGCCTCGAGCCAATACCGAATGATAAAAAGAACGATAGAATATAAATGGCTTTGAACCAAGGAGAATGAGCAAATTAGAAAGCGAGAGAGAGAAGATATTACTGCTTTCGTGGAGAAGTGGAGCTCTGCCTTAGAAGGTGTTAGTGACCCCCCTTTTTATAGAAAAGGGGATGCAACAAACTTAGTATAGAAGACAAAAGGGGCGAGATGTGACAGTCCGTTAGCTTTACATTGTGTAAGGGCTGGCGTCGAACCGCTTGAATAGATCTGGTCGACCCCAGGCACATTCCTCGAGGGATTCTCGTGTTCGTCAGGATTTTAGTAGATGTTCATTCTCGGTAAGGCCTCAGCAGGTTTTGAGTGAGACGACCGACCTGAGATCCCGCTTCCGGGGTCATTCTCCGAAGTATCACTTCGGGGGGGGGGGGGGGGGGGGAATCGGTTCCCCGGTTTTCATCGCACACAAATAGCTTCTTGATTTTCTATTTCATTTATGTAATTCATTTATTGGCCTGTAAAAATTTGTAAACAGATATTTGGGGTATTTAGTAAAAGAGTGGGTAGATGTATACTTTGTGGGGTATTATGGGTAGAAATCCTGCTCTTAGGATTTATTTTCAAATGTGCCTGCTTCACTCAATAGAAAACATGTCTATAGGTTTTATTTTCTTCTTGTTGAATATGATTGCATTTATTTAATAGAATTATGCCTATAGGATTCCACTTTCAATTGTATTTGCATAATAGAATCATGCCTATAGGGTTCCACTTTCAACTTCATTTGCATCATAGTAGAAATCATGCCTATAAGGACTTCACTTTTAAGGTCATTTGCATCAGATAAACCATGTATATAAATCCTACATTTGTCATGTTAGAAACCATGTTTCTAGGTTCCAAGCCATCATGTTTTAAAACACTTCGAGTATAGATACAATGCCTATAGGACATAATTTCGATCCAGTAAGTCTTTCACATGTTATTGCAAATTGACTAAAACCACTAATATGCCTAGATACCACGTCTACAGAGATTTCTCTTCGCAATTATGTCTGAAAATCTAATTAGCCTAGTAAGTCGATTTCATTTCGCATAGTTTACTTCTTAAAACTGGCCTTATTAAGCGATGGCATTTTTCTAAAACTAGTCCTTTCGAAATTGCTGTGATCTCATTAGATATCCTGCCTACAGGTATTAAAAGGGTCTATTTTGAAACTTGTTTGTTTCTTCACTAACATAAATATCAGTATTCTACATATAGGCAAGCCTTAGGGCATTTTCAAAACCTGCATTTCTCTGAAGCTTTTTCTGTCACTCAACGTTTCTGATTCTAATAAGCTTTTAAAGAAGAGGTCCTAGGCAACTAATAGGTTATGACTTCTGAAAGTGGTTTATTTCTGCATGATCACTTTGAAATCCTGCTTTAGGACTTTGATTACTAAAGACCTTACTTGTGGTTGAGTAGTGCTGCATGTATGCTTGTTTACGGAGGAAACTATGAGCCTTTTAATTGCTCCATTTATGTTAAAGTTCTAAATGCTTTTTGACTGTCGCCTTAGATTTTTGCCTTTGAAATCTTAGGGGTACGTGTAGAACCACCTATAGGTAGAGGTCCTAACTCTCTCCGGGACTATTAAGAAGGGATGGGTAGCAGCACGCAATAGGAATCAGTGACCAACACTCTCTTTGCATGACCAATAACTGGATGGGAAAGGGTAGACATGGGATATGATGACCATGCGTTAATGTCACGTGTAGCTCCTCATTGAGGAGTGTTTACCAGACATTGTGTGGGGTGATCCTATTGGATAAACAACCTACGACCCCTCCTTACCCCAAATCCTTTCCTTATTTAAAACTCTGTTTTATATAATTTGTTGCACTACTTGACTTGTTCAATGAGCTTTATAACTTACTTGATTCAACTATTTGAATGGACTAATTTGTAAATGTATGTTCGGTAGGGACCCACAGTTGTGGACCAAGAGGGGTTCCTAACTCCTTCCCCTCGAGGTTATCTCGAGCCCTTACCCTAATCTTTGATAATGCAAACCAACCCAAGAGTTAATCGCTCTAGGTGCCCTAACGCACCATAATCCGTTAGGTGGCGACTCTTCAAATGCCTAATTCCCAAGAGGAAATGAGTCATTACACCCCATGAAGGTCGAAACCCGGACTTTCTCCCCGCGTAGGGAAAGGGAAAAAAGGGGGCGCGACATTAACTGATTCTTGCATATATACATAAATTCTGGATGTTTCTGTCTGTTGCAATGATTTTCTTCCACCTGTTCTCCATTATTTGTTAATTTTTCTATCAACCCAATGTATTAATTGATTCTATTTAGGGTTTGTACAATGTTCCCTATTGAAAAAATCAGTATTCTTTGGGATCTTTGCGTGATTTATTTCTATTAGGGTTTTGAGCAATCTTTCTTGTTAAGACCAATATTCTTTGAGATATTTTTTACTGATTCGAATGATTGTCCTGTTAAAATCAGTGTGAGCTGGGATTTACTTGTTTCCTTATTCGTGATCTTAATTGGTTATACTTGCCCTAATTAGTTATCAGTGGTTTGGGGATCTTACTGACTCCCTATATGGTATGAATTTGATTTATTACCTCAATTGAACCCAATTCTGACCATTATTTGACTATCCCTAATTAAATGGGTCTTTTCCAGATTTCTCTATATGAATTGATTCTATAATTGGCTGATTGATTCTAATCAATTGAACTGTGGTTCTCTTTTTCTTGTTTGTTTTACTTCCTAAGTGCTATATATACACTCTAATGCTGCCTTCTAAACACACGAACAATAGTTCACTAAGACACTCACACACACTTTACTCTCATCTCTACTACTTGTATTCATTGTTTGTCTAGCCGGCTGAAAGCCAAGGCTAGACTACTGAATCATGCATACCTTCTATCTTCTATTTGTTTCCTTTAACTGGTATGTCTCTATTCCTAATATCGCTTACTATATCATGAAACTTGAACCTATGTGCTCTTTTATCTGTTACTGCTGTTGAATCCATGTTTCTCCTGTATTTCAACTAGCATGTCTACTGCTATGTCTAACTTTGGCCCTTTCCTGCTTATCACCTTAATCAGCATGTTTAATTTTCAATCTTTCCTGTCTTTGCACTAAAACCTACATGTTTACTTCTGTGTCTAAGACTCTGATCTTTCTGCCTAATTAACTTCAATTGGTATAACCAATGCTGTATAGTTTAATCCCTGTCCCTTCTATGAATTAGCATGACTACTCCTACATTCTATGTTTCCCTATCTATTGCCTTAAGCCAGTGTGATTACTTCATCATTAATTATAACATTCCTGTTAAGACTTTAAATCAGTAGTCTATGTTCTAATGAATGCCAAGAATTTGGGTATTGAATGTCAATCAACCCTTGTCTGTTCCATGTCCTTGTTTCTCAATATGCTCTCACTTTCACCCTATTTTATGTATTTCTGATTTAAGCTTCCTGTGTTCTCAACCCCTAACCCCCTCTCTGTAAAATTACATTCCCTCACCTAGAGTTAATTAACAAACTAAGATTGGATCTAGGAAATATGAAGTGTTATGACTGGCTTCTACTTGCTGTTTGCTAAACTTTTTAGAATGTTCCCAAACTATCTTCATTCTTAATATGTTTCATCTTTAAACTGCTTTCATGCCTAGTATGTTTTCACCTCTAAATTGTTTCCACTCCTAAAGTGTTTCTACTTTTAAACTATTTTTTACTTCTGGTCTGTTTTCCTAAAGTTATTCCTACTCTAACTCCTACTCTTAGGACATTTAGGATCCTGCCCCTCCAGAGTGTGTACTGGCTAGGAATCTATGAGATTCCACTTAACTCTTGCACACTGGGGCTGACACTTCCACACTGCACAAAAAGCTACTTCTATGTTTGAAAGGATCTGGATTTGAGCATTTCCCGGGGTCCCGAGGCCCTTGGGAACTTTGACACACCAGGATACTTTCGCTTGGGCACTGAGAGACTATGGCACCTTGGACTGGTTGAAGGCCTGGTTTGCCAGGTTTATTCTTTGGGCCTCTATTCAGGCTCCTTATGGCATAGTTTTTTCCTTCTGTAATTCATATGGTCTGTAATAATAATTCTTGTAAACAGGTATTGGGGAAATTAGTAAAAAGGGAGGGATTCTTATATAATTTTGTGGGAAAACTGGGTAGAAATCATGTCCTTAGGCTTATTATGACTATTTGCTTGCATTAGAGATCATGTTCTTAGGATTATTTACTTGCATTAGAAACCATGCTCTTAGGATTATTTGGCATATTAGAAAACATGTTTATAGGCACATTCATTTGTACTGAAAAGTTCTGAACTTCTGCATAATCATGACCACTTAGAAATTCTGTCACTAAGTTGCTAATCCTGCCTAATAAACATGTTCATTCTTTTATGTGCGTTAGAAATCATGCTTTAGGACTGTTATTACATTCGCTTTATTACCACGCCTACATCGTGTAAGATCAGTAATTACTACGTTAATGAGAAAATAAGTTGAAAAGAAGTCCCAACGCCCAGATATCATGTTTTAAAGATAAATGTGTATAAAATCAGTCCTGGAATGTTCCGCACCTAGACAACATGTTTATATGGCATAATGAACTCAAACTGCTAGTTTTAAATTGGTTATTAGAATTCTGGTTAACAGTTAGATATCATGTTATTGGACATCTTGTCACACCCCTTTTTTACAACCTCACTAACCCTCTGAAAAATATAAAAAGATTTTGTAAAGCTTAAAAGGGGTTTTAATTTAAAAGTGACAAAATTGTGTTCAAAAGGAAATAACACAGAGTGTCCACCTAGCATCGGTTTCGATGTGTCAGGTCACCATTAAAAAAAAAATTTCCTTTTAAAACAATTTGGACTCCAAGTTAAGTCTGCACCAGAGATTCGGGTAAGGGTTTCATTTGACTCGGGGAGAAGGTGTTAGGCATTCACCGAGTCGTGTAACTAGTACGTTTGCGTATTCGATCTAGTTGGCTATTAAAATATTCAAATTAAGGTAAAATCACAAAAAAGGAAAATAAATACAAAAGACGCTCGAGGTCGTCCCCACCTAAATAAAAGAAAAAGAAAAATAAAGATAAAATAAAAATACTTCAAGTTCTATACTACGCCTCCAATGGTGATGCCATGGTCTTCTTTTACATTCACCTCGGGGCATTCCCCTGATAAAATATTTATAGAGTTTATGGGGCATTCCCCTAAATATGAACTAAAGGGACGGCCTCTTACCTTAAATAAAAAAGGAAAAAGAAAACCTAAAACTTGCCTACCCGAGTGTGGTCGGCCTAAATATACTCCTAACGAACAATATAATAAAATAAAGCAAATAAAATAACTACATAAAAGAAAAATTCTAAATCATGCTTATGTTTTGTTTTTAACTTTTCATTTAATTCGGCCGAGCCCGAAACCTAAAGCATGAAAAAAATTAATTGCTAAATGGGCTTCGGCCTTTCTACCACTCCTCCACGATCCCACAGTCATTCAAAATAAATTTAGGCCAAGCAAAGCGGAGTGGATAATCCAAATAAACCAACATCTGATAACTCGTGAAGCCAAACAAACCAACTAATAAACAAAGACATGATAAAGTAAGACAGTACAAAGAATGGTACATTAAGGTATGATAAGAGCCGTAAATATTCCCCTGGACCCACCTCTGCTTCCGTCTTGCACTCTCAGACCCTCAATTAACTCACATTTAATAACCAGGTTCCCTAGTTAAATCTATTCGAGCTAACTCAAAACAATGACAGCAAACATGATAATAGGAAAGTAGATTTCAGCATATTAACGAAAGATAGCATGAACTCCGAGCGAAAATAGGTGAACAAACACATGAACAGTTTGAGTGCTTGGAACTATGTAATCACATAATGACTAAGAATGTTTACACTTAACTCAAACATGGAAATCATGAGGACTAAATGACCAGCAAACCAAATCAAGATTATGGCTGAGTGCATGACACATTGGACACTAATGATTTATTCAAAATTACCACTCTGGAAATAGCTCACATTCATACTATGGATTTTACTCTGAAATATGCAGATTCAGTAACGGAACTTACTTTGAACCAAAGAAACATTTTTAAACGTCAAAAAGCTCTTAAAACCATCAAAAGCTAAAACCAAAAATATTGTAAGTCTCACTTTCTGCTCGTTCTGCCCTTTATGATGAAGAAACTAATATGAAAATCACCCTTTTTTCGAATTAAAAGAAGAGATAAGGAAAATAACTTGGTTCAAAAAGTTCCAGACACACTTCAAAGCACCTAGTTGAATCATGGATATTGATAGTGACATGAAATTTCAATCTTAGAAGAAGATTTATATAATATATACTCCCTCCGTTTCAATTTATGTGAACCCATTTGACTGGGAACGGAGTTTAAGAAAAGAGAGAAGACTTTTGAACTTGTGGTGTAAAATGAGGCACATATATTTTGTGTGGCAATAAACCATTGAATAAAGTTAAATTATTTCCAAATAAGGAAATGGGTCATTGTTTTTGACATGGACCAAAAAGGAAATAGGTTCACATAAATTGAAACGGAGGGAGTATATAATATCCACTATCAGGAACACTACATCGTCTCAAAGTTTCAACGAGCTCAAGAACAAAATCACCAGCAACTTTTGAACCTCACAGACTGATTACATGACTCGTTCTACATATAAAGATGACCAAACAGAAACAACAACAAATACTCCAAGCCATCAATATGAATTCACATGGTGTACTGCAACTAGGCATAACCCAAATAAAACTAGCCATGACTCAAACTTTAGGAAACTCATCACAAAAAGCTGAAGAGAGAACAATAGTACGAATAGTACAAATTAAACTAAGATGAACTAACAAACTCCAACCATCATTAGTATTTTAATTCACACTCTTAGGCATAAGAAGAAAAGAGAAAGAGATGAACCTGTTAAATCTTTTCAGTTAATCATTTAGCAAATTACAGCAATTGAAATGAGCAATGACAGGAAACCTAGATCGAAAAATTCAAACGACAACAGGTGCAAATCGAATGGGAGCCACGGTCGGACCTCCAATCAGCAACCAAAACGGCAAAACCCCCAACCTTAAATGAAAGTCCAGAAGAAAGTACTAAACTATTTTTTTTTGATTTTTCAAAATATAAACGAAATAGAAAGAACTGTTTTTTTTTATAATTTTTTGGAATCTGGACCGAAAAAAAAAGAACACAAAGAGCCGAAAATTAAATCCTCCAAGACCAACCCTAATTTTTCACCTCTCTCGTCTCTTAGACCGACTAAAAATCCTCCAAATGGGAGTATTTATATGAACTCTCGAAGGTTCTAATCTTTTCCTCCAAGAAATCTCCCAAAATTGCTCAAAAATCAGAAAATCCTCGAAATATTTTTCATAAAACAAAAATCGAAAAAATGGAAGGCGTGGATGTGATTTCACTCACATCCAACTGCTCCCATTTATGGGATTGGGCTGCCCAGATTTTGGGCCTCTATTTGTCAAAATTGGGCCAAAAGAAAGCTGAAAATCCAATTTTAATACCTACAAAAATATAAAAAAACTTAATTGATTTTGATAAACTATTAATATTGTATTAAAGTTGAAACTATTTTTTGGTATTTTCAAGGATTATATTAGAATAAAAATAGGTTGAAAGTAATATGTCTTTCTAAAAATACCTAATACTGAATTAAATAGAAAAAATGAAACTATTTTTTTGTATTTTTCAATTTTTGTGCCTAAAAATGGAATTAAATTTAATAATAAAGTGAAATCCTATAGAAATAAACTCAAATAAATATTCCAAAAATAGGAGGACTATTAAAGGTAATTCTAATGTGTGGGTCAAAAATTACATGTCTACAGCTGCCCCTCTTTGACGGAAAACACGAAGTGTTTTCAGACAAAGAACAACAAGACATGTTTTTTGACCCGACCCTTATTTAGAGAGACAAAAAGAGAATGTGACCGAGCCCTGGTATCTGAGCTGCCTACATATCCTTGGTTATAAAGGAATCATGCCACGTGTAGTTCAGAGTAAGAAGATGGATGGAGTATACCGAGGAGGAGAGCCGAGTGAAGTGCCGTCGAGGTTCCGGTCCGCGGTTCCTGCCATTACATCGAAAATAAAAGGAAAAATTACAGCAAAAGTAAAAGAAAAATACAAGATCCTATCTACTTCTTGTATTGAATCTCTACTTGATCCTTCGACATGAAACTGAAAAATGGACCCTGTTCTTCAGGCTCTTGATGCTCCTCTAACTTGACCTTGAAAATTAAAAGTTGACCCTGATCTTAAGGTGGGCTCTTGATGTCTCTTGAATTTGAGAATTGAAAGTAACTCTGAAATGAAGTTCCTCGTTCTCCAGGTGGGCGCCTGCCAATATCTTGACCTTGAAATAATTTCCCTCATTCTCCGGGTGGGTTCCTGATTGCCAAAACTTGAACTGTAATCCCTTGTTCTCCAGGTGGGCGCCTGATTACCAAAACTTGAACTGTATTTCCCTTGTTATCCAGGTGGGTGTCTGATTGCCAAAATTTGAACTGTATTCCCTTGTTCTCCAGGTGGGCGCCTGATTGCCAAAACTTGAACTGTATTCCCTTGTTCTCTATGGCACGACCTTCCGTAATAGGTCATAATGGCGCCCGACACCATTGTCAGGCAAGCCAACGTGAAACATAATCAATTTCTTATTTTACTTTTATCAGAAATAAGTGAAACACATTCTCCAATTTAAAATTCAAACCCAGAAGTGATAAATAATGTATCAAAACGATTATACAATCCAAAATAAATGTCTACTAATGTGTGTTCCAAGAACTGGTGTCACAAGTAATAGGCATCTAGTACAATATACAAAAGAATGTCTCTATCCTACTGTCTGAGATAGAAAAGACAGCAAAACTAAGAAAAGACTCCATCCGGCTGCTGAACGGCATAGGAAGGAAGCAGCTCAACGTGGAAGTCTCGGTCTATAACTCAGGGGCGCGCACCAGACTGGTAGCCAGATGTATCTACCTCAGATCCAGTACAATTAAGTACAGAAGTGTAGTATGAGTACATAAACAATATGTACCCAGTAAGCATCCCGTCTAATCTCGAAGAAGTAGAGACGGAAAGTCGACTTGATACTTACTAGGGTCAAATAATATAATAAAGTGATAAGCTAAGCATGGGGATCACCAATAATCAATATGTCACAACCCAAAATCCACTAAGGGTCGTGGTGGCGCCGGACACCGTTGTCAGGCAAGCCAACTAAATAGTCAATTAAATTCTCTTTTAATACTTTCGAAAACCTAGGATTTTTCCTTCCATTTTTCATAAATAAAACAATCTCCGCTTCAATTCAATTTAAGAAATAACTATTAGTACACATCTTTCGAGAACCATCCCAGAACCCGGTGTCACAAGTGCATGAGCATCTATCGATAAGGAAAATAAAATACAACATCATGTCCGAAATACAATGGACAGGGAATAAATATAAAAATGCTGAAAGGAACTACACTAGCTGCGGATCGCCTCGAACAATGCAGCTCACCTAGTCCCAGAGTCATCCACGCTGCTACGCCCAGTAGGCTGCTAAAGGTACATATACCTGTGCAACAAAAAAGCACAGAAATGTAGTATGAGTACGTAATCAACGTGTACTCAATGAGTATCCCGCCTAATCTCGAAGAAGTAGAGACGAGATGGTCAACTTGACTCTTACTAATGGTCCAGTAATGATATACTAAAATGTGAGGAACTCATGGATTTATATAGCATGCTCTAATTCACAAAGCTGTAAAACAGGTAAACACCTTTTAACAATTAACAAAGGATTTTCCAGATTCACTTTTCTTTATCTTATCAATCCATATCAAGCCATGAAGGGCAAATTTCACGTTTAAAATTCTCAAGAGACAAATAACATGCGCAAATCACACCGAGGCGACGGCCCGATCCAACAGAAAAGAAATGTNTACACATAAAATATATTCTCAAATAGCCAATTAAGAATTTATCGGGGAATAATCATCCAAATAGAACCAATTCTTCTTTAACAATTTTTAAGAAATGAAGTTTAATCCTTTTAGAAATTCACTTGCTAATTCAATGTGATTTAAGCAATTCAAGCTATCAATGGGTTCATAAATAATCCAAGTATAACATGCTTTTGGGTCCTAACTACCCGGACAATAGCATAATAGTAGCTACGCACGGACTCTCGTCACCTCGTGCGTACGTAGCCCCCACAAATAGGAGCACATAATCAATTATTTCACCTATGGGCACAATTCCCTCTTACAAGGTTAGAAAGGAGACTCACCTCGCTCCGAAGATCCATAACCGGCATTCCACGCCCTTCCGAAGACTCTACTTGATGCATCACGCTCCAAAACTAGCCAACGGTTACACAAATCCATTAATATATGCTCAAATATTCATTACAATATAATTTATAGCAATTCCTAACTCCGATCGAAAAGTTGACCAAAACGCCCTCGGGCCCACTTGCCCGGAATTCTAAATTTTTAGGAAGATAAAGATTACCCATGACCTTATGAACTCAAATATACAATTTACTCCTAATTCCATGCTCAATTTCGTGGCTAAATTCGAAGAATATAATTTTCTAGGTTTTCCACCAAAACCTCAATTTTTATACTAATTTTCATGCCCAAATCCATACATAATTGATTTATTCAACTCAAAATAGGCGGGGACAACTTACCTTAACATTGATGACAAAAATCCCCTGTTGAAGCTCCCCAAAATCGCCCAAGCCTTGAAAAAAATGAGAGAAATGAACTCAAATCACGATTTTTAAACAACCATTCTGCCCAACATTTTTCGCACCTGCGGTCCACTGACCGCTTCTGCGGTTCCGCAGGTGCGGTCCAAACACCGCTTCTGCGGTACCCCTGGGCCACCCCCTTTTTCGCTTTTGCGACTCACCTTCCGCAGATGCGGTCCCGCTTGTGCGGAACTTCCGCTTATGCGAGGCCGCTTCTGCGGTTAATCCACCACAGAAGCGAAAATACCAGCAACCAGATTCCTTCAGCTGTCCAAAAAATTCATTTTCAATCCGTTAACCACCCGGAATCCACCCGAGGCCCCCGGGACCCCAAACACTCATACCAACCAGTCCCAAAACACATTACGGACTTGCTCGAGGCCTCAAATCATATCAAATAATGCTAAAATCATGAATCAACCCCCAATCCAAGCTTCATGAACTTTAGAACTTCCAACTTCTACCTTCGATGCTTAAACCTATCAAATCACGTCCGATTGACCTCAAAGTTTGCACACAAGTCATATTCGACATTACGGACCTACTCCAACTTTCGGAATCGGATTCCGACCCTGATATCAAAAAGTCCACTTCCGGTCAAACTTCTCAAAAACCTTCAAATTTCTATCTTTAGCCAAATGGCTCCAAGATGACCTACGGACCTCCGAATTCACTTCTGATCGCGCTCCCAACTCCAGAATCACCATACGGAGCTATTCACAGTCTCGGAATCTCAAACGAATTTTGATAACACTGAAATGCACTTCAAGCCAAACTTATGAAATTCCTTCTAAAATGCTAACTTCCACAATAGGCGCCAAAACGCTCCCGGGTTATCCAAAACCCGAACCGGGCATACGCCCAAGTCCGAAATCATCATACGAACCTGGTGGAACCTTCGGATCCTGATTCCAAGGTCGTTTACTTAAAAATCCAATCTTAGTTCATTCTTTCAACATTAAGCTTCTGAAATGAGAATTCTCTTTCCAAATCAACTCTGAACTTCCCGGAACTTAATTCCGACCACGCGTACAAGTCATGATACCTGAAATGAAGCTGCTCATGGCCTCAGGCTGCTGAACGGAGCGCTAGAACTCAAAACGACCGGTCGGGTCGTTACATTCTCTCCCACTTAAACATACGTTCTTCCTCGAACGTGCTGACAACTACACTGAAGTAGTCTGAAATCATTGGTTAACTTCCCATGCACCTTCCCATGCTAACACAACTCAGTTGAGCGCATTCGCTCGATCAATTCTGAAGATATTTCCTTTTATTCAAGCAGATAAGCCTTAGAGCCTAATTCCAGCATCCGAAGTTCTATGCCCGACCTGTTCCAACATAAGATCACCATATCAATCACTACACGTTGTACCTAAACATGACCGCATAACTTTGCTAAATTCACACCTTGCATCACTTTACTCACCGAACCACAATGACATTTTCTGAACAACTTAGTTGAAATTCCACGAATCTGATGCTCCCATTG
Organism: Nicotiana attenuata; assembly: GCF_001879085.1. Classification (NCBI taxonomy): domain Eukaryota; kingdom Viridiplantae; phylum Streptophyta; class Magnoliopsida; order Solanales; family Solanaceae; genus Nicotiana; species Nicotiana attenuata. The sequence continues at coordinate 55,628,572 of NC_031993.1, forward strand.
CACCCCATGACATACACAGGTCTTACTCCAACTCTTACAATACCGCCACAACGGAGGAGATGTGCAGAAATTCATAATCAACTGCCGAGTCAACCAATCAGTGAGTCTATCCTTCTGACAAGAAACATTACTATATTCTGAACCAAATAGTGATCCTTGCTCCTTAATATATTTCACGTAATCAGATTGCATTGATCCTAAATCCAACAATCTCGTCTCACCCATTACGAACTGCTCAGGCAATAAGCCATCCTGACATGACCAAAGGTCTCATATGATGCCACAATGTGCCAGTAGGCTACCAATTTAGAATGCAATACCAAAGGAAAACGAACTCTGGAAGGAATTACCTAACTCCCGCACTAATACGGACTTTCCTTAGAAATAGGAAGCGAGACGTACAAGAATAGTATATAGAAAACTATACTTAACATCACACTGTTGCGGCGCGCAACCCGATCCAAACATAGACCTCACATAAGGAGATTACACATCGAGCTAAATTTGCTCATTATAACAACATACTGAATATCGGTCATAAGCATGCTAAGTGCATAATACCATCCCTGAGGGAACATATAGCTCTATAAGCTACGAAGTCCAAGCACAACGGAGGTGCGATATACAATCTGAATCTCAAGAGCCCCTTGGCTCATATAACATCATTTCTGCACGGATCTTCAACACATAAGCAATTTCTCAAGACGTCTCGCAACTCTCACGGCGCAATGCATCACTACATGGAATATCTGACAACGAAATAACACCCTGACTACTCCATAAGGAGCGCATTACTGAAATGAACACAACTGGCCTGACAGAGAGCCCACATTCACATTTAAGTTCATCCACCGACCTCCAGTCGATCCCGATCATATCAACTAAACCAATAACCTTTCAAAGGTCCACACTAATCTCCCTCTTCTCATAACACATAAGAACAACCATCATAATCGGAGTACTCATCCACAGTCCACAACTCAGTAACTGAGTGCCCTCCAGGCACATATTCTCAACTTATCGATATCATCACGAATCTTCATACTTAATCTAGATCTTTAATCAATCAAGTGACTACGTGCCACATTTATGAAATCTTCCTGTAGGATACACCCCCCACGATCTACCATAACAATTAACTGGGTCTTACCTCCAACCCAGCGATCGCACTACCGCTGAAAAGCGATCAAGAATTATCAACCATGATACAAGCCCTCTTTACAAATCACCAATCTCAGGTGACGCTGACGACAATGCCAACATACTTTAAAAACACCGAAACTCCGTTCCTGCTCATCCGAGCTTGCGACATCTCTGTCCACACCAAACTGCAACTTTGATTCTCATTTCAGATTTCATATTACTCGCTGCTCCTGACATGCCCATGAATAGTAGGACACTATTCTTCATCATATTTCCAGAATTGCTAATAGGTTAATACTTCATCACATCAATGTTTTCCACTGAACTCACTTTTAGGAGAATCGCAGCAACACACAGGCGAATACTCATAACCGTAGAACATGCAACATCTAAGTAGTGGTCTAAGCCACCATAGCCCTTCCGGAATCTGCTTCCACATAACAAGCCGTAACAGTAGAATGCTTCAGAATAATATCAATTACGGCGGCTAACAAGCCTCCTACGCACCGCCACAGATTACTTGCATAACTTAATCACAATGAAAGAGCTGATCTGTACCGCCAATATGCCAACTAAATTATGGCTAACCAATCTATCTTCTTCCAATTTATCCTTGATTGCTTTGGAAATATTACCAACCCCATTCAATGCATAGCATTCTCCATCTGTACTTATTCCGAGTGGCCTTGAACCAGGAGACCACGCTGCCTCAAATTCCACGAACCATTTCATATCTCTCAAATGCCACACCGCAAGTTAAAATATCATAGAACCTTCTGGGCACCTTCTCACAAGCTGCTACAACGCTTGATTCTCAATCGTACTTATAGGCTCGAAATCATTAGGTACCACACTTCATCTTTTGAATTTACCATGGCCGTTGTTGAGAGCCACCCGCTCTGACTTGGCCCCGAATATCATCAACTCCACGAGTCTTCCATCACATGAATACCCCCTTGGCGAAGAACCCGCCGACTCATTTCCCTTGGAACCCGCATCTGTACAAAGCAAAATCCTGAATCGTTCCCCATGGCTGAATAGGGGCCCATAAGGCCAATGATAGCCCACTTTTAATAATTCTTTTGCCCAGATTACCACTTATGGTCTTTCCCCGTAGCTAATATAGCCCATCAATATGCTAATAACCAGAAACCTCTCAAGTAGTCGACTCTGCAACCACATCATAAGCGGTGGGACTCTCCTACTTAGCTCGAAGCCATAATTTCACCAATCTAGAACTCGCCCGCCCTTTTTATCTCTTATTGACATAACCTTGCGCAATCAACCGCCAAAATTCTTGAGATCTTTCTGTAAAACCCCCTTCTTATACTCTAAATCATCCACCACATTCGCACGATCGATCTCTTTGCTATATAACCGATAGAATTCTTCGTAGAAGCCTTACCAACCACGCGACCGCTAACCTATTCATTTGGGTAACCCACCTATAAGAGCTCTCCCCGGCATCTTCCAACGCCGCTGCACGAGGTACGATCACTTCGACATCAATGACCCTTCCTGAGTCTGAGCTCACTCCCCAGCTGCACAGGTCCATTTACCCCTCATGAACATCATTAAATGTGCGACAACATCCTTCCAATTCAAAGTCATGCTGCATCCTTCTTCATTTAAGGGGCTCCTTTCCGTTATATTAAATCTCCTGCCGCGCCAGAACCCCTACTGCTATTAGATCCGTAGACCCCCTATAGCCAAGCACCAATATTCTTAAATCGCTCCAAATTTTCCTTAAGGCGCATAGTCTTCCTACCACCAAGCCCTATACAGCTCCGCCACTCTCCCACTTTGGCAAATTCGCTCCTTTAATCAACTGCTCGACCTACGCTTCTTATACCTGGCCCTTTAGAAGTTCAAAACTCCGCCTGACACTTCCCACATGTTTCTCATCTTCTGCTGCTCAATTGTTGCCTTAATAAAATTTATCTTTATAGCACTTGAGTCCACAAATCGCTACTAACTCCAAACTTCTCCGAAGGTCATCTTTCTCGAACTGTCAACATTAGAAATACTGATTCAATCCTGAACCACCGCATCCTGTGATATCTGATAGTTGTACCTCCGATACTATTTCACAATACCTTGCCTCAAAGGCGAATTGTAGAAGATCATAACACCGACAAACTTAATACATCCAATTAGGACAACGGCACCCCAATATAGAAGAAAAATTCCACCACGCTTGCAATTACCAAGTCCGATTACTTCCACCAGTCCACATCTGACCCTCCCTAGTTCGATTGACTTTCCCCCTGCCGGGAATAATATCGAATCTCTTGATTATGCACTGAGTAAACCTCCCTTGAAATCATTCACTGCCCTGACACGCGGGCAACACCCTACCATCATATTACTACTGCAAAATAGTCATTCATAAGCATCGCGACAACTTGTGCCTAGCCTCAAAGCCCTCAAAAATACCGCTACTGGGTTGAAACAATAAAATATTCTTCCATCAGGAGACGACAATAATCTGATCAGCTATACTAGGAGAAACATCCCGTATCACATCTGTAGTACCATTACGGTTCTTCAATTTTCGATTTACATCAAGCGCTTCGTGTCGCATAAGATTGAGTAAGAAAGAAACAAAGGCATAAGCCTCACATGAAGTCAAATAGCACGATAAGGAATCAAGAAGGGAAGTACTCCCAACAGTCCTGCAGCCTCCCGAGGATAAGTACAGATGTCTCCGTACGGATCCGCGAGACTCTACTAGACTTGCTCATGACTCGTGAGACCCTAGGAACCTAGTGCTCTGATACCATGTTGTCACGACCCAAAATCCACTAAAGGTCGTGGTGGCGCCGGACACCGTTGTCAGGCAAGCCAACTAAATAGTCAATTAAATTCTCTTTTAGTACCTTCGAAAATCTAGGATTTTTCCTTCCATTTTTCATAAATAAAACAATCTCTGCTTCAATTCAATTTAAGAAATAACTATTAGTACACATCTTTCGAGAGCCATCCCAGAACCCGGTGTCACAAGTGCATGAGCATCTATTGATAAGGAAAATAATATACAACATCATGTCCGAAATACAATGGATAGGGAATAAATATAAAAATGCTGAAAGGAACTACACTAGCTGCGGATCGCCTCGAACAATGCAGCTCACCTAGTCCTAGAGTTATCCACGCTGCTACGCCCAGTAGGCTGCTAGAGGTACATATACCCGTGCAACAAAAATGCACAGAAGTGTAGTGTGAGTACGTAATCAACGTGTACTCAATGAGTATCCCGCCTAATCTCGAAGAAGTAGAGACGAGATGGTCAACTTGACTCTTACTAATGGTCCAGTAATGATATACTAAAATGTGAGGAACTCATGGATTTATATAGCATGCTCTAATTCACAAAGCTGTAAAACAAGTAAACACCTTTTAACAATTAACAAAGGATTTTCCAGATTCACTTTTCTTTATCTTATCAATTCATATCAAGCCATGAAGGACAAATTTCACGTTTAAAATTCTCAAGCAACAAATAACATGCGCAAATCACACCGAGGTGACGGCCCGATCCAACAGAAATGTAAACTGTGCACTGCCGAGGGTCGAACGCCACGAACCATATATGCATCTATTACCCCGCTCGCAAATCTTCCATGCGACGCGGTCAACATAAAATAAACAATCACCCTGCTCGCGAATCATCCATGCGACGCAGGTACACATAAAATATATTCTCAAATAGCCAATTAAGAATTTATCGGGGAATAATCATCCAAATAGAACCAATTCTTCTTTAACAATTTTTAAGAAATGAAGTTTAATCCTTTTAGAAATTCACTTGCTAATTCAATGTGATTTAAGCAATTCAAGCTATCAATGGGTTCATAAATAATCCAAGTATAACATGCTTTTGGGTCCTAACTACCCGGACAATAGCATAATAGTAGCTACGCACGGACTCTCGTCACCTCGTGCGTACGTAGCCCCCACAAATAGGAGCACATAATCAATTATTTCACCTATGGGCACAATTCCCTCTTACAAGGTTAGAAAGGAGACTCACCTCGCTCCGAAGATCCATAACCGGCATTCCACGCCCTTCCGAAGACTCTACTTGATGCATCACGCTCCAAAACTAGCCAACGGTTACACAAATCCATTAATATATGCTCAAATATTCATTACAATATAATTTATAGCAATTCCTAACTCCGATCGAAAAGTTGACCAAAACGCCCTCAGGCCCACTTGCCCGGAATTCTAAATTTTTGGAAGATAAAGATTACCCATGACCTTATGAACTCAAATATACAATGTACTCCTAATTCCATGCTCAATTTCGTGGCTAAATTCGAAGAATATAATTTTCTAGGTTTTCCACCAAAACCTCAATTTTTATACTAATTTTCATGCCCAAATCCATACATAATTGATGTATTCAACTCAAAATAGGCGGGGACAACTTACCTTAACATTGATGACGAAAATCCCCCGTTGAAGCTCCCCAAAATCGCCCAAGCCTTGAAAACAATGAGAGAAATGAACTCAAATCACGATTTTTAAACAACCATTCTGCCCAGCATTTTTCGCACCTGCGGTCCACTGACCGCTTCTGCGGTTCCGCAGGTGCGGTCCAAATGCCACTTCTGCGGTACCCTTGGGCCACCCCCTTTTCCGCTTCTGCGACTCACCTTCCGCAGATGCGGTCCCGCTTCTGCGGAACTTCCGCTTATGCGAGGCCGCTTCTGCGGTTAATCCACCGCAGAAGCGAAAATACCAGCAACCAGATTCCTTCAGCTGTCCAAAAAATCCATTTTCAATCCGTTAACCACCCGGAATCCACCCGAGGCCCCCGGGACCCCGACCAATCATACCAACCAGTCCCAAACACATTACGGACTTGCTCGAGGCCTCAAATCACATCAAATAACGCTAAAATCATGAATCAACCCCCAATCCAAGCTTCATGAACTTTAGAACTTCCAACTTCTACTTTCGTTGCTTAAACCTATCAAATCACGTCCGATTGACCTCAAATTTTGCACACAAGTCATATTCGACATTACGGACCTACTCCAACTTTCGGAATCGGATTCCGACCCCGATATCAAAAAGTCCACTTCCGGTCAAACTTCTCAAAAACCTTCAAATTTCTATCTTTAGCCAAATGGTTCCAAGATGACCTACGGACCTCCGAATTCACTTCCGATCATGCTCCCAACTCCAGAATCACCAACGGAGCTATTCACAGTCTCGGAATCCCAAACGGACATTAATAACACTGAAATGCATTTCAAGCAAAACTTATGAAATTCCTTCTAAAATGCTACCTTCCATAATAGGCGCCAAAACGCTCCCGGGTGATCCAAAACCCGAACCTGGCATACGCTCAGGTCCGAAATCATCATACGAACCTGCTGGATCCTTCAGATCCTGATTCCGAGGTCATTTACTTAAAAATCCAATCTTAGTTCATTCTTTCAACTTTAAGCTTCTGAAATGAGAATTCTCTTTCCAAATCAACTCTGAACTTCCCGGAACTTAATTCCGACCACGCGTACAAGTCATGATACCTAAAATGAAGCTGCTCATGGCCTCAGGCTGCTGAACGGAGCACTAGAACTCAAAACGACCTGTCGGGTCGTTACACAATAGTCTATAATAAGAGATAAAATCATGTTCTTAACAATATTTCAGTTAGTGATGTATAAGATTTCACATAGATATCATACGCACATTATGCCGAGGATGAGGACCGATCCAACATAAATTAAACTATGCACTGCCGAGGGTCGAATGACACGAACTATAGATGCATCTATTTATACCGAGGCGATGGGTGCGATTCACAAATAACAGGCAACATCAAGAATGCACACAAAGGCACATTAGTATTCAGATAATGGCATACAAGAGTTCAACAAGTATACTTGTTAGCAAGAAAATATAGAGATATTCACAAATATGGCATGATGTGGGTCCTTGACTACCCGGACAATAAACATAATAGTAGCTACGCACAGACTCTCGTCACCTAGTGCGTACGTAGCCCCCGCATTTAGTAGCAATTACTCAATTATTATACCTATGGGGACAATTCTCTCTTACAAGGTTAGAAAGGCGACTTACCTCGCTCCAAAGTATACTTCAAATGCCAAGAACGAGCCCAAACCCTCAATTCGGAGTCGAACGTTCCCAAACTAGTTAAATGAAGTAAGAACTAATTAATATAGGCTCAGAAGATCGAATTCTAGCTATTTAAGCAATTTCCCAACCATTAACACGAGTTTCCTAAATTCCGATCCCGGGTCCACGTGCCCGGATTTCGAGATAGAAAGTTGTTCTCTATAACCTAAGGATCAATAACATATGATTTCTAGTTTATTCCATAACAAATTTAGTGGATAAATCTAAGTTTCACTAAAACCCTAGGTCTTTCTCTAACCCCTTGATTTTACCTAATTTACAGTGCTTAATCTACCCAAGACAATGATATTAAACTACAAATAGGTAGCACACACTTACCTCAAGATGCTAGGTGAAATCCTTCTCTCAAAAGCTCCCAAATCGCCCAAAGGAGGAGTGAATAATGTGATAAAATGACTTAGAACCCGTAATAAATGAACCTCACTGCCCAGCAATTTCCGCATATGCGGTCCCGCATCTACGAGAGGATGGCCGCATCTGCGAAGAAGGGAAAAAAGGCCGGGACCGCTTCTGCGGTCTGAAGCCCGCATCTGCGGAGCTGCTTCTGTGGCTAGGGAGCCGCATTTGCGGTTCCTTGCCTGACCTGCCCAGGGCCGCTTCTACGATGGATCGACCTCATATGCGGTCTCGCACCTGCGGTTCACCAACCGTAGGTGTGGTTATGATAGAAGCAACAACTTTAGCTCCTTCTTAATTTTTCCACTTCACTCAAGCCTCGTCCGATTGATGCTCGGGTCTCCCGAGCCCCACTCGAGCATACCGGCAAGACTGAAATCACGAGACGGACCTACTCGAACCCTCAAAACACTCGAAACAACGCTAAATCTAGGAATCACCCCCTAAAACCAAATGAAGCAAACTTATGAACTTCAAGTTCTTAATTCTCCTCTAACGGGAAACGCCCTTAAACTACTCGGATCGACACCAAATTTTACGTGCAAGTCTTAAATGATATTTCGGACCTGTACCAGGCTTTGGAACCAACATACGAGCCCGATACCTATGAAATCAATCATTACTTAGTTTCTTTAAATCATTAAAACTTCAAGTTAACAATTTTTAATAAAAATTCATTACTCGGGCTAGGGACCTCGGAATTCGATTTCGGACATAAGCCCAGGTCCCATATTTTCCCACGGATCCTCCGGGACCGTAAAATCACGAATCCGGGTCCATTTTCTCAAAATGTTGACCAAAGTCAAACTTAGTCTTTTAAGAGAATACTAAGGAATCAAATGGACATATTTCACTCAAAACTCTTCCAATTCCCGAAACAACCCCGCAAGTCATAAGTTGCTAAAGCAAGCACGGGAAACTTTATTTAGGGGAATGGGGTTCTAAAAGGCAAAACGACCGATCGGGTCGTTACATTCTCCACTTCTTAAACAAACGTTCGTCCTCAAACAGACATAGAAAAGAACCTGAACTGCTGAATAAATGGGGATATCTGCTCCGCATGTCCTCCTCGGACTCCCAAGTCACCTCCTCGACTGGTTGGCCCCTCCACTAGACTCTCACCGCAGAAATCCTCTTGGAACTCAACTGGTGATCCTGTCTACCAATAATGGCAACTAGCTCCTCCTTGTAACCCAAACCCTCATCCAGCTGGATAGTGTAAAGTCCAACACATGGGATAGGTCGGCGTGATACTTCCGAAGCATCGATACATGAAAAACTGGATGAACTCCCGATTAGCTGGGGGTAAAGCAAGCTCATAGGCAACCTCACCAACTCGCCTCAACACCTCAAAGGGACCAATAAACCTTGGGCTCAACTTACCCTTCTTCCCGAACCTCATAATGCCCTTCATTGGCGAGACTTTCAAGAGAACCTTCTCGCCAACCATAAATGATACATCCCGCGCCTTCTGATCCGTGTAACTCTTCTGTCTGGACAGAGCTGTGCGAAGCCTTTCTGAATCAACTTTACATTATCCAAGGCATCCGGTACCAAATCTATACCGTGTAACTTAGCCTTACCGGGCTCAAACCACCCGATAGGAGAACGACAACATCGACCATATAAAGCCTCGTATGGAGCCATCTCAATGCTGGACTGATAGTTGTTGTTGTACGCAAACTCCGCTAAAGGCAAGAACTGATCCCACTGCCCTCCAAAGTCAATCACACATGCTCGAAGCATATCCTTTAAAATCTGAATTGTCCGCTCCCACTGCCCGTCGGTCTGAGGATGGAATGTTGTGCTAAGCTCTACACGGGTCCCCAAACCACTCTGAACGGCTCTCCAGAAATGGGAAGTGAACTGATGGCCTCTGTCTGATATGATGGAAACGGGCACACAGTGCAGCCGAACTATCTCCCGAATGTAAATCTGAGCATACCTCTCTGCTGTATAAGTAGTCGCTACTGGAATGAAGTGAGCCAACTTGGTCAACCTATCCACAATGACCCATACTGATGAATCAAACTTCCACAAAGTGTGCGGAAACCCAACTACGAAATCCATTGTGATGCGCTCCCACTTCCACTCCGGAATAGGCATCTGCTGAAGTAGGCCACCTGACCTCTGGTGTTCATACTTGACCTGTTGGAAATTCAAACATCTAGCTACATACTCCACTATGTCTTTCTTCATTATCCGCCACCAATAATGCTGCCTCAAGTCACGATACATCTTCGTGGAACCCGGATGAATGGAATACCACGAACTGTAGGCCTCCTCTAGAATCCTCTCCCTTAGATCATCAACATTAGGAACACATAGACGGCCCTGGAGCCGCAAAACACCATCCTCGCCAATAGAAACCTCCTTGGCACCTCCTTGAAGTACCGTCTCTCTGAGAACCGCCAAATGTGGATCATCGAACTGCCGAGCCTTGATCCGCCCCAATAAAGAAGAATGAGCAACCACACACACAAGAACTCGGCTGGGCTCTGAAATGTCCAACCTCACAAGTCTGTTAGCCAAGGACTGAATGTCCAAAGCTAGTGGCCTCTCCTCTCCTAGAATAAATGCCAAGCTACCCATACTCTCTACCTTTCTGCTTAAGGCATCCGCACCACATTTGCCTTGCCCGGATGATAAAGAATGGTGATGTCGTAATCTTTCAGCAACTCAAGCCACCTGCGCTGCCTCAAATTAAGATCCCTCTGCTTGAATAAATGCTGCAAGCTGCGATGATCGGTGTAAACCTCACATGACACCCCGTTCAGATAATGCCTCCATATCTTAAGACCATGAACAATCGCGGCCAACTCTAGATTGTGCACAGGATAATTCTTCTTATGAACCTTCAGCTGACATGAAACAAATGCAATAACTCGCCCCTCCTACATCAATACACATCCCAAGCCAACGCATGAAGCGTCGCAATATACTGTATACATCCCCAAGCCTGAAGGCAATACCAGAACCGGTGCTGTAGCCAAAGTTGTCTTAAGCTTTTGGAAGCTCTCCTCACAATCATCGGACCAATGGAAAGGGGCACCCTTCTGGGTCAATCTAGTCAAAGGTGATGCAATAGATGAAAAGCCCTGCACGAATCGCCGGTAATAGCCTGCTAACCCCTAGAAACTCCTGATCTCGGTCACTGAAGTAGGACGTGACCAACTCTGAAATGCCTCAATCTTCTTGGGATCCACCATAATACCCTCTCCTAACACAACATGCCCCAAGAATGCCAGTGACTCTAGCCAAAACTCAAACTTGGAGAACTTAGCATATAGCTTCTGCTCTTGCAAGGTCTGAAGCACTACTCTCAAATGCTGCTCGTGCTCCCCCGGGCTACGTGAGTATATCAAGATGTTGTCAATGAAGACGATGACAAACAAATCAATATAAGGCCTGAATACCCTGTTCATCAAATCCATAAATGCTGCTGGGTCATTGGTCAAGCCAAAGGACATCACCAAAAACTCATAATGGCTATATCTAGTCCGGAACGCAGTCTTCGGAACATCCGAGTCCCGAATCTTCAGGTGATGATACCCTGACCTCACGTTTATCTTAGAGAACACCCTAGCACCCTGTAACTGGTCGAACAAATCATCAATACGAGGCAACGGATGCTTGTTCTTAATGGTGACTTTGTTCAACTAGCGGTAATCAATGTACATCCACATAGTCCCATCCTTCTTCCTCACAAATAACACCGGTGCACCCCAAGGCGATACACTGGGCCTAACGAAACCCTTTGCCAACAACTCCTCAAGTTGATCCTTTAACTCTTTCAACTCTTTAGGAGCCATACGGTATGGTGGAATAGATATAGGCTGAGTGCCTGGAGCCAAATCAATACAGAAATCAATATCACGATCCGGAGGCATGCCAGGAAGATTAGAAGGAAAAACATAGGCGAAATCTCGGACTACTGGTACTGAATCAATTACCAGAGACTCTGCGGTGGTATCTTGAACATAAGTTAAATAAGCCAAACACCCCTTCTCGACCATATGCCGAGCCTTCAGGAAAGAAATAACCCGACTAGGTGTATCAAATATGGAATCCTTCCACTCCAGCCTCGGCAACCCTGGCATCACTAGTGAAACAATCTTGGCATGGCAATCTAGGACGGCGCGATATGGAGACAAGCAATCAATGCCCAGGATGACCTCAAAATTGATCATATCAAGCAACATGAGATCTGCTCTAGTCTCGAAACCACAGAATGTGACCACATAGGACTGGTAGATCCGATCCACAACCACAGAATCACCCACAGGCATAGACACATGAACAGGAGTGCCCAAAGGCTCAGGAGAAATAACCAGGAAACGAGCAAACAGAGATGATACATATGAATAAGTATACCCTGGATCAAACAATACCGAAGCATCCCTACCATCGACGGAAATAATACCTATGATATACATCTGGCCTGGCTGGAAGGGCATAGAATCTAGCTGGGGCACCAGATGGCTGGCCTCCACCTGACTGAGCAATAGCTGGCTAACCTCTCTGTATCTGGCCTCCACCTCTAGGACGACCTCTACCATCCTGCCCTCCACCTCTAGGTGGCTAGGCAGCTGGCGTTGGAATCATGGGCTACTGACTCTGTTGCACTGCCTTGCCCCGAAGTCTGGGGTAGTATCTCCTCATGTGACCGGGATCTCAGCACTCAAAATAACTACGTGGTGCGGCGACCTGCTGCCCTGATGGCTGACTCTGATAACCCATAGATCCACTGGAAGAAGCTTGGATAACCGGTGAACGGTATAAAATCTCCGGCATAGCACTGAAATAGGAACTAGAAGAACCCTTGGGACCTGAATACCCACTGGAGGAACCCTGAATAGCTGGCAAGCGATAAGAAATCTCTGGCATAGCGCTGAAGTAGGGGCACACCGGAGCACCCCGGGCAAGTGGTGGTGCTGAATATGGGGGCCTACTGGGCTGACCCCTCCCAAACTGACCTTTTCCCCTAGCCGAGGCACCTCTAAACTCTCCGGAGAATCTAGCTCTCTTGTCCTGCTTCATCTGCTCTCTACCCCTCTGGCGATATCCCTCAATCCGGCGAGCAATCTCAACCACTAGCTGGTACTCTGTACCCATCTCCACCTCTCGGGCCATACCAGATCGAATACCGGGGTACAATCCCGCAATAAACCTTCGCACTCTCTCTGCATCTGTGGGAAGTATCATAAGTTCTTGGCGGGACAACTCAGAAAACCTCGCCTCATAGTCGGTCACAGACATCTGACCCTGCTCAAGATGCTCAAACTGATACCGCATCTCTTCCCTCTCAGAGAGCGGAATATACCTATCTAAGAATAACTATGCGAACTGACTCCAAGTGATGGGAGGAGAACCTGCTGGCCTGCCAAGAACATAGGACTGCCACCATCTACGGGCCCTGCCCTCAAGCTAAAAAGTATTGAAGTCAACTCCATGCGACTCTAATATCCTCATGTTGTGCAGTCTATCCCTGCACCTGTCTATGAAGTCCTGAGCATCCTCATGACGCTCACTCCCGAAGACCGGAGGGTGAGGTCTAGTCCATCTGTCCAATAACTTCTGCGGGTCACCATCCGCAGCTGGTCTAGGCTGGGGCACCACTATGGCAACTGGCCGGGCCCCCTCTGCGGGTAGTGCACCTGGAGTCTGGTATATTTCAGCTGCATGACCGGGAGCCTAGGCAGTAAGGGTCTATGCTCCCCCTCCCGCTTGTGAAGTAGCTGGATCTGCTGGAAATAAACCAGCCTGAGTCATAGTATCCATGAACCGCATCATACGACCCATGACCTCCTGAAATCCCGGTGCTATTATAAAGTCTATCGAGGTAGGCTCAGCCGTGGGCACCTCGCCCTGCTCCTCTATGATAGGATCTCCTGCGGGATCTACTGGTGGTGCTACGGGAATAGCTCTGGGACGCCCTCGTCCCCTACCATGAGCTGGTGCCCTCCCCCGGCCTCCGGCTCGGCCTCTAACAATGGGGGGAGCAACTCTGCCCGGGTCTGGAATATCAGCCGTGCGTGTCCTCACCATCTGTGAGAGAATAGACGAGGGGATTTTAGTACAACAACCACTGCACGATAGGAAATGAATAAAGAGTAGTTTTTCCTAATACCCTATAGCCTCTCGAAGATAAATACAGACGTCTCCGTACCGATCTACAAGACTCTATTAGGTTTGCCCATGACTTGTGAGGCCTACGTGAACCTAGTGCTCTAATACCATGTTGTCATGACCCATTTTCGTAATATGACATGATAGCGCCCGTCACCATTGCCAGGCTAGCCAACGCGAAAACATAATCAAGTTCTTATTTTAATTTTATCAGAAATAAGTGAAGCAGATTCTCCAATTTAAAATTTAAAACCAGAAGTGATCAATAATGTACCAAAACGATTATACAATCCAAAATAAATGTCTACTAATGTGTGTGCCAAGACTTAGAGTCACAAGTAATAGGCATCTAGTAGAATATACAAAAGAATGTCTCTATCCTACTGTCTGAGATAGAAAAGACAGCAAAAGTAAGAAAATACTCCATCCGGCTGTTGAACGACATAGGAAGGAAGCAGCTCACCGTGGAAGTCTCGGTCTATAACTCAGGGGCGCGCACCGGACTGGTAGCCAGATGTATCTGCCTCAGATCCTGTACAATTAAGTACAGAAGTGTAGTATGAGTACATAAACAATATGTACCCAGTAAATATCTCGTCTAATCTCGAAGAAGTAAAGACGAGAAGTTGACTTGATACTTACTAGGGTCAAATAATATGATAAAGTGCTAAGCTAAGCATGGGGATCACAAATAATCAACAGTCTATAATAAGAGATAAAATCATGTTCTTAACAATATTTCAGTTAGCTATTTGCATTTTTGAAATACTTAACAAAACAAGTCATGTATAAGATTTCACATAGATATTATGCGCACATTATGCCGAGGGCGATGGACCGATCCAACAGAAATTAAATTGTGCATTGCCGAGGGTCGAACGACGCGAACCATAGATGCATCTATTTATACCGAGGCGATGGGCCCGATCCACAAATAACAGGAAACATCAAGAATGCACACAAAGGCACATTAATATTCAGATAATGTCATACAAGAGTTCAACAAGTATACCTGTTCGCTCTTATTCCTTTCCAAGTCTCTAGCATATCCTAAGTGATCGCATTAGCAAGAAAATATAGAGATATTCACAAATATGGCATGATGTGGGTCCTAGACTACCCGGACAATAAATATAATAGTAGCTACGCACGGACTCTCATCACCTAGTGCGTACGTAGCCCCCGCATTTAGTAGTAATTACTCAATTATTATACCTATGGGGACAATTCCCTCTTATAAGGTTAGAAAGGAGACTTAGCCCGCTCCAAAGTATACTTCAAATGCCAAGAACGTTCCCAAACCCTCAATTCGGAGCCGAACGATCCTAAACTAGTTAAATGAAGTAAGAACTAATTAATATACGCTCACAAGATAAAATTCTAGCTATTTATGCAATTTCCCAACCATTAACACGAGTTTCCTAAATTCCGACCCCGGGCCCACGTGCCCGGATTCCGAGATTTTTCGAAGAAAGATGTTCTCTACAACCTAAGGACCAATAATATATGATTTCTAGTTTATTCCATAACAAATTTTGTGGTTAAATCTAAGTTTCATTAAACCCTAGGTCTTGCCCTAACCCCTTGATTTTACCTAATTTCTAGTGTTTAATGTACCAAAGACAATGATATTAAACTACAAATAGGTAGCACACACTTACCTCAAGATGCTAGGTGAAATCCTTCTCTCAAAAGCTCCCAATCGCCCAAAGGAGGAGTGAATAATGTGATAAAATGACTTAGAACCCGTAATAAATGAACCTCACTGCCCAGCGATTTTCGCATCTGCGATCAAGGTACCGCATCGGCGGTCCCGCATCTGCGAGAGGATGGTCGCATCTACGAAGAAGGGGAAAAATGCCGCGACCGCTTCTGCGGTCTGAAGCCCGCATCTGCGGAGCCGCAGAAGCCGCATCTGCGATTCCTTGCCTGACCTGCCCAGGGCCGCTTCTGCGATGGATTGACCATATCTGCGGTCTCGCACATGCGGTCCACCAACTACAGGTGCGGTTACGACAGAAGCAAAAACTTCAGCTCCTTCTCAATTTTTCCACTTCACTCGAGCCTCGTCTGATTGACGCTCGGGGCTCCCGATCCTCGCCCGACATACAGACAAGTCTGAAGTCACGAGACGGACCTACTCGAATCCTCGGAACACTCGAAACAACGCTAAATATAGGACTCACCCCCTAAAACCAAATGAATCAAACTTATGAACTTCAAGTTCTTAATTCTCCTCTAACGAGCCAAAACGCCCTTAAACTACTCGGATCGACACCAAATTTTTTGGGCAAGTCTTAAATGATATTTCGGACCTGTACCAGGATGTGGAACCAACATACGAGCCCGATACCTATGAAATCAATCATTACTTAGTTTCTTTAAATCATTAAAACTTCAAGTTAACAATTTCTAATAAAAATTCATTACTCGGGCTAGGGACCTTGGAATTCGATTCCGGACATACGCCCAGGTCCCATATATTCCCACGGACCCTCCGGGACCGTCAAATGATGAATCCGGGTCCATTTTCTCAAAATGTTGACCAAAGTCAAACTTAGTCTTTTAAGAGAATCCTAAGGAATCAAATGGACATATTTCACTCAAAACTCTTCCAATTCCCGAACCAACCCTCCCTCCAAGTTGTAAGTTAGCTAAAGCAAGCACGGGAAGCTTTATTTAGGGGAACGGGGTTCTAATAGGCAAAACGACTGGTCAGGTCGTTACACTCTAGGTGGGCGCCTAATTGCAAAAAACTTAAAATGTATTCCCTTGTTCTCCAGGTGGGCGCCTGACTGCCAAAAGCTTGAACTGTATTCCCTTGTTTTCCAGGTGGGTGCCTGATTGCCAACAAGTTGAACTGTATTCCCTTTTTTTCCAGGTGGGCATCTGATGCCAAAATTTGAACTGTATTCCCTTGTTCTCCAGTTGGGCGCCTGATTGCCAAAATTTGAACTGTATTCCCTTGTTCTCTAGGTGGGCGCCTGATTGCCAAAACTTGAACTGTATTCCCTTGTTCTCCAGGTGGGCGCCTGCCATTACAACAAACCAGACAAAACAAAAGAAATTTTTCTGCCCCAGTTTGGTATCTGGGCACATATGTGAGTGTTAATCGAATCATGTTACCTAAAAGAGCTCTAAGGATTTAAAAGCTAAATCCCATTATACAGGAGGGCCCTGAAAACTTCAAATTAAATCTCATCTTAAGAGTGACAACTTTAAAGCTAAATTATATTTCCTAAAGGTAGAACTTACGCTAAATCTTGTTATCTATGAAGGTCTTGAAATTTTAACTAGGTCCCATTATCTAGGAGGGTCCTAAGAAATATTTAAATTAAATCCCATTATCCAGGAGGGCCTGCAAATTTTAAATTAAATCCCATTATCTAGGAGGGTCCTGAAAATTTAAAACTAAATCCCACTATCCAGGAGGGCCCTGAAGACTTAAAACTAAATCCTATTATCCAGAAGGGTCCTGAAAGCTTAAAACCCTAAATCCCATTATCCAGGAGGGTCCTAAAAACATAAAACCTAAATCCCAGTATCTAGGAGGTTCCTGAAAACTTAAAACCTAAATCCCATTATCCAGGAGGATCCTGAAAACATGAAAACTAAATCCCATTATCCAGGAGGGTCCTGAAAACTTAAAAATAAATCCCATTATCCAGGAGGTCCTGAAAACTTAATACTAAATCCCATTATCCAGGAGGGTCCTTAAAAGCCGAGAATGAACTTACCTGAGCCATGCTCTCTTCTTGGAGGATTCTGAAAAGAATAGGGTCCTGAAAATCCGAGAATGAACTTACCCGAGCCATGCTCTCTTCTTGGAGGATTCTGAACAGAATTGCTTGCCCCTGAACCATGCCTTCTTCATGGGAGGTCCCTGTGGATTAACAAATTTTCTTGCCCCTGTTTCAGATAAATAAAATTTTGTTAGTTTGAAAATGTGGTGGTTAATTTATGGCATTATTGCTGAGTGTCTACTTCTGCCACTGCCATGTTTCATTCTGATTAGCTGCTTCGGGCCAGCAAGGAGTTTTTTGACCTTTTGATTGGAACTGGACCACAAAAACTCTGAATGACCTGAATCTCTTACACTCACTTGTTGCATTGTGTTTTCATTTTGAATGTTACTGAGTCCGTGTATTTTCTAAAAATTCAAGAATCACCTTATCACCTGAACTTCAGTTATCATCATACTGCTCTTTCCAAATCATATCACTTGTGATGTGCTTGGCCGAACTCCGCTTTGTGCAATTTGAAAGCTGGTAGTAGGCTTTGGGATCCTTCCCCTCTTCTTCAACAAAGGCTAACTCAAAAGAGACTCATAAAGACAGACTCAAAGAGCACAATGAAGTGATTTTTGGAAAAGGAAATGAAGGAAAATTTTGAGCAAAGATGACTATGTGAAGAAGAATGGGAAAACGACTTATCTGAGTGATCTAATGATAATGACATGCATTTCGGATTGAACGGCCTAATTCGTCCAACCAATCATATTTTCCGTTCATGCCATGCCTTCATGCTTCAGAACCAGGCTTTAAATGATCCAATTTCTCTGTCCAGTCACGAACCTCATTCGACTAGTAGTGCCCTGAAAGGTTTTCACCAACAAGCCTCTCTCATTTGTTTATCTCTCAACTCACCATCGCCTTACGGAGCCTGCGAGGGTTTTCACCAATAAGACTCTCTCATTTTAAATTTTCTCTCAGCTCGCCATCGCCTTACGGTTCGCGTGAGGGTTTTCACCAATAAGACTCTCTCATTTTATTCATTTTTTCCTTGTGCCCATGAACAAAGTGTTACCCATGATGTAAATCATACCTCTATCTCGCTTGACTTGGCATCCTTAACGATTGATCGGAGGGTCTTTCTCTGGACCGTAATGTAGGCTTTTGGACAAGGCTAGAAAGAAAGGGTGGCATGAAGGCTTAAAATAATTTAAGATGAAAAGGGTTCAAAATTACAACTTTTGGAATCAGATCTTTTGCAAAACCAAAACTTCTGCCCAGTTTATTTGGTCCTGGGGGATCTTAGATTCTCCTTTTGACGGGACCGAACCGTGTAAGGTTGCTTACGTATCCTTAAAAGGAATCAGATTGAACGTAGTTCAAACGAAAATTGTTTGGTTTTAGTTTTTTTTTCCTTTCTTTTTTTTTGTTTTGTTTTCTTCTCTTCTTCTTCTTTTTTTTTAATTCTTTTCTTCCTTTCTTCTTTATCTTCCTCTTGTTTTCCAATTCTACTCCTGATTCCAAAAGAGGGGTATGAAAGAAAATAAATAAGGCTCAAAAGGGGTAACAAAGGATAAAAGTGTTTGGGTAGCAGAACAAAATGCCTTCATTATTCCGACTTTGAACATGCCAAATACAAAATGCAATTGAAGGTAAGCAAAGAAATCATACATAGTACCTCTTGACTGCATCAGAATTAATAGACATATCTACACATCTGCCTTCTATGTCTGTTAAATACAAAGCACAATTGGGCAACACTGTTGTCACCATACATGGCCCCTGCCAGTTTGAGGCGAACTTGCCTTTAGCTTCAGCCTGATGAGGAAGGATGCATTTCAATACCAGCTGGCCCACATCGAATTTTTGAGGACGCACCTTCTTATTGTATGCTCTTGCCATTCTCTTTTGATACAATTGACCATGACATACTGCAGCCAATCTTTTCTCATCAATCAAACTCAACTGCTCTAGCCGGGTTTTGACCCACTCATCATCATCAATTTCAGCTTCTGCAATGATCCGAAGGGATGGAATCTCAACTTCCGTAGGTATAACTATCTCATTCTATATACCAGCAAATAAGGAGTTGCACATACTGAAATGCAAACAGTAGTGCGATAACCCAGTAAAGAGAAAGGCAACTTTTCATGTCGTTGCCTAGAACCTTGCACCATCTTACGAAGTATCTTCTTTATGTTCTTGTTAGCAGCCTCAACAGCTCCATTTGCCTTGGGACAGTGCAGAGTGGAGCTTCGATGCATAATCTTGAACTGTTGGCATAACTCTTTCATCAAATGACTGTTGAGGTTGGTAGCATTGTCTGTGATGATCACCTTGGGAATTCCGAACCGACAAATAATATTTGAATGAACAAAATCCATCGCTGCTTTCTTGGTCACGGACTTGAAAGTTACAGCTTTGACCCACTTGGTAAAGTAATCAATGGCCACCAGAATAGACCTATGCTCGTTCGATGCTGCCAGCTCAATCGCTCCAATGACATCTACGCCCCAATGAACAAATAGCCAACGTGCGGACATTGTATGCAACTCAGATGGCGGGGAATGAATCAAATCACCGTGCACCTGGCATTGATAACATTTGCGAACAAAGCTGATGCGATTTCGTTCCATGGTGAGACAATAATAACCTGCTCGAAGTATCTTCTTTGCCAACACATACCCATTCATATGCGGCCCGTAAACTCCAGAATGCACTTCGGCCATGATGGTTGAAGCTTCTTTAGCATCTATGCACCTCGGCAGTCCCAAATTTGGAGTCCTCTTGTACAAGATTCCCCCACTCACAAAAAATCCACTAGCCAGACGTCGGATGGTTCTCTTTTGATCACCTGTGGCATGTACTAGAAATACCCCCGACTTAATGTATTCCTTGATTTCATGGAACCAAGGTTGGCCATCAATTTCCCCTTCAACCACATTATAATAAGCATATTGATCACGAACTTGGATATGCACGGGGTCGACATAAGCCTTGTCCGGTTGATGTAACATTGATGCCAGAATAGCCAAGGCATCGACAATCTCATTATGAACCCTGGGAATATGTCTGAATTCTACCGACCTGAATCATTGATAAAGATCATGCAAACACTGTCAGTACCAATATTTTGTGGACTCCCATGTCTACAACGAACCTCAAACTCAGAATGCATGCTTCGTACTCAGCCATGTTGTTGGTGCAATAAAATCGAAGTTGGGCTGTTACAGGGTAGTGTTGCCCTGTTTCAGAGATGAGTACAACCCCTATTCCGACACCTTTCATGTTAGCAGCTCCATCAAAGAAGAGTTTCCAACCTGGCTTTTCATCATGGTTAACCTCGTCAACACACATGACTTCTTCATCAGGAAAATAAGTCTTCAGTGGCTCATATTCTTCATCCATTGGATTCTCGGCCAAGTGGTCGGCCAATGCTTGGGCTTTCATCGCGGTCCGAGTCACATAGATGATGTCAATCTCTATGAGTAAAATCTGCCACTTTGCAAGTCTTCCTGTGTGCATAGGCTTCTTAAAGATATACTTTAGAGGATCCATGCGAGAAATGAGGTATGTAGTGTAGGACGAAAGATAATGATTCAACTTTTGTGCCACCCAAGTTAGGGCGCAACATGTCCTCTCAAACAGAGTGTACTTAGACCCATAGGGAGTGAACATCTTACTGAGATAATAGATTGTTTGCTCCTTCTTTCCTGTGATGTCAATGTTGACCCAATACACAGCTAAAAGAATTATCCAAGACTGTCAAATAGAGAATTAAAGGTCTCCCAAGCTCTGGTGGGACTAGCATAGGTGGGTTTGACAGGTACCTCTTAATCTTATCAAATGCTTCTTGACACTCGTCAGTCCACTTGACTGCAACATTCTTCTTCAGCAGCTTAAAGATGGGCTCACAGGTTGTCGTGAGCTGAGCAATAAACCTCCTGATGTAATTTAACCTTCCAAGCAAGCTCATCACCTATGTTTTGTTCTTGGGCGGTGGTAGCTCTTGAATTGCTTTGATCTTCGACGGATCCAACTCAATACAGCATTGACTAACCACAAATCCCAGTAGTTTCCTAGAGGGGACCCCAAATGCACATTTTGCTAGATTGAGCTTGAGGTTGTATCTGCGGAGCCTTTTGAAACACTTCCTCAAGTCCTTGACATGGTCAGAATTCTTCTTTGGCTTTATGATCACACTATCTACATAAACCTCAATCTCCTTACGTATTATATTATGAAATATGGTAGTCACCGCCATCATGTAAGTTGCCCCAGCATTCTTCAAACCAAATGGCATTACCCGGTAGCAATAGGTTCCCCATGGCATGATGAACGCTATCTTTTCTGCATCTTCCTCATCCATCAAGATCTGGTGAACGCGTAGCAAACCACAAAAGACCCAATCTCATGCTTGGCACAATTATCGATCAGAATGTGAATGTTCGGCAATGGAAAATCATCCTTTGGGCTCGCTTTGTTAAGATCATGGTAATCAATACATACCCTGGTCTTAGCATCCTTCTTTGGTATTGGCACAACATTAGCTAACCAAGTGGGATATCGAGTGACCCGAATGACCTTTGCATCAAGCTGCTTTGTGATTTCTTCTTTGATCTTCACACTCATGTCAGTCTTGAACTTTCTTAACTTTTGCTTGACAAGAGGGAATGCTGGATCATTTGGAAATTGATGAACTACAAAATCAGTGCTCAAGCCCGGCATATCGTCATACGACCATGCAAAGACATCTTTGTACTCAAACAATGTTTTGATTATTTCTTCCTTAACTCGTGGTTCCAGATGCATACTTATCTTGGTTTCCCTAACATTATCCTGGTCCCCTAAATTGATTGCTTCAGTTTCATTCAAATTAGGCTTTAGTTTTTCTTCAAATTGTTTTAGCTCTTTACTGATTTCCTCAAATGCTGCTTCTTCATCATATTCTGTTTCATCATCATACACTACTTCTTGGATTATTATTTCAAAATTAAATTAGCTTTTAAGACCTGGATGAAAATTCTTCATGCATGTCATGTCATTGCAACCAGCATAAAAGGAACAGTACAAAAGAAAAACAAAATGAAACACTATTAGAAATAATGGAAAACGGGAAATTATCATTGAAAATAAAAGGATTGAAGGGTTGAACATCAAAACAAGAAAACTAATAATTTGGATTACAACCTTGGAATAACCCAAATAACAGAAAGGAAAACAAAGCAAACTACCAAAACTCCTTCCTGGTAGGGAGAGGAGTAGCTTCCCAATTGATAAGCTTCACGTTTGGCCCAAAGAGCTGCACATCTGCTTTACAATAACCTTCACCAACTTATACCATATTGACCTCATCGAATAAACTCGGAACCTCTTGATCAGCTTTCATCAACATCGACCACAGGTTTTGGGATTGATGAGGTTGGAGGTTTTTCGGCCCCTGGCTTGACAAAAGACTTAGAGATGTGTGGGACAGGCTTAGGGAGTGACCATACCTTCTGTTTCAGGTTTTTCACCCTTTTCACGTCCTTCTCTATGGGCATGAATCCCAAACCAAATGTACCAGGTTTCCCACTAGGGCGCATTGGATGCACAATATCCTACAGAGATGAACCCAGACCCTTGCTCAGCACAAAATCATTCTTCAACATTTCATTCGCTACCATGACAGACGCAGAGGATAGCTTAGGACCCGGAATGCATTTTCCTTCAGGAATCTTCTCAACATACACTGTTTCGAAAGTTTGATAGACCCAAGGCCCCTTATCATCTTCAGCTTCAATAAACAGAACAATTGTGTCATTACAAGTTGATAAGTCCTTATCACCGTGTACAACTATTTCCTGCCTGTCCCATTCGAACTTCACCATTTGGTGCAGAGAAGACGGGACTGCCTTAGCAGCATGTATCCTGGGCCTGCCCAACAACAGATAGTAGGAGATAGCCACATCTAACACTTGGAATTCCATGGTGAACTCAATTGTCCCTATCGACAATTCGAGCATTATATCTCCAACAGAATCTTTACCTCCCCCATCAAAGCCTCGAATACACACACTGTTCATGTGGATTCTTTTGGTGGCGATCTTCAAATTTTGCAGAGTATACAGGGGCAAATATTCACACTAGAGCCATTGTCAACTAAAACCCTTGAGACAACAGAATCTTCACACTTCACCGTGAGATAAAGAGCTCAGTTGTGTTCTGTACCCTTCATAGGAAGTTCATCATCTGAGAAAGTGATCCTGTTTACTTCGAAGATCTTGCTATCTATCTTTTCCAAGTGGCTCACTGTGATCTTATCAGGAACATGTGCCTCATTCAAAATCTTCATCAGGACCCTGCGATGTTCATCTGAATGTATCAGCAAAAACAAAAGAGAAATCTGAGCTGGTGTTTTCCTTAACTGCTCCACAATGGAATAATCCTGCACTTTCATATTTTTCAGGAACTCCTCAGCCTCATCTTCGGTGACCGATTTCTTCACTAGAACTGGATTGTCTCTGAGTGTTTTATATTTCTTAACTCTTCCGGGGCAAAGCATCTCCCCGAACGAGTTAATCCCTGGGCCTCATTAACTTCCTCTTTCACTTCCTTACCCTTATAGGTCACTATCACCCACTCATAGTTCCATGAGACAGCCTTGGTGTTGACTATCGGTAGCTAGGTCATAGGTTTGATAACGATAGGGTCTGTGCGGTCACCCTCCATAATTATGACAGGCTTATTCTCCACCACCGGCATGATCACCTTTGGCTTTTCGTGTTTGTCACACCTCCTTTTTCATTACACCCGCAAGGGCATAAAGGAGTTTTTCCAATTTCAAACTTACAACAGCCTTAATTATTGGCAGGCCCAAGTTCAAAAGAATACAGGGCCCAACGTTTAAGTTTTCAACTTGAAACAAAGGCTGAGAATGCAACAATTCTAATCTACAGGCAATTAGCTACAATCCGTATCATACAATCCTGGAGTCAGATTTCAAGGAGCTAATACAAAACAGTCCACATCTATATTCAAACCTTAAGCCCAAACGTATATCATTTAATATTAGAACTAAACTACTGAAGCCACTACTGACAAACGATTACCAGACCTGGATTTAACAAGGATAGGAACCAATATGCTGATTTTCAAGTTCAATTTCCATTTTTAAAATACAGCTTCATGAGAAACCAAATTATACTACACTAGGGCTACTATTTTAGAATGAATACACTGGACTTCCAATTCTAACAGTCCAGTACAGTCCACAGTTTCATTAATACAACTGACATATGGTTCAAATGAATCAGTCACAATAAAAGTAAAATTCAGGTGCAAGCATATATTCCTTTGTCATTTATACTTCAAACTTGTGGTCTACAGGTGAAGGCAATCTTCAGCATCATTTGAGCACGAGAAAAAACCTGGATTACAATGAACAAAGAAGAGAAGAGGAGGATCAGCAGCAATTTGTTGAATTAAAAGCAGACAGCATGTCACAACAGCTCAAAATCAGCCTCAAACCCAGGTTCAAAATACAAACGAAATCCAGCAAACCATATAACCAGCAAACACACCAAAACTCGACTCAAACGACCCAAATTCAACTCGAAATTGAAGCTAAGGAATTATAGAACACTCTCAACAGTCTAAAACACCCAGGAACAACTCGGATGAACCCCAAACCCCTTCAATTGCATTAAATTTTCAAGCACAGAACAGAAACAGAGAAATCTAAGCTAATTGTGATGCTAAGTGAGCTAAATAATTGAATTGAAAGCTGAATTTCTAAAATGATCAAAGGAAGACCAATGTACTGACTTTTTTTGGAATTTTGGAGATTTTCTGTTGTTTTTTGGATTTTTTTAGATCTAGGAGAAGTTTTGAAAGTCAAATTTTAGCTAAAAAAACTGGTGGAAAGTAGTGGGGAATTTTCAGAGGTTCCAAACTTGTTCCCTAAGGCACTAGTCATGCCTTTTTATAGGCAAAATGAAGGCAGCCTTCCTGATTATCCAATTCCTTTTCTACCCCCTGGAATCCCTAGTCTTTTAACCTTTTACCCTTAAAAAGAGTCCGAAAAACAGACTCACGTTTGTTTTCTACCCACCTGGAACCTTCTTTCCTAACAGAATTGATTCCCTCCCAATATGAAGTCCCCAAACTGACCCTCAACCAATCACTTATTACATTCCCTACTTGACCTTTAAACCCCCTTAAGTTTCTTTTGCTTAACTAAAACCCCTGGAAACTCTGCACGTTTACAAACTAAGCCAAACAATTTTATAGAAATCAACAAACAAATCAAAATCTAAAATGGACATTAAACTTCTAAAACTTAAGTGTAGCAAATGAAAAATCAGAAACAAACCAACACTAGAACAATTGAACTGTAGTTAGCAAGAAAATAATAAATGAATTAATTCAAAATCCAACCCTAGAAACGACTAATAACTCTTTTACAGGGAATCAAACACCACGAATGAACAAATTTCCTAAGTCGAATAACCCTAAATGAAGAACTAATCCTCTAAAGATTATGATGAATGATTCAACCCTGCCTTAACTAGCTAATATCAATGATTAAACACAAGAAAACAAAAACTAATCAAAACAGAAACAGACAAGAAGAAAAGAAGCAGAGGAGAAGAAATTGAAGAAAGGCAGGAAGATGAAGAACCAGTAAGGAATAATAGGAACAAATACCTAGGGTTTGGAGTTTTGCCGGCCTTCAGTCTTGCGTGGAGTCCGGTGATCTTGAACTAAGCCAAAACTAACGGTAATCGAATATTCTTGTCAAGAACAATCGATTATCGTGACTTTCGACTCAAATGAAGCCCGCAACTTCCGAGAAATCAACGAAGACGATTTTAATATTTTGGTTTTTTCCTTCAGAACTTAGATTCGAGGTTTAAAATATGGTGCGGGTTTTTGGGTAGTTGATAATGGATATGGGGTAATGGAGGTGTGGTGATTGTCTGGTTAAAAGATGAACGGGTTTTGGGCACAGCGCCGCCGTGGGCGGCGGAGGCGGCGGCAACGAACTCGAAGATTCGAGGGGACTGGGTGGGATTCGAGCCATGGGGGTTTGGGGTTTGGAAAGAGGAAGACGTGGGGAGTTTGTGGTGTAATTTTCAGGGCCATCGGAGTATCGCCGCCGGCGGAGGAGATTTCCGGCCGGCGGCGGGCGGCGGAAGACGGAGGAGTTAGGGTTTGTGAGGGGTGAGGTTGAGAGACGGGGCTTTGGGGTGGGGGGTGCCCTTCAAACAATATTATATCAAAAATTATCAATCCCTGACCGTTAGATCAAACAACCTAGACGGTCAGGATTGATTGTCGTTGAAACGACGTCGTTTGGTGCGGGCAAAAATGGATCGGGCAGGGAAAGGGTTTTTGGGCCAGACTGAAATGCCTTTTGCCTTGGGCCAGCTATTTAGTTGGAAACTTGGCCCAACTTAAACAGCCCTTAACTTCTTTGAGGCTTCTTATTTTTTTTTTCTTCCTTTTTATTTCTTTTATTTGTTTTTCCCCCTTTTTTTTGATTTTTGTTAAATGCAACACTAAAAATAAAAGACCCAATGACTCTAAAATTATACTACTTGAGCTCCAAACAAACTAATTCTCAAAAAACTAAGACAATTAAAAATATATGGGCAGAAAGAACCCTTTTTGTTATTTCTTTATTTTTTGTAAAATTAATCACTAATTAATCCTAAAATGTGAAATTAACCCTACATGCCAATGCCAAGTATTTTTGTATTGTTTCATGAATTAAGCAATAATAAACGTGCACAAACAAATGCAAACAATTAACAAAAAATGCCACAAAAATCCACAAAATTGCAAACAATGAAAAGAAGTTATTTTGTTTTGAACTTATGGGAGTAATTCATATAGGGCAAAAATCACGTGCTCACAGTACTTTGCTGCAACATCACTTGGGGATCGTTTTTCAACTACCGCAGATGGCTTATCATTTGGCATGCTCAACTTGTCTGCTGATCCTTCAGCTATCTAAGAGGTTGCTTTTGTGACAATTAGGCCCTTGACTGACTTAACCTCACTAGACCGGATCATCATGACAGATTGTGAGGGCTTCTTGGGCTCCCCATCCTTATGTACTATCTCGATCATGTTCGTTTCATCATGGGCCGTCAATGGGTTCTGATTGATGTTGGGTGATTCCGGAGTTTGGACCACAATCTGATTTGTGTCGATGAGCTCTTGGATAGCGTCAGAGTGTGGCATGATAGGGACCTTCACCGCTTTATAGAGGGTTGTGATCAAACAAGGAAATGGAAGCGACGTAGCATGCTGCTTTGCCCGGATTCCTATCTCTTGGAAGATGAGAGCTCCCACATCAATCTTGATGCCCGCCATGAAACATGAAATGAGAAGAGCCTTCTCAATACCAATGCCAGTCTCGTTCCGGGACGGTATCAATTGGGAGGTAATAAAGTTGAGCCAGAATCGACCCTCTCTTGTGAGATCCTCCTTGTATATCTTATGCCCAGAGTTGATCCAAGTAGGGGTCCCCTTTGCTATCACCGAAGTTATCCAACCACTCTCATTCTCCCTATCTGCCTATTTGGCAGCATACTCAGTTGTGCCCACTCTCCAGCCAGGGAAGTACAGCTCATTAATTGCCTCACTGTTGCAAAACACACTCTTTCCCCGAACAAGTACAGTGTCAATAAACATCCTGTTGCGTTTGTGGTGCGCACTCCTGGAGGCTCCATATGATGCGTAGAACTCACGGACAAGGGACTCATTATACTCAGCGGGTGGCTCACTGAAGCACTCCCATTTTCTTGCTTTTATGTTCTCCAAGATATGGGGGTAATGTTCTTGTAGCCCGTTCAAGCTCAATTGCTTCTCGCCCAGGATTTTCCGTTTGGTGAGCCCTTCTCTGTACAATTCCCTGGATCTATCAACCCCAAATCGGAGGTGGAAGTCATCTCCGTGTTTCCTTCTTGCCTCCGCCTGTAGGTTTACTGAGGGCAAGAGCTCCTCCTCATCGGACTGGGAGGGACATGGAACATTAGATTCCATGCGAGATTGTTTTGCTTGT
Source organism: Nicotiana attenuata (assembly GCF_001879085.1). NCBI lineage: Eukaryota > Viridiplantae > Streptophyta > Magnoliopsida > Solanales > Solanaceae > Nicotiana > Nicotiana attenuata. The sequence goes on from NC_031993.1 coordinate 55,657,201, forward strand.
GACGCGTGACGACTGGAGGATGCCCTTTTCTGGGCAGAGGATGTATGCTTTTTGGGAGCCATATCTGCACAAAAGTGAAATGTGAGCGACATTATAAGCAACAGTGAAAAGGAAACAGAAAAATTCAAAGAAGAAGTTAAGAATGCGACAGGTATGCGGTCGCATAACCACTATGCGGACCGCAGACTTGTCGCAAACTTGCAAGCTCTTGAAATGATCCAATTTTGCGATGGATTATGCGATCGCATAACCACTATGCGGACCGCATAACCATCGCAAACCTGATTTCTCAGAAAACCTAATTATGAAATGCGATCGCAAATTCCACCGCAAAGTAGGAAATGCAATCGCAAAATGGCCGCAAAACTCATGTTGTGAAACTGGGGTGGAATGTGTAGGTATGCGGTGAGTTTGCGGTCCGAATATCAATTATGCGATCGCAAACTCGCTGCATTTTAGCATCTTCCTCAGCCAATCTAGGGTTCATTTATGCGGCACAAATGCGGACCGCATTTGGATTTTGCGAGCCGCAAAGTTCATCGTGCCAAACGATTAAACTAACCCTCAACAATGGCGGTCCTTGTCACACCTCCTTTTTTACACACCTACCCCGAAGGATAATGTATAAGGGAGTTTTTCCATTTAAAGTGACATTATTCGAAATGGGATTATTTATTTATTTTTCAGAGTCGCCACTAGGGATAGGATTGGCTTTTGGTGTCCCAAGTCACCGGTTTAACTTGAATCCCAAATCGAGGAAAAGTTCGACTTCCCAATTGGAGTCTGCGAACCAGAAATTCTGAATAAGGAATTTTGTTGACCCGAGGGAAGGTGTTAGGCACCCTCGGATCCCGTGGTTCTAGCACGGTCGCTTAAATTATTATAAATGGCTAAAAATCTGGTTTTTATACATATTCCAACCTATAACGTAGTTTTAAGGTCATTTACCGCTTTTAGTTCTCTTGTTTTTACGAGAGTGAACGTCATTTAAGAGCGTGTTTTTGGATCATGTCACATGAAATGCACCCGGATCCTCGACACCTCTTATTCAACGTTTTGGGATTTGGATTTGGGTAGCATGAAATGCGCACCCGTAGTTAAGAAAGTAAATTATTAAAAAGGGCGCCTAAAGTGGCTAGCGTCTTGTTAACTTTGCGAGAGGCCATGAAAATTTGCTAAATGGCACGTCCCAAATTTCTAAGATATTTTAATATAGGCATTTAATCAGGGCCCCGCAATTTACGTGTTTTGTGCGGCGAGGCTCATCTCATTTTTATTTAAAGGCCATTCTAAAAGAAACTATGATTTTCTATACAGTGTTGTCTCTAAAATGGCCCTAATTAATTCGCATTTATAAATTCGGGCCTCAAGTTCAAGTCCGAATTCAAACAAAAGGGAAGACCCTCTTAATTCGAACCGCCGCCTAATTTGAAACCCAAATTTATATTTGTGAATTAATTCCCCACATTCCTATGTAACTTTGAAGGGCTTTTGATTTATGGCAGTTTTATGGGCCTTAAAGGTTTGGCCCAGCTCTGTTGTATGAGGCTAGCCAGGCGTGGACCTGGTGCCATACGAATTTGGCCCATTGCTGCAAACCAGCATGAGTCTTATAGAAACAAGCTGAAGGGATTTTGGGCCAGTAGCCCAATTGAATTCAGATAGATTGATGAGACTATTTGGGCTTCCAAAGAGCACAAACTTACCGTGAGTCCAGGCTCAAAGCCTACTCCACACGGCTATGTAATTGCAAACTATATGGACTCTTGGTTACTTATTCCTTCACAGGTTAACCAAAATTCATCAGTCTAAAAAACATAATTGCAAGGATTGAATGAATTCTAATTATCCAAATAACAGAATACCTATTTATCCATTCCTGATCTGACCTATTACACAAACGAATCGACTGAATTTGGTTAATGATTAACGACGGGAATGAAAACGGATATATACACACTATTTACTGATTTACAAATGAAAATCTGAAACCAGTTCCTTATGCTACTTGCACTATTGAAAGCTAAACAATTACCAGATACAACTATACTAAGTCATTGAATACTCAACAATTCTACATGATTCAACAACCACAAAATAATCCCAATTCATGTCAACAGTCCTATTTAAACAGTCCATTCAATTACAAATAAGTATAGTTTAAACACATGTTACTAGTATCAAAACTAACAGCAATTATGAGAACAAATTCAAATAGAAAAGTTTGTATTCTTCATCAGAGGACTTCAAAGTGCATACACAACGATGTTTGCTTCCAGGACTTCTAAATCGAGGAAATGTACCTGGATATCAAATTAACAGGGAAAATAGGAATCAGCAGCAGTCAGCAACAAAACAGCAGGGTCAGCCAATAATTCCAGTAGCAGAAATTAATTTAGAAAAACCAGGCAATGGTATCACACCAAATCAGCACTAAATACACCCAAATAAGCTCGAATACACTCCAAAACCCCTTTGAAATTAAAGCTAGAAGCAATAGGAAACTCAGTTGATAACTAGCTTGCAATCAACTCAAAATTTTGAGGCAACACTAGTTTTTTTTTTTGAAATTTTCTGCTGGATTTTTGTATTTTTTTTGGATTTTTTTTTGACGGGAATAAAGATCTAGGAGAACATTTGAACTATAGAAATGCAGATTTTAACTTTCTTAGGCTTTGAGATTCAAATTTGAACTTTAGACTTGAAGAAAAGAATTTTTTAGGGGGAATTTGAGGCTGGTAAGGACTTGGGGATTCTTCAGACTTCCAAAAACTTCCTATTCAAGGCACTTGAATGCCTATTTATAGGCAAACTTAGGGTGCAACTTCAGATTTTCATTTTACTCATTAGTCCCTATTTTATTTTCATTCTTCCCTTCATTTTCTGACTTGTTATACAAATAACTACACCTATTTTGTGAACTTCAATTCAAAACCCCTTCTAGAAAGTCCTAGGGGGTTCTATTATGATTTTTCCATGCTTGAAATCCCTAAACNCAGATTTTGACTATTGGACCCTAATTAATGCCTTGTTATCCAAGTTACTGCATTAAAATACAGAAAACTTACACTTAAGCCCCCTTCTAGAAGGTCCTAGGGTATTCTTTTAACTACACAATGCCTATACTACCCTTGCCTTTGTTTTGAATTTACCAATCTTAATAAAACTACCCTTTCCCCATGCCCAAACTACCCTTATTACCTCCTAAAATTACTGACACTAATTAAACTCCAGCAGCTATAACCAATCAACTATACTAACTTAAACTAACTAAGACTAATTAATTGAAATTGAACTGTAATTTTAATGAACCATTATCTAACAATTAAAAATGAAACTAAAGTAAAATTCATATCAACAACACAATCATGTATCAAAGGCGGGCGTACACAATATGAATCAATAGAATCGAAATTAATGCTAAGGAGACTAGTCAGAAAACAAAACCAAACTAAACTATTCAATAAAGTAAAAATTAAGGAACTAACCACTGAATTAAACCAACAATATCATAACCAAAATCAAAACAAAACTAAAAATCAAAAATTATGCGGCCTAAGACAACTAAATCAAAATCAAAATTAAACTAGAAATTAGAGGCTATGAGAGCAGAATTAATCAAACAAGAAAAAAAATCAATTAAAAGGAAGAAACTCACTTATTTTGGTCTTCAAACTTAATCGATTGAATTCTAATTAATATTATAGGTTCATTTTGTCAAAAACAAACGTATAACATTAACTACAATTCTCAGAATTATTAGAACTCCAGACAGGTGGAAAACTCGAAAACCCTAGATGTGAAATTGGAGACGGCCTGGTGAACTTCGAAAAAAAATAACCACGGATTTGTGAAGGGGAGGACGAGGAGACTGTATGGTGAAGATTTGGAGTCATTTGGATGAACTTGTGTTTTGAGACCCGATTTTCAAACACATATTCGAAGCTTCTGGGTTTGATTCGAGGGAATATAGTCGTCGATTAGTGATGAGGGAGAGGAGAGGGAGCTGTGGTGTTATTTTGGCCGGGTTTGGAATAAGTAGTGATTTGACCGGTATTTTTGAATTAATATTGGAGAAGATGGGTTGTGATTCGAGGGGGATGGTTATGGGGGTTGGAAAGAGGAGGGGAAGATGAGTTTGTGGTGAAGTTTTGGGGCCATTTGGAACTTCGCCGCCGCCGCCGGCGATTTTCGGCCGGCGGCGGATGGCGGAGGGACGGTGGCGTTACGCCGGCGTGCATTAAGGGGTTCTGAGAGATGATTGAGGGGTAGGGGGTCTATCCGACACTTTTATATTAAATGAGGAGGGACTTCTCGACCGTTGGATCAAGCAACCTAGACGGCTAGGATTAACTTGACGTAAAACGACGTCGTTTAGTCATTAGGGGGTCTGGACCGGGTTGGACGACGGGTCTTGGGCTCATTGACCGGGTTATTTCGTTTGGGCTCAGCCATTTTGGCCCAAATTCGGGTCTTTTAAGACCAACTTTTCTCTTTTTCTCAAAAATTAAGTCCTACTTAAAGCAAATCCATGACAAATTCAACAATTAACAAAAAATGCAAAAATGGACTATTTTTGTTATTTTCTTTATATTTTGTTTTAAAATAATTTAACTACTAATTAATCCTAAAAATATGAAATTGAATCCTAAATGCAAACGCGAAGTGTATTTTTTTTTATATTTTTCATATGAATTAAAATGCACAAATAAATGCAAACAATTAACAGAAAATAACACAAAAAAATTCACAAAATTGCAGAATAATGAAAGAAGTCATTTTGTTTGAATTTTTGGGAGTAATTCACTCAGGGCAAAAATCACGTGCTCACAGCTGCCCCTCTTTTCTCGGGAACACGCAGAGTTCTCGGGCAAAGATAAGTGAGCGGATACGAGCGATTTTTGCCCGTCCGAATACTCCGTGTGAAGCATTTTTGAAAACCGTCTGACCGAACCCTGCTTCAAAGGTTGCCTACATATCCTTGGCTGTAAAGGAATCAGGTCAGTGTAGTTCTGGAAATTTTGGTAGCTGGGACTACCAGGAGCTGTGATTTCACTGTTGTTGTTGCTGCTACTGCTTGCTGAACCCCTTATTACACCAAAAGGAAAATCAAAGCTAAGCTAGCTATGCCTATCAACTATGAGTTACAAGATTCCTATCTATAAATCTCTTGAAACTTGATCTTGGGTCTTAGCTGATTTTTGCTGTAGACTCCGATCTGAATCTTGATGCTCGCAGGCTGTAGGTGTCAGTTCTTTCTTCAGCATTGGGTCAAAACAGGATCAGCGGAACTTGTGGCTTCAATCAGATTTTGAGCAATCCGCACCCTTGCTTGCCTCACTTTTGAGTTTATTTCTTTTTGTTCTTTTCTTCTTTTCTTGACTCTGGATTGAGACTCATTCCATTGGTCATCTAACGAAATTTTTCTGCCCCAATTTTCACAAGGAAAATTTCGTGAATTAGTTGTGACATATATCTAAGCAGTCAAATTAGGATTGTGTAGGGAGAGCCTCGGTTTTTGGCCGGGATTTGGAAAGAAAAAGCTCTGGGATTTGGAAAAAAAAGGCTCCACGGTTTTTTGGCCGGGATTTGGAAAGAAAAAGCTCCACGGTTTTTGGCCGGGAGATCCTCGGTTTTTGGCCGGGATTTGGAAAGAAAAGCGTTTTTTGGCCGGGAGATCCTCGGTTTTTTGGCCGGGATTTGGAAAGAAAAAGCTCCACGGTTTTTGGCCGGGAGATCCTCGGTTTTTTGGCCGGGATTTGGAAAGAAAAAGCTCCACGGTTTTTTGGCCGGGAGATCCTCGGTTTTTGGCTGGGATTTGGAAAGAAAAAGCTCACATTTATAACAAGCAATAAGTAAATGTCATGAAGGATAAAGGGTACACAAATTTCGTTAAAGGTGGCCAATTTGGGATAAAATACGGGTCGAGCAATAATACTCGATATTTCTGGACTAGTACCATACAAGGTACCATATGACCATGTTAGTATGATGTATAAAGTATATTAAAAATAATTAGAATTTTAAGTCATTTGAAATAATTTTTAATTATGCGGGTAATTGGTTAATTAACGGGTAATGAGATATTACCTAATTAAATAATAAGCGGATAAAAATTAATAAACGTGGTAGCAAGAAAGCTTACCAAACATATGACTAAGTAGTTATTTAACCTTAGGTGGCAACCAAGGGTGTTAGATATACACTACATTTCTAATAAATTCAGTATTTTGGATCACTACTTCATCTTGTCTAACGTTTTCAAGACTTCAATTAGATAGGATGTTTGGTACTAGCAACGAATTTCCTACGAAATCCCTACAATTAGAATCCACAACATAAATTGTCCAAACTCATATAATCAAACCATTAAATTTTATATTTTTGTAAGCAACACTCTAAAAGGAGTAGTACTCTTTTACGTGATTTTCTGCAAAAATTTTGCTAACTATACAGAGGAGTCATCCTCCTTAATTATAACGTGACATTTCTGCTTCAACGAGAATTCGAGCAAGAATATCATTTGGATTTTTCCCTACTCCAGGTATGTTAAGGCCATTTTTTGGCATGATCCAAATTATACAAAAGAAACGAGCAAATGCACAGTTTTCATAAACGACTCTATTCATAAAAATACTAAAGGTCTCTATGTTCTTGATTCTCCATGTGACATATTATTACATCTTCTGTTCATGGATCTCGGAATAATACGTAGTTGAAAAAGTTTATCCGAAAGGAATATTGAGATTATTACGTATTTTTCATGCATTTCATTTGTTTATACATGTGCATCAACCCACGACCAGATGGCGTTATATACGTGTATTTATACGTATTTATATATATGTATATGGGATATGGGAAAAGGTTACGGCGTTATATACGCACCACCAACTGATCAGTTGGTATATGTTGATAATGTTGCCCACAGTGGCCGAGAAGATATGATGGGATGCCCTCAAAGGCATGATGATATTATGTACGCCTTACCTATGCATGATCGTGTCTAGTAGAGTCTTGTTTATGAGTGTATTGTGCACCACATGTATATACAGGAGGCTATATGACATATAGGATGTTATCCTCTCTTTTAATCTTAGATCGTGCGATATAAGAATTCATGTTCCTAACGATATGTTACATTTTCAGTGATGCCTCCGAAGACTACAGCTGCTAGTACGGGTCAGAAGGCTACGAAAGTGTTAGAAAGAGATATAAGTTACACTATGGAGTCAGACCCATCGAAGATCATGGGTTCTATTGAGGAGGATCCATCCGAGGATCCATTTGAGTCCTCCGTTCAAGTTATTTCGACCATTCCGGCAGCAGATGGGGTGAGAGGAGTTCCGACCTCACCAAGGCCCTTAGTTTCATTATCACAGCCCGTTGATCAGGGTATGAGGGGAGTAGTGCATGGATTGGCACAGCCGGATTTCCCTCAGGCTCAAAACTATGTCAAGGTATTTGCGGACACCAGCTCTTCTGAGGTTCCAGATAGTCCATAGTCTTGGGAGTTCGTCAATCAAGGTTCGCAGTGTATGTTATGGGATATGCAAAGGAAGAAGATAGTAGTCGGGCCAAGAGGGGGAAGGTAAATGATAAGGATATGAAGGTTCCGCTTGGAAGTGTGTCCGATCGAGGTTCTTATATAGGATGAGGCAAGGACCCTCTACTGTAGACTTCCTCCAGGTGTCAGTTTTTGGTTGGTGAGTTCCACCTCTTCTTGGAGTATTACCAAGTCAGGGTTCTGAATGTGTTAGGTTGTTTTATGAGGACGTAGGGAGCCCCATCCCGACTTGTATATATTATGGTTATGCCTACTTAGAGGTTTTTTGCAGACAGTATCCTGTATATAGTTTTGGATATGATATGTCTACGGCCTTGCTGACCCCTATGTATATAAACCTTTTTCTAAATTAGTTATGCAAGTTAAGTCTTAATATTGTTACTTATATATGTGGATGTCGCCCGTAATGGCCCGTGATAGATTTGATAATAAACAAGGATAAGGAATGTAGTGTTCGGTTGGGTAGAACTTAATATTATAATGGGTGTGGACTGATTGGCTTTTTGTTATGCTAACATCAAGTATATGTCAAAGATGGTTTGATTTAAGTTCCCAGGAGAGCCTGTTTTAGAACGGGAAGGTAATACGGCATCGCCAAGAGGTAAATTTATCTCCTATCTCAAAGCAAGGAAGATGATCAGAAAGGACTATATTTATCACTTAGTTCGGGTTTGGGATGTGGTACCAACCAAGAGTGGCCTTGAAAGAAGCAAGCCTACTCTTCTTCATGTGTAATGCTTTCTTTAAGGATATCTTTCTTTTCGTAAGCCCACAAGGGATACTCTTACTCGAACTAGCCATCCCTTGGGAACCGTCTCCCCTTTTACCTTGCAATGAGCCATTCAGTTCTTTCCTGTGGTTAATGAGTTTCCCGATGTTTTTCCCGATGAACATTAGGGTCTCCCGCTAGAGCAAGAAGTTAAGTTTGCTATTGACCTACTACCAGATACGCATCCAAGATCTATTCCTCCCTATAGAATGGCCCCCGTAGAGCTAAAAGAGTTGAAGGAACAACTAAAGGATTTGCTTGAAAAAGGCTTTATCAGACCTAGTACATCACTATGGGGAGCACATGTGTTAATTGTGAGGAAGAAAGACGGTTCCTTACGGATATGTATTGATTATAGACGGTTGAATAAGGTGACGATCAAGAATAAGTACCCGCTCCCGAGGATTGATGATTTATTTGATCAGTTGCAAGGTGCCAAGTGTTTTTCAAAGATAGACTTAAGGTCCGGGTACCATCAGGTAAGGGTTAAGGAGGAAGGTATTCCAAAGACAGCATTCAGGACCAGATACGGGCACTTTGAGTTTCGTGTTATGTCGTTCGATTTGACCAATGCCCCAAGCAGTATTCATGGATTTGATGAACCGTGTGTTCAGGCCCTCTTTAGATCTGTTCTTAATCGTATTTATCGACGATATATATTGGTATGTTCTCATTCAGAGGCTGAGCATGCAGATCACTTGCGTACTGTGCTCAGAGTTCTACAAAAAGGGAAGTTGTATGCAAAATTCTCTAGATGTGAATTCTGGTTGAACTCTGTAGCTTTCCTTGGGCATATCTGTTTGGGTGAAGGCATCCCGGTGGATACACAAAAGATTGAGGCAGTAAAGACTTGGCCTAGACCCACAACACCGACGGAGGTTCGTAGCTTCTCCGTTTGGCAGGTTATTACAGGAAACTTGTAACGGAATTTTCTTCTCATTTAAGCACCTTTGACCAAAGTGGTATGTGGTGTCTCGCTTGATGCTCCGGAATAACAAAAGAAATCTATGGTGCAAGTAAGTTGAAGAAAGGTTGCGAATAAGTATAAATAGATATGTATAGGTCGCAAGCTAATGTATGGTAGAGCGACAGGGTTTTAGGAAGACAGGGGGAAGGATAAGAAAAGATGAGTAAAAAGGTAACAAGAATGGATAAGTCCTTGGGGTTAAGCTCATAAGAGAGCTGATGGTTTCTCTAAGTTATAGAAGGCTCGGTATAGCCTGAATGAACTCAAAGGAGTCTAAGAGTAGTAGCCTTTAGAATAGATGAAATGCTTCCCTGGTAGTGGAATAAGGGCGTAATGTGATGGATAAAGGATGAATTTTGGGCCTTCGAAGAGAGGAATTTCATGAATTGTAAAATATTAGAATACCCATCTAAGTTAACTCAGAAGGGAGCTAAGTTTCAATAGACCGATGCTTGCGAACGGAGTTTCCAAGCATTAAAGGACAGATTAACTTCAACACCAGTTCTACCACTCCCAGAAAGGACTAATGGTTATGTTATCTATTGTGACGCTTCATGCGTTGGATTGTGTTGTGTGCTGATGCAGCATGGTAAGGTTGTAGGTTATGCTTCTAAACAACTAAGAAAGCACGAGAAGAATTACCCGACCCACGATTTAGAGTTAGCCGTAGTGATTCATGCACTAAAGATGTGGAGGCACTACTTGTATGGCATTCATGTTGATATCTATGCGGATCCTAAGAGCCTCCAATATATCTTCAAGCAAAAGGAATTGAATTTACGTCAAAGGAGATGATTGGAGCTACTTAAAGACTATGAAGTTGATATTTTATACCATCCAGGGAAGGCGAACGTAGTAGCCGACACCCTCAGCCATAATCTATGGGTAGCCTATCATATCTACAGCCAGAATAAAAAAAAAGAGAATAGCCCAAGAGATTCATCAGCTAGCTAGTCTTGGAGTTCGGTTACTCGACTCAGGCGATATTGGAATACTATTCCGGATACGGCAACATCCTCTTTAGTAACTGAAGTGAAGAAATGCTAGTACGAGGATCATGTGTTAGTTCATTATAGGGATACCACCCCTCAGAAGGAGAAGGCAACATTTGAAATTATAGGAGATGGGGTCCTCAGATATCAAGGACGATTATGTGTCCCTAATGTTGTAGGGCTACGTCGGCAGATTGGGAGAAACCCGCTATTCTCGTTATTCTATCCATCCCGGAATGACAAAGATGTATCATGATATCAGGAAAGTATATTGATTGGACGGAATGAAAAAGGATATAGTGGAGTGTGTTGCCCAGTGTCCTAACTGTCAGCAGGTTAAGATTGAGCACCAAAAAAAACCCGGTGGATTATTGTAAGTTGTGGAGATTCCAACTTGGAAATAGGAAGTAATCAATATGGATTTCATCGTAGGCTTACCTCGTACCCAGCATAAGTTCGATTCGATATAGGTGATTGTTGATAGGCTTACAAAGTCAACCCATTTTCTGCCGGTTAGGACTGCATATTCCGCAAAGGATTATGCAAGGCTTTATATTTAGGAGATAGTACGACTGCATGGTGTCCCTGTATCTGTTATCTCGGATAGAGGAGCTCAATTTATAATTAACTTCTAGAGGTCCTTCCAAAAAGGATTGGGGTCTCAGGTGAGTCTTAGTACAGTATTTCATCCCCAGACAGAAGGACAGGTTGAGCGTACTATTCAGACACATGAGGATATGTTACGAGCTTGTGTGATAAACTTCAAGGGTAGCTAGGATGATCATCTGTCACTTATTGAGTTTGCATATAATAATAGCTACCATTCCATTATTCAGATGGCTCCATATGAAGCTTTTGACGGACATAAGTGTAGATCGCCTATAGGGTGGTTCATTGTTGGGAAAACTACGTTAGTAAGACCAGAACTGGTACAACAGGCAATCGAGAAAATTAAGCTTATACATAAAGGATATTAGCAGCTCAAAGCCGTCAGAAGTCTTATGCGGATAATCGATGGCGAGACTTGGAATTTCAGGTTGACGATTAGGTATTCCTAAAGGTATCACCGATGAAAGGCGTTATGAGGTTCGGAAAAAGGGGAAAACTTAGCCCTCGATACATTGGACCATATAGGATCATACGCAAGGTAGGCCAGGTAGCATATGAGTTAGACTTGCCTTCAGACTTGGAGTCTGTACATCCAGTATTTCATGTGTCTATGCTCCGTAAATGTATCGGAGATCCTTCCAAAATCGTGTCAGTTGACGATGTTCAGGTCACAGAGCAGCTATCATATAAGGAAACTCCCATTGCTATACTAGACAGACAGGTTCAGAGATTGAGAACTAAAGACGTAGCTTCGGTGAAAGTACTTTGAAGAAACAACAATGTGGAAGAAATGACTTGGATGGACGAGGAAGACATGAAGTCTAGATATCCCTATTTATTTTCTCCTCCAGAAAAGGGCCTGACTGAGACGTCATAACCTTAAGGTACGTGTATGGACTCTGATGTCAGTTATTGTCGTTGGTCGTGTGAGGCCATTATCGTTATTGATGAGTGTGGTCCTATGTGGCGTTGAATTATTAAGTTTCTGTAGGAAGAGTTGGTGGTAGTATTGTTACAAAGGTGACTCTGCCAAGGTTATATAAATCCAATAGAGTTAAACTTTGGACGAATGTTTCTAAGGGAGAAAGGATGTTACATCTCGCGTTTTCGTACGTTAAAGTTTCATGTTTAGTTAACCGACATAGACTCGGAGATGAGATTATCTTGAGGTTTACATATTTATGCTATTTATAACAAGCAATAAGTAAGTCATGAAGGATAAAGGGTATACGAATTTTATTAAAGGTGGCCGATTTGGGATAAAATACGGGTCGAGCAATAATACTCGATATTTATGGACTAGTACCATACAAGGTACCATATGACCACGGTAGTATGATGTATAAAGTATATTAACAATAAGTAGAATTTTAAGTAATTTGAGATAATTTTTAATTATGCAGGTAATTGGTTAATTACCGGATAACGGGACATTAACTAATTAACTAATGAGGGAATACAAATTAATAATTTCCCCCCCCCCCCCAAAAAACGTGGCAGCAAGAAAGCTTACCAAACATATGACTAAGTAGTTATGTAATCTTAGGTGGCAACCAAGGGTGTTAGATATACACTATATTTCTAATAAATTCAGTATTTTGGATCACTACTTCATCTTCTCTAACGTTTTCAAGACTTCAATTAGATAGGATGTTTAGTACTAGCAACGAATTTCCTACAAAATCCCTACAATCAGAATCCACACCATAAATTGTCCAAATCATATAATCAAACCATTACATTTTATATTTTTGTAAGCTACACTGTAAAAGGAGTAGTACTCTTCTACGTGATTTTCTGCAAAAATTTTGCTAACTGTACAGAGGAGTCATCCTCCTTAATTATAACGTGACATTTCTACTTCAACGAGAATTCGAGAAAGAATCTGATACGGATTTTTCCCTACTCCAGGTATGTTAAGGCCATCCCTTCTTTCTTTTTGGCATGACCCAAATTATACAAAAGAAACAAGCAAATGCATAGTTTTCATAAACGACTCTATTCATAGAAATACTAGGGGTCTCTATGTTCTTGATTCCCCATGTGACATATTATTATATCTTCTGTTCATGGGTCTCAGAATAATACGCAGTTGAAAAAGTTTATCCAAAAGGAATATTGAGATTATTATATATTTTTCATGCATTTCATTCATTTGTACATGTGCATTGACCCATGACTAGATGGTGTTATATACGCGTATTTATATGTATTTATATATATGTATATGGGATATGGGAAAAAGGTTACGGCGTTATATACACACCACCACCTGATCAGTTGGTATATGTTGATGATGCTGCCCACAGTGGCCGAGACGATATGATGGGATGCCCTCAGAGGCATGATGATATTATGTACACCTATACCTATGCATGACACGACATTTATATGCACGTGCATGACATTATAAATGTTTCAGAATTTACGAAGCTATTCAGATTGACAGATGGATTTCCTTATTCCATATTTCATCTATATCTTTTATGTACTGATTTTCATGCCTTACATAGTCAGTACATTTTTCATACTGACGCCCTATTTCACGGAGCCTGTGTTTCATGCTCGCAGGTGCAGGTAGGCAAGCTGACGGTCCCCCTTCTTAGGATCCTTGATCAGCGAGAGTTGGCGTGCTCCACTTGATCCGGAGCTGCTTTTGATTTTGGTACGATAAGCTTGTATATATATATGGGTATGACATGGCTCAGTCACGTCTTTGTACAGTTGTATTTCTATTAGAGGTCTGTAGACAGTTATGTATAGTCGGATAGTATCTGGCCCTTTCGGCTTTTAGTTTTGGGTATATACTTGTCTATAGTAGCCTTGCCGGCTCGCCCACTGTATTCCGCCTGTATATGTACATATGCCTTCTTGGCAGGTTTTCTTCATGTATGTTATTCTCGTAATTCAGCAGACGTCATTCAAGTTTATATCTTAGACGCATGCTTAGGGGTGTTCGGCAGGTAGGACTTGGGCACCCGTCGCGGCCCATCGGTTTAGGTCGTCACACATAATGCCCATACCGAGACTGAAAAGTTGTCTTAGGGACATGGGATGCCCTAATCTTCAACAGATGGTAGCCAGACCTCAAATCAATCTTCGAAAATACCTTAGCACGCTGAAGCTGATCAAATAAGTCATCAATCCTCGGCAATGGATATTTGTTCTTGATGGTGACTTTGTTCAACTGTCGATAATCTATGCACATCCTCATAGATCCATTTTTCTTCTTCACGAACAACACGGGTGTACCCCAGGGCGAGACACTAGGTCTAATGAAACCCTTATCAAGAAAATCTTGAAACTGCTCCTTTAATTCTTGCGACTCTGGCGGGGCCATACGGTATGGCGGAATAGAAATGGGCTAAGTGCCCGGAGCCAAATCAATACAGAAGTTAATATCTCTGTCGGGTGGCATCCCGGGCAGATCTGCAGGAAACACCTCTAGAATCGAGGATATAAGCCAAATAAGCTAGACACCCCTTCTCGATAATACGTCGAGCATTCATAAGAGATAATCCTGGTGGGAGAATGGCCAGGAGTCTCCTTCCACTATAATCGAGGCAACCCTAATAAGGCTAAGGTCATCGTCTTGGCGTGATAATCCAATATACCATGATAAGGTGACAGCCAATCCATACCCAAAAATTCCTAATTCTATCCAAATTCTCAATTTCAACCATGAAACTCTTAGATTTAATGATGAAAACTTAGGACATATAATGGGTAATTGAAAGAAAGTAGATTAAGGTCACTTACCAAAGAAATTAGGAAGAAAATCTCTTGGGAGGATCGCCTCTAAGGTGTTTAGGGTTGAGAATTTTGAAAGAATGAGCTAAAATCCCGTCTACCTCAACTTTTCGCCAGCTGCAGATGTCGCAATTGCGAACATCATAATTGCGAGAAAGAGGTCGCAAATGCGAACTCCTCTCAGAAGCCCAGTCATCGCAAATGCGAACCCCAAGCCCTCACAAATGCGGACCACCTCTTCACAAATGCGATGATTTCCAATAAACATGCTGACTCGCAAATGCGACTCTACCTTCGCAAAAGCGAAAATAGCAAGTTCGCAAATGCGAACTTTTACCTTGCAAATGTGAGACTCCCCAGCCCAGGCTCGCAAATGGCGAAGCTTTGTTCGCAGAAGCGAGACTCGCGTATGCGAGACCTGCAATAGAACACCAGTAACAAAAGAGGTATCAACTATTCTACCATGTCCGAAATCACTTCGTGGCCTATTCGAAACTCACCTGAGCCTTCGGGGCTCCCTAACCAACATGCACACAAGTCCAAAAGGCTCACACTAACTCGCTCGCACGGTCAAAATACCAAAATAATACCTAGAAAATAAAACTTAAGAAAGACGTCCAAATCACACCAAATCAACTCCGATTTGTACCAAAATTTTGCAGAAAAGTCTTAAATACAGTAATGAACCTATACCAAGCCCCGGAACTAAAATACGGACCAGTAGCAACAAAGGCAAATATCGGTCAAACTTAAAATTTCTTTAAACCTTTAAACTTAAAATTTTCAACAAATTGCGATAAATTAAGCTAGGGACCTCCGAATTCAATTCCGGGCATACGCTCAAGTCTCATATCCCAAAATTCAGACCAAAACCCGATTACCCATTCACCCCCGAGTCCGGTTATGTAATTTATTTCAAAATCCGACCTCAATTCGAGGTCTAAATTACAAATTTTCAAAAATCCCTAATTCTACCCAAATCCCCAATTTCTACCATGAAACTCTTAGATTTAATGATGAAAACTTAGAAAATGTAATGACTAATTGAAAGAAAGAAGATTAATTTCACTTACCAAAGAAATTAGGAAGAAAAGCTCTTGGGAGAATCACCTCTAAGGTGCTTAGGGTTGAGAATTTGAAAGAATGAGCTAAATTCCGTCTATGTCAACTTTTACCCAGCTGCGGATGTCGCAATTGCGATATTTTGTTCGCAATTGCGAGAAAGAAGTCGCAAATGCCAACTCCTCTCAGAAGCCCAGTCCTCGCAAATGTGATGTTTTGGTCGCAAATGCGAACCCCAAGCCCTCGCAATTGCGGACTACCTCTTCGCAAATACGAAGATTGCCAATAAACATGCTGAGTCGAACATGCGACTCTGCCTTTGCAAAAGCGGAAATAGCAAGTGCGAGACTCCCCCAGTTAGCCCAGGATCGCAAACACGAAGCTTTGTTTGTAGAAGCAAGGCTCGCAAATGCGAGCCAAATCTCGCAAATGCGAGATATGCAACAGAACACCGGTAAAAAAAGAGGTATCAGCTATTCTACCAAGTCCGAAATCACTCCGCGGCCTATCTGAAACTCACCCGAGCCCTTGGGGCCCCCAACCCAACATGCACACAATTCCAAAAACCTCATACGAACTCTCGCGCGCGATCAAAGCGCCAAAATAACACCTAGAACTATGAATCGGACACCAAAATGAATGAAATTCTCAATAAAGCTTAAGAACATTCATTTAAACAACCGAACATTCGAATGACGTCAAACCAAATCCGTTTGTACCTAATTTTGCAGACAAGTCTTGAAATAGTAATGAGCCTATACCAA
Source organism: Nicotiana attenuata (assembly GCF_001879085.1). Taxonomy (NCBI): domain Eukaryota; kingdom Viridiplantae; phylum Streptophyta; class Magnoliopsida; order Solanales; family Solanaceae; genus Nicotiana; species Nicotiana attenuata. The sequence goes on from NC_031993.1 coordinate 55,673,681, forward strand.
GACCCGGAATCAAAATCCAGACCCGGTAGCTACAAAGTCAAAAATCGGTCAAACTTGAAATTTCTTTAAACCTTTAAACTTCAAGTTTTCAACAAATTGCGATAAATCAAGCTAGGGACCTCCGAATTCAATTCCGGGCATACACTCAAGTCTCATATCACGATACGGACCCACCCAGACCGTCAAAACACAAATCCGGGTCCGTTTCCTCAAAATATTGACCGAAGCCAACTTAAATAAATTTTTAAGGCACGATTTCACATTTTAATAAATTTTTTGCATAAAAGCCTTCCAAAAAATGACACTGGCTGTGCACGAAAATCGAGGAAGATTAAAAGAAAAAATTTGGGGTTTCAAAATACCGTATTAAAGGTTCAAGCTCTAGATGACATATCGGGTCATCACAACTGAATATACAATGCTCTATTTTTTGTGTATAACGTTCGAAAAAACATGCTAACTAATTGTGTTGGTAATGAGACATGTTAGAATTGATTTTGTTGAGTTATATTAGGAGTATATCATGCTAATTAATCCTTTTTGCGTTATTAGATAGCTGGATAGACATATTTTTAAAGTGATTGTTGTTACTCTATTCATGTATACATGGCGCGAATAAAACAATATATAGTCGCGTACAGTTGGACTCCCCTGTGTTTTAGGAAATTTTTGCCACTGTATTCATGAATGCAGTAGCGCGAATACACTACCGTAACAACTGAATAATAGCTATAGAAAGTAATTATGTATATAGTAGCTATAGGAAGTTAATAGCCACTCAACAATAGTGATTTATAAAAATTCCTTTTTCCTTAATAAGCGTTGGGTGATACTAACAGGAGAAGAGAACGGTACGTCGAAAAGTCAAACTTTACGCTTATAGAATACAAAATAGTAAACAAAAAGAATTTAATCTCAAAAGATGTCATAAATTAAAATGACACCTAGTTGAATTATAAAAGTTTATACATTTATTATTTATCAAGCACCATGTGTAAATAAGTTTTTTTTTCCTTTTTCCTTTTTTCCAAATAGTAACTCTATGAACAATTTACTAGTCAAATATATGTAATAATGCCGTAGGTGTGCATAAAATTGGTTTAACTATAAGCAAGATTAGCTTACATAAAATTATACTGACCTTCAAAAAAATGGTTACATGAACATAGTTTTGGATTTTTTGGTTTCTGTCTTTCTGGCCCCAGTCCTCGACTAATCCGGATTCATACGGTATAAGGCCTTTTAAAAAGAGAAGCATTCTGTATCAGGATTTTCATGATTTGAAGCCAAAACATTTATTTAAGTGTCAACGGATCGTATCTATCCCACCGCAACCCTAATTGGTAATATAGGTTTGGTCGTAGACACAAAGAACGTGCAATATTTTCACAGCATGCAAAGACTGTTGACAATTTTGTAGAAAGTTCACAAGTAACCTATGCATGAACCACTTTTAACCCTCCATATCTATAAGAATAACACACTATTTTCACAAAGAATCAACAAACCCCTTTTTCAACCATATTTCCATTTCTCATAGCTCATGAACAAGAACAACACAACAACATGGAAATATTAACGTTGTTTGTTTGCTTGGTTTTGTCATGGATCTTCATCCATGGATTGAGGCAGCAGAAGAATAGGAAAGGCCCCATACACTGGCCTATTATTGGGGCAGGATTGGAACAGTGGGTGAATTTTGATCGAATGCATGATTGGTTGGTCAAGTATTTGGCCCAATCCCCAACTGTTGTTGTCCCAACGTGGTCTACAACTTATACTTACATTGCTCATCCAGATAATGTCGAACATGTTCTCAAAACTAACTTTGATAATTATCCAAAGGTCTGTGTTCTTTCTTTTTTCTTTTTATTTTTTTCTTCATAATTCTCTCATCATTATTCAGTCAAATTTGGACGACAGAACTAGGAGTATGGATTTTATCTCTTGGGGAGGATATCTAAATTAAAGGGATAATTTGTAAAAATAAAATAGCACCGGTTGGATAATACATATTTGTCCCTCACTATTTATGTAAATAAGGATTGGTTCTTGTTTGTACATACAGTATATGATTTTAGTCTAGCATGAGAATGAATGATCGGTTTTGTTTTGGGACAGGGTGAAGCGTACCATTCATATATGGAAGTTTTGCTTGGCGATGGCATCTTTAATGTGGATGGTGAACTTTGGAGGAAACAAAGGAAGACTGCTAGCTTTGAATTTGCTTCAAAAAACTTAAGGGATTTCAACACTGTAGTTTTTAGGGACTATAGCCTTAAACTCTTTAACATTCTAATTCAAGCTTCTTTCAACGATAAGGAAGTAGACATGCAGGTAAGTTGAATTCTCTTGGACATGAAATACAATGTTTATTATTAATTGTTGCTAAACAACACATTCTTTTTACAGGATCTGTTGATGAGAATGACTCTTGACTCAATATGTAAGGTGGGATTTGGTGTAGAAATAGGTACATTGGACGCTAATTTACCAGAAAATAGCTTTGCACAAGCATTTGATGCTGCAAATGTTATCGTGACACTGCGATTTATCGACCCTTTGTGGAGGATCAAGAAATTTCTCAACATAGGATCAGAAGCTATCCTTGATCAGAGTATTAAAACAGTTGATGATTTCACATATTCTGTCATAAGAAAAAGGAAGGCAGAGATAGAAACAGCTCCAACCAATGAGAAAGTAAGCTCATAGGAACAATTTTAGCTAAATAACTACTAAGTCTTTTAATTAGCATGCTGATTTCTTTATGATTTTTAACATAACCAGATTAAGCAAGACATATTATCAAGATTCATTGAGCTAGGAAAAGACCCTGAGAACAATATGACTGATAAAAGCCTGAGGGACATTGTCCTGAATTTTGTCATAGCGGGTCGTGATACAACTGCAACAACTCTATCTTGGGCTATATACATAATCATGACTCACGAACACGTAGCAGAGAAGCTGTACGCAGAACTGAAATCGTTGGAAGAAGTCCGAGCTAAAGAAGAGAATGTGTCGTTGCATCACTATGACGCGGAGGATCCTGAATCAGTTAATCAGAGAGCAATCCAATTTGCAGGGCTTCTTAATTATGATTCATTGGGAAAATTGTACTACTTGCATGCTGTCATTACAGAAACTCTTAGGTTGTACCCCGCCGTTCCTCAGGTTAGTATACCTGATTTTTGTTGCATAAAGCAGAGAAAATTATGTGCACATTCTTGTCAATTGGTCACTAGTCATATTTTTTAATTCATATAGGATCCTAAGGGAATATTGGAAGATGATGTATTACCAGATGGAACAAAGTTAAAGGCTGGAGGAATGGTGACTTATGTACCTTACTCTATGGGCAGAATGGAATACAACTGGGGTTCTGATGCAGTTTTATTCAATCCTGATAGATGGCTCAAAGATGGAGTTTTCCAAAATGCATCTCCATTCAAATTCACTGCTTTTCAGGTATATGTAATAAATTAAGTCTACGGCCGTAGCAGAGATTAGAACACAAATATAAACATAATCTTGAGTTGGGGTTAGATATACATACCGTTCAACTCCATTGATTCAATAGCAATAGCAAACGATGATTAAGTCTGAGACCAGCTTCCATCGTCCAATAGCTATCACGCTTTTAAAAATTCCAAGAGAACTCAACTGATGGGACGTCAACCACTACACAACGTATTCAAGAAAAAATATGCTAGGGTTTTCTGATAGCTAGGGAAAGGGAGGTTGGCCTCTATTTGTAGAGAGTGGCTACCCATCTCGCAAATAGTTATTGGGCCTCTTATTTAATCCACCGCTTGGGCAACGTCATTATCTGTTCAGGCTATAACTAATTAACGTAATTCCAAAATCTTAACGGTATAAAACAGAATATAGAACGATATTTTGCACGAAAATTTGTTTATATATACTAGCAATCTAAAGCTGCAAAATGCATGATCTATTTGAATAGCTCATTCGTTGTATGTCATGATTTTGTAGGGAGGGCCAAGAATATGCCTTGGAAAAGACTCAGCATATCTTCAGATGAAGATGGCACTTGCAATTTTGTGTCGGTTCTATAAATTCAAGTTGGTGGCAGGGCATCAAGTGAAGTACAGGATGATGACCATTTTATCAATGGCACATGGACTAAAGCTTACAGTTTCAGTACGATCTTGAAATCCAAATGTGAACATCACATGCATCATGTAAATGTTTTCTGCTGGCTCTACCATGTAACGGTTATATATATAGATTTTAATTGCGAATTGTAAGTAACTTATATAGTTAAAATAAAGTCTTTCTTGGAATCAGAACAAATGAAAGAATGTCACTACAGATTCATCATTACATCTTTTTTGTTTTTTTTTTTTCCTACATGAGTTTAATTATTTTGTCATTGGCCAAAGGCGTTGCTACAGAAACTATTGCTCAGGATTCCTTTCCATATTTGTGAGACCATACAGTCATGTTGATAAGTTAAATAGTGGATACACTAACCACATTAATACAAGTTAATTACGACATGTTATGAATTCGGAAGTGAATTTTCTTTTTTGTTTATCGTCTGTTATTCGAGTCACTGGCCCGACTAATTTGGATTAGCATCGAGTAAGACCACTATGGGGGTAATGCTATCAAAAAGTTCTTTATTCCCAAGGCTCAAACCCGATATTTCTGGTTAAGAGTGGAGGGATATTTCCAACTATCCCACAACACATCTCGGTGATAAGTCAAAGATGAATGTGATCTTATTATGTATATGTTTTAGGTGAATTTGATATGCAATATTTTGCTCTTCATAAACAATGTTTAAGGTAGGCTTGTACGTTAATATATTCTGTGAGATTATATTGTAAACTATTCAATCAAATTATTTATTATTTAAAATAAATACCAGTTACCTAGTTGATGAGTTTGCTACTAATAGAGAAATATTCCATCCAAAAGTGACTATAAGTTTTTGTTTGATAGAGTTTTTATATGTGCAATTTGCTCACCACAAACATTTTCAGTCTTCACTGCCCTTATGGCATCGTTAAAAAGACATTCATATTTTTCTATATAACACTACAAACAGCACCAAGAAAATCTAGCAATGGTTCTAATGAAATACCCACACACACACACGTGTATATATATATATAAAATGTTCTGAAGAACATAAAGGATTAAAATACTCCATACCTGTCAAAGTTGTTCTTTTTTTCGTTTCTCGTAGGCATATTAGACGAACTCTTCGGCTAACTCGTAGATCATAGTCATCGTAGATCCAACATGTGAATATGAGAAAGAAACCTAGCCAAAGACAACTTGCCGATTTTCATATATAATATACACAAGTCTCATTTTCTTTTTCTTTTTCTAGAGAACAAAGATAGAAAAATATAATCTCATTCTTCTTTATTCGAAATTGTAATTGCACAGAAAGAGATTAGCTTAGCGGCAAGTCATCCTTGGCTGCACTTCACATCCATCATAGCCACATGCAAGACCTATGATGACAGCACGCATAAACACAACAAAAATTCACATGTCGAAGCTAAATAGAGCTTCTTAATTAACATGAATACATGAAAAGATCCCCTCTGATGTATGCCGTACTTGTCCTCGAACAATGGGCATATGAATTGAGTATTTATTAAAGAAACAAGAAAAAAGTAAATACCTTATGTGTTTCATTTTACATAATATGGAATTAGTTGATATGTTCAAAACCGAATATATCTTTCTATATATTTAGAAACTCTTTAGCTTTAAATTTTTTATTTTATTCCTAATGACATACTTTTGTAAATATAGTAACGTCCTTGCATATTTAAGACAAAATGTTATGACATTTATTTATTGCCAATAGAGTTATTTTTTTAGGATCTTTTCAGGTAAAGATAAATCTGAACGAAAACACTGTTCAAAATCCGGAAAAATACTCCAGTATAATATACTGGAGTTCTAGTATAATATATCGGTCCAGCATAATATACTAGAGATTGGAGCACCGGTGCTCCAATCTCCAGTATATTATACTGGAACTTTCCGCGTGTTGTTGTTCCAGCATAATATGCTGGAAATTCATACACAGGTGCACCAATTTCCAGTATATTATGCTGAAACTTTCCGTGCTGCAGCAAATAGTGGCTATTTTTCAATGACTTTGCAAATGCTAAATGGCTAGCCCGTGCTATTTTTACTATTTTTCCTAGTCGGTATACATAGATTATACACTGATTTTATAGATTAAGCGGTTGAAAGTGCGGCTATTTAGGTTAATTCTTCTATTTTTTGTTGTATACATATTCAACTTATGTGTCAACATTAATATTTCTTTGTTAAATTCCGTGCTCAATCAAATACATTCATTACGATGAAATGACGGAGTAGTAAAATACAAATAAGGTTTCTATTAAGTGAGTAACAGAAAGACTTGGTACAACGTGTGATGATGTTAAAGAGTAGGCCTGTGTAGCGTACTTCCTATTCTTGGAAATGAGAGGTGTGCTCAGAGAAGTATAAGCTGACCATTTCTGAATCTGATCAAGAATGAACCAATGGCAAGAAATGGGAAGGTATCAACCAGATATGCTTTAGAAAGGAAATTCACACGATGAAATCCTTATATATGAAGTCATATATGGTTAGCAACATGTGATAAGAGACAGAATTTTTCGACTCCTTAGTCAGGAAGAATGTGTTTGTGAGCTGGATATTATCTTCTCATCCAATCTTTATTTGATTTTATGAAAGGACCACGTATTATTACCAAATATCTTACCCTTTCGAATTGTTGAATGGACCAAAATAGAAAAGGTGAACACTGAGCAGTTTTGAATATATACATCCATTTCTCAAAGTTCGAAATTTTCAGATTAGTGTGAAAAAAAAAAGTGTTTTAAGCAACGAAACAGATTTCTTTGACAGGGTTAAACTTTAAAGTCAGTGTACTCAAGGATAGAAAGATTGAATTTTGATTATTTTTTCCCCTTTTATAAAAAATGTGAGGTGCTTTACACACACGCCACATCACTACCACGTCAGCGCCACATTAGAGCCACGTCAGAAATTATCCAAATTTTGATTTTTTATCCTTTTCGGTTCTTTTTGTCTATTCACATTTTTTAAATACCTCTTTATTTAAGACTGTTGGAAACTAAGCGTCCACCAGACTGTATAGAGAACCAGGTTCTCTATGAGTTTCTACTGAAAATACTAATGAACTGAAAATACTAATGAACCAACTAACTACTGAACCAATATGTATATGAGACACCGGATAAGTTCCTACTGTATGGAGAACCAGATTCTCTATCAGCTCCCACTGTAAGCAACAGACTGTAAAACCAACCAGTATAGGGAATCAGGTTCTCTAATTGTTCCACAGTAGCTCGGTAGTAAGTAAAGAACATAGAGGATTTTTACGTGGAAAAATCTCAACTCAAGGGGACAAAAATCACGACCTACATTTGTAGGCTTTCAACTTCACTAACTTGTAAACCCCTATTACAAGCCACTTTGTAATGACTCTATTACACAGGATTCAACTAACTTGTGGTACTCTCACCACAAGCCACTTTGTGACTCTCTAGTTACAAAGACTTTAACTAACTTGTGATACTCTCACCACAAGCCACTTTGTGACTCTCTAGTTACAAAGACTTTAACTAACTTGTGATAATCTCACCACAAGTCACTTTGTAATAACTCTATTACAAAGACTTTAATCACTCTAACTTGTAATAACACTATTACAAGCCACTTTGTAATAACTCTATTACAAAGGCTTTACAACTCGACTAACTCTAGCCAAGACACACACTTAGAGGGTTTGTGATTTTGGGTTTCCTAAAACACGGCTTCTATGAAAGAAAGATAGGAGTTACAATGAAGAACAAATAACAAAGACTCAACAAACCTAAGGACTTAAGATATCTTCGATCTTGGATCAGGTCCTTGAGGTTGCAGCAGCTTTGTTCTTGAGAGAGGTTGTGGCAAGCACTTGAGAGAGTATTTTTGTTTCTGATTTTGCAAGTGTTAGAGAGGAATGTCTTGTGCCTTGCACCAGGTTTATAATACAAAAGACATCACCTTAGTGATGTCAAATCTTGGTTAGTACATGCCTCTTCTCAATGGGAAGTGACTGTTGCACTGTCTGCTGAACTGTTGCGTGTACAGTCGCAGGCAGTCACTTTCTGCAGTTGCTTTCCAGTTGTACAGTTGACTTATACTTCTGTCAGGGGAACACCAAGGTATCAGGTCCCTAATCTAGTTCCTGTGAGTCTAAAGGCACACTGCCCAGATTATCTTGAGTCGATTAACTTGAATGATTGTACCAGGCATGCTTCAGGTCCTTTATCTGGTTCTCTCATGAAGTAAGTTGTTTTACCTTCCTTGATTGTATTTATACGTGTGTGACATCACTTACAATGATGTAAGCAAGGTAGGTAAAAATCCTTCCATCGAAAGTTGACTGCTGCACTGTTCCTGTGCAGTAGCGTGTGCAGGCAGCAACTATATCTCTTGTACCGAAATCACAAATACAGTAAAGACAAGTCATAACTCAACAACTCCGATAGTTTTCACCTTAAGTCTTAACCAGCAAGCGTCAATCAAATAGTCAAACCCTTCAAGTGATAAGAGAGAAAATGTTTCGAAATATACTTCATTCGAATAAGTGTTCTTTTTAAAAAGAGTTCTTTCAAAATAAAGGCTTTTCGAATATAATCTTTTCAGATAGATAACCTTCGCATATCAGTCACCCTGTGACACCTTATCTCAAAATCATACAATACGGGTCTCAATACCTGAACCCTAACACTTGGCATCCTGTGCCCTGATCATACCTCCTGATCATACTGACAACTCACGTGCCCCAAAAGAGTCATTCTCACATGGAAGGCAAATAACAAGGGTGTGCGTCTATACTCAGAAATCTCAAGGAGTCTCCTATCCGATAAGGGTGATTAACCATGTGTATGCTTGTGCAAGCGTCCTAACATAGTTCATACCAACTAATAAGTACAAGGAATAGAACGAACAACACCTATAATGTTTACACATGGATAGGATCAATGAAAACATCAGCTCAGAACACAATGACTTTAATAGGGGATCTCCCAGGATATCGTCTCGTAGTCCCAAACGTAAATATGTGTGCTAGGGTTCTCTTAGTATCCCGAGGATCTCTTAGTATCCTCAATATATGTACTAGGGATCTCTTTGTATCCCGAGGATCTCTTGGTATCCTCAATATATGTGCTGGGTATCTCTTGGTATCCCGAGGATCTCTTGGTATCCTCAATATATGTGCTGGGGATCTCTTCGTATCCCGAGGATCTCTTGGTATCCTCAATACATGTGCTGGGGATCTCCCGAGTGCAGTCCCGTAGTCCCAAAAGTAAATATGCTGGGGGATCTCCCGGGTGCAGTCACGTAGTCCCAAAAGTAAATATGCAAGGGGATCTCCCGAAACACCGATTCCGTAGTCCCAAAGTAAACATGCAGCGCAACCAATAGAAACAACAGTCACAACACAATAGAAAGCTCGTACATCACCACAATACATAAAACAACAACAAATGACAATAATACAAGGTAAGACAAGTAAATCAACTTAAGGACTGTAAATCGCAAGGAAACAGCAGAACTAGCTCACAAGGAGTAACCACAGAAAAGAATGCTGGCATCAAGGGAACAGTTCAACAATGGGGAAACTAATATATAGCGACAATCCCACAATATAAAAGTCAATAACAAGGAAATCAACACGAGTCAAAGACTCCCAAATAAGGGCAAGTCAACAAGGACATAGGTTATCTAACTTCTATTAAGATTGGACAATTTCGAGGATATTCGACAATTCAATTAGGGGAAGATGATCTTAGCCTCACTTAAGACTAAACAATTTCAGGAGGGTCAATAAAAATTCTCAACTAAGATAAGCAACTATGAAAAGATAGCATGAAATTAGGAGAGGCAAAAATTCTTCGGTTAAATCAATTAGGAGCCAATTAGGCAATAATAGTGAATCATGAAGCAATTGATTCCAATTAAGCATGTAGAGGTGAAACAAATAAATAGGAAACTCAGTCATGTCAAGAACACATTCCTACACAGTGAATATAAAGACCTAAGAACCCTAAAAGGCCAATTCTTCCACAATTAAGTTCGAGCAAGCACTCGTCACCTCGCGTACACGAACTACAATCAACATAGAAAACTCAAATCCTAAGGGGAAGTCCCCCAAACAAGGTTAGGCAAGATACTTACCTCAAAGACGACACACCGATACTCTAAAATGCACTTCTTGGGTGAAAGATCTCCGGGCACCTCAAATCTAACCAAATTAACTTCAAAGCACAAATAAAACACATAAGAAACTATTCCGGATCATAAAGTCTCAATCTTTAATAAAATCCAAAAATCGATCCAAAACTCGACCCCCAGGCCCGCACCTCGGAACCCAACAAATTTTACAAAAATCGAATGCCCATTCCGATACGAGTTCAACCATACAAAATTTATCAAGTTCCGATACCATTTGGTCCCTCAAATCATGAAATTTTGTTTTGAAGATTTTCTTCAAAAACCAACATTTTCCCTAACTAAAAACACAATTAAAATGATAAAACAAAGACTAATTCATGTAATATATTTAAGTCTCAGTGAAGAACACTTACCCATTCGAATTATCTGAAGAACCCTCCAAGAATAGCTCAAATGGTGAAACCCTCGATTTTGGAATATATTCTGTCCGCCCAGGCATTTGTGCATCGCGAACGCGAAGGAAGGACCGGGTTCGCGAAGAAGAAAAGTTAAGGCTGCCCAGGTTGCTCATCACGAACGCGATGACGAGTTCGCGAACGCGGAAAAGAAGGGCAGGAACCTACGCGAACGCGTAGGGAGGGACGCAAACTCGAAGAAGGAAAATGTAGTGCTTCGCGAACGAGAAGTATTGAGCGCGAACGCGAAGTAGAATTTAGAGGTGGTCAGCAACAAGGCATCGCGAATGCAAAAGGCTTTTCACGATCGCGAAGGAGGATACCAGAAGCAAAAAACAACAGTTCCAAAAATTGGAAAAATGACCCGCGGCCCACCCGAAACACACCCGAGGCCCCCGGGACCCCGTCTAAACACACGAACAAGTCACATAACCTAACACGGACTCGCTCGAGGTTACGAATCACATTAAACAACGCCGAAACAATGAATCAAACCATAAATCGAACTTATGAACTTTCAAATCTTCAAATTTCTAAACTCGTGCCGAAACCTATCAAATCAATCCGGAATGACGCCAAATTTTGCAGACAACTCCAAAATGACATAACGGGGCTGTTCCAACTCTCAGAATCGCATTCCGACCCCGACATCGCAAAAATCAACTATGGGTCAAACTTCTCCATTTTCCAAACTTCAACTTTTCCAACTTTCGCCGAAATGCCTCAATTTACCCTACGGACCTCCAAATCTGAATCAGGACGCGCGCCTAAGTCCAAAATCACCATACGAAGCTGTTGGAATCATCAAAAATTTCCAATTCCGGTCAAATTCTCACCGTTCAAGCTTCCAAAACTAGAATCCTTCTTCCAATTCGACTCCGAATCATCCGTTAACTGAATGCAACCATGCACGCAAGTCGATACACATAATGTGAAGTTGTTCCAGACCTTACGCCGCTGAATGGAGAATAAATTCTCAAAACGACCGGTCGGGTCGTTACATTTCAATAATTCATAATATGACAATTTAAACAACTAAAGTACCAATGTCATCAATTATAGGGATCAAAAGAAGATAAGAATTCAAGGGAATTTGGAAGGAGTGAAAGACATGAATCACTGGGCAGGAGGAAAAGTAAGGGGCTAAGGCCTTGATGAGCTTATCCATTCGTTCATTTACTCTCCCTTGATCAATGATCATCTACTCTCTCAGTTCCTCCACCTGTTTCCTCAATATTTCATTCTCACCCTTCAACTTAGCATTCTATTCTGCCAAGGGTCCTCGAGGACCAGGTTCCCAACCTATCTGAGTAGGTTGAACCATCAATCAGATCACCAAGAATCTCCCCAAGCTTCGTCTCATCAAGAACAGACTCAGTCCCATGCACATATAGCATCATAGTATCACGTAAAACATAGAAGGTTTTACTTCTTCTTCAGAAACATTGGGACTTGGAGGAACAAAGAGGTGATTCTATTTTTGGACCTCAATAATATCGAGAAGTTCCTCATTTTTCAGCAATATCAGAGTCAACACTCTGCCTTACAGTACTTTTTGAGACTTCAAAGTCTTCTCCCTCCAAACCTAATGGCTCAACCTTAAGGAACCAGGTTCCTCACTTACACTACCCTATCAATCCCTGAGCAGCCATGTCTCCCTCTTTTTCTTCGCAATCTGTTTAGCCGTATCATCTGATGCATCTTTCTCAGCCGACCCCCTATTTTTTTTTTTTTTAATTCTTTCTCACAGGGAATCGGTCACACCACTTTATCATCTATCAGCCTACTTTTCTCAATCCTTTTTACTGGATCGGAAGTTTATTTAAACACAGAACTCAAAGAGAAAAAGATCATCATTAAAATTGACTTTATGAGAAGGACTTGAGGGATCAGGTCCCTCATTCAGTCCTCACATTTACCAATTTATCCATCCTTCAAGACTTCTACAAATCCAACAACAACTTCAGCCTCACGCTCTAGAATATTAGATCTACGTTGTTCCCTTTCAGTCAAACTTCTATCAAAATCTACCTAAGACTTCTTAAGGTTTTGATTCTGATGGAGTTAGGTTTTTGGAAAGTGAGAAAGTTGGGTTCACTTCTGGCATATTTGGAAAGGAGGATTATTTTGAGATAAGGTTGATTTTGGTTTTGAGGAAAAGAATTGCTTTTATTTGGGTGTAAGATAGAGAAGTGCCTTTTTGGGGCAACGGGTCAGTTCAGAAAAGGTTTAACATTTTGGACTTCAAAAGTTAGGAGGAGAGACAGGAGAAAGGCAGAAACAAATTAATGACATGACACTTCAGCAGCTTAAAGGGGCATATAAGTATTGAAGAGACTACTAACCTGAGTCACAGGAACCAGGTTCTGTGACGGTTTTTGAAACTTTTGAGCAAAGACTCCTAGAAGTGCAAAGTCACTCTTACTTGTTTTTGTCCCGAAACTGCCATATGTGTATACCTGTAACAGTATAGATTTGAGTTAGATATCGCCGAAAAACACTTTTTAGCATTGTACCTTTCCTTCTTAACATAGCCAATCATCGAGGGACCAGGTCCTTAGTTGAGCTTGATCAAACCCAACTCCGGATGATTTCTTTCAAAAAGTTCCCTACTCAGCGCTTTGGTGAAGATGTCTACTACCTGGTCCTCCGTCTTCCAGAACTTCATACAAATCGGAACCTTTTCAACATCATCCCTCAAAAAGTGATGTGCACGTCAATGCACTTTGTTCTCTTGTGTTGTACCGGGTTCAAGCTATAAATACACCAAAGTCTTCAAGATGTTGCTTGATCTGTAATAGTTGAGCACAACAAGAAGTAGCAACCACGTCCTCCGCTTTAGCAATAGAAAGAGTCACACAGTTTGTTTCTTTGTACCCCATGAGATCAAGCATGACCCCAGAGATGTGTCGTTCCAGATGTGCTTTTTCTATCCAGCAGATATTCAACATAATCAACATCAACATATCCTATTAAGTCAAGGTTATCTCCTGAGGGATAGTAGAGAACCAGGTCCTGCGTCCCTTTGAGATATCCTAGGATTCTCTTGGCAGAAGTGACCCTATGATACTAACTCACTTCCCATGAGTTATGCAAAGTCTTCACATTGAGAGTCAACTGTTGCTCCAAAGATGATGCCATCATCATAGATTTGCACAATGAGTAGGTTCCTTCCTCGTTTCTTCAGGAAAAGAATGTTGCCAATTTTCCCTCTTGTAAAGCCATTTTCTAGAAGGAATTTGACAACCTTTCACACCAAGCACGGGGAGCCTGGATCCTATAACAGTTCTGTCAGCAGGTCGTGGAACCAGGTTCCACATATTGTTCCTCTCAAGTTGACGGAGCTCTTCTTGTATAGCTGTAATCCAGTCAGCATCTTTCAATGCTTCCTGATATTCTTGGGCTCTATTTGAGAGAGAAAGGTTGAGAGGGCAAGTGAGTTTCTTGTCTTTGATCTGGTTTGAACTTCTCAGCAGCTGGAGTTCCATGTACAACATCCACAACTTGTTTTCTGCTTCAGATATTGTGATTGAGGGACCAGGTTCCTCTATGTCGGCTGGAGTCTCATCTTCAGTTCTGAGGAACAAGGTCCATGTAAATCTGGAGTAATCATCCATACTGACGAGAATATGTACCTCTTTCCTCCTCTACATGGCATCCTCATAGGTCCACATAGATCCATATGGAAGAGATCAAGTGGCCTTGAGATACTAACTTCCTTTTTGGACTTGAAAGAGGATCTGACTTGCATTCCTTTTACACATGCATCACACACCCTGTGATCCTTGAAGCTTGATTTGAGCAGACCATGAACCAGTCTTTCTTGACTAATTTGTTCAGCAGCATGAAACTTGCATGACCCAGCCTTCTGTGCAATAGCTCAGCATTATCATTAACAGCACTCAGACAGCCAAGATCCCCTTGTCACAGATTTGGGAAATACCCAGCAGAATCTCGTAGAGGACCAGGTACTCTACTATTCAATGGACTCATATTGTGCCCGATCCTTCCAACTCCAAGAATGTATCCCTTCTTGCCATTTTCAAAGGATACACTCCTTCCTTGCAGGGCCTTCAATGAAAGGAAATCATTTGTTCTTCCAGTTATGAGCTTCGAGCAATTGCTATCTATGTGCCACTGTTGACTGCTCCCTTTCACTGTTCCCTACACACTAAATCAATTATTAGACTTAGGAACCCAAGCCAGCTTGGGTCCCTTATAATGATAGAACGGGCGGATCAAACTTCTTTTTGCCCATGCAGGCAGCACATATTTTCTTTTCTGGGAACCAGGTTCCTCATCAGCACGCCTCTTTTCAACCAAAACTTTATTTTTCTGCAACGACTGAATTTTAACTTTACAGGAGTCCCTGTAATGAGAAAAGGGGTGAATGAGGGCTCTTTTGGTCCAAGCAGGCACTATACGTTTTTATGTGAAGGACCAGGTTCCGTAGCAGCAGTTACTTTTTCAGCAAAAACTTTATTTTTCTGTTGAGACTGAATTCTGACCTTACAGTATTCTTTAAAGTGCCCAGTGTTGCCACAGTGAGTGCAAAGCCAATTATCAAGTACAGTAACGTACTTGCTATGAGGGTTGTAGGGAGTCTTTTCCCTTTGGAAACCGATTCCCTGCCTGTTTCCCCTATTGTATGTGTACAAGGCAGTGATAGCATCAGAGGACCAGGTCCACTTGAGTGATTTTTCAAGATCACTGTTCACTCTACCTAGTTCTTCTTGAAGTTGTTTGTTTTTCTCAAGCTCAGCACACAGACTAGACTTCACTGAATTTAACTCACTTTCAAGCTTAATGTATGCCTCACTTGCAACTTTCTTAAGCTCACTCTCAAGCTTAAGTTGAGCCTCTCTAGCCACTTCCTCTCCCTCAGTGTTATCCATCCATTTTTTTGTTTGCCTTTTCAACAAGTTATGTTCTCTAGTTACTTCTTCCACTTGTTCCCTTAAATCTTCAATGTAAACTACCATATCATCCCTTTCTTGCTCAGTAGCTGCAATTTTCTCTACTAGAGTATTCTTTTCTTTGCTAAGGTTCTCTATGGTTTCCTTCAAGTCAACAACCACTACCATCAAATCATCTCTATATTGTTCAACATCTCCTAGCTCTATGATTAGGGCATCATTATCATTAACAAAACTATAATACGTATCAATTAGAATATTTGCTAATGACATTAATTTCTTCGAAGAGTAGGACTTCAGATTTCTCTGAACATCCCTGAAAGTTACCTCATCATTGTCATCCTCTTCATCCTCATCGGACTAAGCCGTTAATGCAAACAATGAATTATATTCCTTTGCTTTATTTTCCATTGCCATCATGGAGCTGCTTCCTGCATCTGGTTCCTCTTCTGATTCACTGAAGGAGTCTCCCCATGCAGCCAAAGCTTGCTTCACCTTATTTTCAGCAGAATCTCTTCTTTTGAATTTCCTGTCAGGGATCGGGTTCCTCTTAGCTGCTTCAACAATGTTGGTTTTGTAATGATCCTGCTTATGAAGAGGGCAGTCTTTAATGAAGTGTTCAGGCTTTCCACACTTATGACAGCAATCATTTCCTTTGAAATTACTGCTGGAACTTCCTTTCTTTGGGATCCCACCATTTTTACGAACTGTCTTCTGAAATCTTTGTGGTCTATTCGTTGATTGACTTTCCTCGAAGTTTGGTGGAGCAGCCATGTAGATCCTTTCTAGGTGTTAACCTTTTAGAAAGAACCTGCTCTGATACCAATTGTTGGAAACTAAGCGTCCACCAGACTGTATAGAGAACCAAGTTTCCACTAAAAATAATAATGAACCAAACTGTATAGCGATCTGGTCCTATATCAGTTCTCACAGTGCTAACTACTGAACCAATATGTAAATGAGACACAGGATAAGTTCCTACTGTATGGAGAACCAGATTCTCTATCAGCTCCCACTGTAAGCAACAGACTGTAAAACCAACCAGTATAGGGAATCAGGTTCTCTAATTGTTCCACAGTAGCTCGGCAGTAAGTAGAGAACACAGAGGATTTTTACGTGGAAAAATCCCAACTCAAGGGGACAAAAACCACGACCTACACTTGTAGGCTTTCAACTTCACTAACTTGTAAACCCCTATTACAAGCCACTTGTAATGACTCTATTACAAAGGATTCAACTAACTTGTGGTACTCTCACCACAATCCACTTTGTGACTCTCTAGTTACAAAGACTTTAACTAACTTGTGATACTCTCACCATAAGCCACTTTGTAATAACTCTATTACAAAGACGTTAATCACTCTAACTTGTAATAACACTATTACAAGCCACTTTGTAATAACTCTATTACAAAGGCTTTACAACTCGACTAACTCTAGCCAAGACACAAACTTAGAGGGTTTGTGATTTTGGGTTTCCTAAAACACGACTTCTAAGAAAGCAAGATAGGAGTTACAATAAAGAACAAATAATAAAGACTCAACAAACCTAAGGACTTAAGATATCTTCGATCTTGGATCAGGTCCTTGAGGTTGCAGCAGCTTTGTTCTTGAGAGAGGTTGTGGCAAGCACTTGAGAGAGTATTTTCGTTTCTGATTTTGCAAGTGTTAGAGAGGAATGTCTTGTGCGTTGCACCAGGTTTATACTACAAAAGACATCACCTTAGTGATGTCAAATCTTGGTTAGTACATGCCTCTTCTCAATGGGAAGTGACTGCTGCACTGTCTGCTGAACTGTTGCGTGTACAGTTGCAGGCAGTCACTTTCTGCAGTTGCTTTCCAGCTGTACAGTTGACTTATTCTTCTGTCAGGGGAACACCAAGGTATCAGGTCCCTAATCTGGTTCCTGTGAGTCTAAAGGCACACTGCCCAGACTATCTTGAGTCGATTAACATGAATGATTGTACCAGGCATGCTTTAGGTCCTTTATCTAGTTCTCTCATGAAGTAAGTTGTTTTACCTTCCTTGATTGTATTAATACGTGTGTGACATCACTTACAATGATGTAAGAAAGGTAGGTAAAAAGCCTACCATAGAAATTAGTTGACTGTTTACTGTTCCTCTGCAGTAGCGTGTGCAGGTAGCAACTTTCCTGCTGGAGAGTTGACTTCATACAATCTCCTTGGGAACTGGTAGGGACCTGTTCCCTCAGCGGTTCCTTCCACTCTGAAGAGTTGAGTTATATCCCACGTTGGATCCCAACCTGGAGCTTTGTGATCTCAAGGTCTTGTAAATGTGTAACAGGTTCCTTATCTGGTTCTGGATGGTAAGTTTGTTAGATCATCAAAACATAAAGTAAAGTACTTGTGCCCAAGGTACTTGTAACCTATCAATTTCCCCCTTTTTGATGACGACAAACTTAGAATTGATATTCCCCCTGAGAACCAGATCTCCACATTGTTCCCCTTACGAATGAGCCATATTCCCCATGAGATCCGAACCTAAGGAGCTGATCACAACTGGTTCCTCAAGACTGTTTGGCAAATCATCAAAACTCAAAGTTCCATAACTTATCAATTTCCCCCTTTTTGATGAATGACAAACCCAGAATTATTCCCCCTGAGAATCAGATTCCTTACATGCACTGATCACATCTGGTCCGTACCCAGTTCGTTGAGAACGTTTGTCATCATCAGAACATGACATAGTGTAACTTAGATCAATTATAGGGAATTAGGTTCTCTAATTGTTCCACAGTAGCTCGACGGTATGTAAAGAACACAGAGGATTTTTACGTGGAAAAATCCCAACTCAAGGGGACAAAAACCACGACCTACACTTGTAGGCTTTCAACTTCACTAACTTGTAAACCCCTATTACAAGCCACTCTGTAATGACTCTATTACAAAGGATTCAACTAACTTGTGGTACTCTCACCACAATCCACTTTGTGACTCTCTAGTTACAAAGACTTTAACTAACTTGTGATACTCTCACCACAAGCCGCTTTGTGACTCTCTAGTTACAAAGACTTTAACTAACTTGTGATACTCTCACCACAAGCCACTTTGTAATAACTCTATTACAAAGACTTTAATCACTCTAACTTGTAATAACACTTTTACAAGCCACTTTGTAATAACTCTATTACAAAGGCTTTACAACTCGACTAACTCTAGCCAAGACACAAACTTAGAGGGTTTGTGATTTTGGGTTTCCTAAAACACGGCTTCTAAGAAAGCAAGATAGGAGTTACAATGAAGAACAAATAACAAAGACTCAACAAACCTAAGGACTTAAGATATCTTCGATCTTGGATCAGGTCCTTTAGGTTGCAGCAGCTTTGTTCTTGAGAGAGGTTGTGGCAAGCACTTGAGAGAGTATTTTCGTTTCTGATTTTGCAAGTGTTAGAGAGGAATGTCTTGTGCCTTGCACCAGGTTTATACTACAAAAGACATCACCTTAGTGACGTCAAATCTTGGTTAGTACATGCCTCTTCTCAATGGGAAGTGATTGTTACACTGTCTGCTGAACTGTTGCGTGTACAGTTGCAGGCAGTCACTTTCTGCAGTTGCTTTCCAGTTGTACAGTTGACTTATACTTCTGTCAGGGGAACACCAAGGTATCAGGTCCCTAATCTGGTTCCTGTGAGTCTAAAGGCACACTGCCCAGATTATCTTGAGTTTATTAACTTGAATGATTGTACCAGGCATGCTTCAGGTCCTTTATCTGGTTCTCTCATCATGTAAGTTGTTTTACCTTCCTTGATTGTATTTATACGTGTGTGACATCACTTACAATGATGTAAGCAAGGTAGGTAAAAAGCCTTCCATAGAAAGTTGACTGCTGCACTGTTCATGTGCAGTAGCGTGTGCAGGCAGCAACTTTCCTGCTGGAGAGTTGACTTCATACAGTCTCCTTGGGAACTGGTAGGGACCTATTCCCTCAGTTGTTCCTTCCACTCTGAAGAGTTGAGTTATATCCCACGCTGGATCCCAACCTGGAGCTTTGTGATCTCATGGTCTTGTAAATGTGTAACAGGTTCCTTATCTGGTTCTTGATGGTAAGTTTGTTAGATCATCAAAACATAAAGTAAAGTACTTATGCCCAAGGTACTTGTAACCTATCAAAGACACTAATAAATCTTTAATTGATTATTAAATTCCTCTTAATTATATTTTTTTCATCGAATTCTCATCCGTAGATACACTACAAATTTAAATCCCTTCGTGTCAGGACCCCAAAATCCCTCCGTAGGGTGTCGTGATGGCACCTAGTCTCTAAGACTAGGTAAGACGATTACTATAACAATTAAGCCAGTTATTAACAATGACAATTTGAAATGGAGTTTAGTATGAATACCGATACAAAAGCAAAATGAGCCTACGCGGCAATAGTCATAACAACCTCCCAAGACTGGTAGTACAGAGTCGCGAACTCTAGCCGAATACATGGAATGATCTCAAGGATCGAAATATAATACTGTTAAAATGACAAACTGACAGTACAATGTAAGGAAAGGACTCCAAGGGATTGTGATGACCAAGCAACTCTACGTTGAATCCTCGCGATCAAGAAGCTAACACTGCTAGGGGCCGAAACCTCCAATACCTGGCTCTGCACAAAAATATACAGAAGTGTAGTATGAGTACACCACGGTCGGTACCCAGTAAGTATCAAGACTTACCTCGGTGGAGTAGTGACGAGGTACAAGTCAAGACACTCACTAGACAAAATAACTTGTGCAGTATAGAAGTATAAAGTTAATAATAGAAAGTGGAAATCAGTAAATGGAAACAAAAATCAACAAGTGATATAAACAGTAAAGCAAACACCGTGAAGTATCGTTAAAACCGAATAAGGAACACAAAGGACAACCAATTAATCAAGTCGTTCTGACACAAGTTTCATAACGAAATCACTCTGCGATACCTCATCTCATAATCACAAGTCACGGATCTCATCCCACCATCCTATGCTCACGGCACCTTGTGCCCACATTTCAAATCACAACCGCACGGAAAACTCACGTTCCAATATCTCAATCCGACCTGCATGATCACAGGATCATATTCACAATCCGCCCGGCGTGGTCACAAGCTCACAATCACAATCCACCCGACATAGTCACGGGCTCAATACCATAATTCACTCGGCGTGATCACAGGCTCACAATCACAATGCGCCCGACGTGGTCATAGGCTCAATATCACAATCCGCACGGCATGGTCACAGGCTCAATATCAACATGAAAATAGATAATACAAGAGCACATGGGCATGATCAATAAATGTCAAGTTTGATACTCCTGAGCTAGTATAAGTGGCATGCTACGGTGTATGCTTGTGCGAGTGTACTACTGTAGCCCAAGTCAACAAGTAATATCAAAGACATCAAGTAGCTCATCGAAGCAACACAACAAATTACGTAAGGTGTATGACATACACAAGGAAAAGTACACCATCACACGAAAATCACCAACATAATGTCCCCAAGCCATCACACATCATCGCTGACTTTGCCACCCTTATATTTCTGATAGCCATCCGTATCACTCCGCCCTGATAATATCATTAGCCACCCGGATCACTCCGATAGACACCCGTATCACTCCGTATAATAGCCACCCGTATCGCTCCGTACATTCAACAACAGTGAGATACAACCCTTATTGTAACGACCCGGCCGGTCGTTTCGAGAGTTGTAGCTCCGTTCCCCTATTTTCTGCTCCTTTTGTACTCTAAAGCTATTATATGACTTACCGGGTTGGTTGGTTCGGGTCCGGAGAGATTTCAGAGTGAATTGAGATACTTAGTCTCATAATTGAAAGCTTAAATTGGAAAAGTTGATCGGATATTGACTTATGTGTAAACGACCTCGGAATTGGATTTTGACGGTTCCATTAGCTCTGTTAGGTTATTTTGGACTTAGGAGCGTGTCCGGATTACGATTTGGAGGTCCGTAGTAGATTTAGGCTTGAAATGGCGAAAGTTGGAATTTTGGAAAGTTTGACCGAGAGTAAACTTTTGGATATCGAGGTTGGATTCAATTTCTGGAAGTTCGAGTAGGTTCGTAGTGTCATTTTTGACTTGTGTGCAAAATTTGAGGTATATCGGACGTGATTTGATAGGTTTCGACGTTGTTTGTAGAATTTGGAAACTTCAAAGTTCATTAGTCTTGAATCTATGTGCGATTCCTATTTTAGATGTTGCTTGAGGTGGTTTGAAGGCTCGACTAAGTTCGTATCATGATTTAGGACGTGTTGGTATGTTTGGTTGAGGTCCCGAGGGCCTCGGGTTGATTTCGGGTGGCTAACGGATCAAAGTTGGATGTTGAAGGATTGCTGAAGTATGATTCCTGCTGGTCTAATTGCACCTGCGGATGGGGAATCGCAGGTGCGAGGCCACAGAAGAGGGAGGATCGCAGAAGCGGCCAAGGGAGAGGTGAGCAGAGGTCCCATGTGCGAAGATTTTCCTCCACCTGCGTGGTCGCGGAAGCGGGCTAATGGGCGCAGGTGCGGGCTGGTGCGCGGGTGCGATTGGATTTTCCGCACATGCGATTGCGCAGATGCGGTCCAGGGCTCGCAGAAGCGAAGGCAGCTGGTTAAGTAAATTCCGCATAAGCGGAGATTTCAACATAGAAGCGGTTCCGCAGGTGCGGATAAGTGACCGCAGGTGCGAAAAGCATGGGCAGAATATAAACGTTGGGTTCCGAGGGTTTTATCATTTCTTGACTTTACAAACTCGGAATTGGGTGATTTTTGAGAGAGATTTTGAAGGGATTCTTGAGGTAAGTCACTTGTGGTTAAATTTCTTCAGTAGTTATGTTCCCCCATTGATTTTTCCACCTAGTTGGTGTGTTTCTGATGTGTAATTTGGGGATTTGAGGCTAGAGATTTGGAGAGTTAATTTTGGGGATTTGAATGGCCATTTGTTGTCGGATTTTGATGAATTTGGTACGACTAGACTCGTGAATGCATGGGCTTTCGGGTTTTGTAACTTTTGACGGATTTCGAGTCGTGGGCTCGGGGGCCAGCTTTTGGCCAATTTCGAATTTTGGCTTATAATTTCTTATTTTTCCTTGTGGAATTGATTCCTTTAGCCCATATTGATTGTATTGTACTACTTGTGGCTAGATTCGGGATATTTGGAGGCCAACTTGCGAGGCAAAGGCATGTTGGAGTAGAGTTTTGCTCAGATTAACGTAAGTAACAGTTCTAAATCTGGTTCTGAGAGTATGAAACCCTGGATTTTGTGCTATGTGATTGTTTTGGAGGTGACGCACATGCTAGGTGACGGCCGTGTGGGTGTGCACCAGGAATTGGGACTTGTTCCATTCCGTGAAACTAAAAAGTTGAATAAACTTGTTGTTAGCTATCTGCTCTCCATGTGTTATAGAAATTTAACTATGAATCATGCTAGAAACCGTGTTTAGGCTATGTTTTGGTACTGTTGGGACCCACGGAGGCCGTGTTATATGTTAATTACCTGCTAAATGCTATTTGTACTCTGTCTCAGTTTTTACTCGCATATCATACCTCAGTCTCTATTATTCTTATTGATATATCATGTTATTGTTGTTTGGGCTGATTTTCCTGATTTCTGAGAGTCCGAGAGACTTACTGGGGTAGTTTATTATTGTTACTTACTGAGGTTGTTGTACTCACACTACACCCTGCGCTTCTTGTGTAGATCCAGGAGTTTCTGGACGCGGAGGGTGTTGATATTTCACATAGCTGACCGTAGGAGGTTTCGATGTAGCTGTCTGGCATTTGTAGTCCTTGTTTCTCCCTCCTTATCTTTTCTTTCGTTGTATTTAGATCCAAACTTTTTATAGACATTTCATTTCTAGACTGCTGATGTATATATGCTCATGGGCTCAGTGACACCCCGATATTGGGATCTATTTTTCGCACTTGTGTTTTGGGTTTTACCCCTGTTTATGAAAACTTTTCTTATTTAAAATTTCTTGATTCATCGTTTGTTAAATATTGGAAGTATTTTTGAAATGTCAGCTTGCCTAGTACCATCAATAGGCGCCATCACGACAGGTTAGGATTTGGGTCGTCATAAGTTGGTATCAGAGCCTAGGTTACATAGGTCTTACGAGTCATAAGCAGGTTTAATATAGTCTTGCAGATCGGTGCAGAGGCGTCTATACTTATCTTCAAGAGGCTGCCGAACCCTTAGGATTTGGATCGTTACAAGTTGGTATTAGAGCTGGCCCAGACCGTCCTCAACTACGGAGATTTGGAGCTTTCTTGGTTTGGCTGGTTATTACCGTCGCTTCGTGCAGGGTTTCTCCTCTATTGCATCGCCCTTGATCAAATTGACCCAAAAGGGTGCTCCTTTCAGGTGGTCGGATGAGTGTGAGGAGAGCTTTCAGAAGCTCAAGACTGCCTTGACCACATCTCCAGTTCTAGTTCTACCATCAGCTTCTGGTTCTTATACAATATATTGTGATGCTTCTCGGATCGGCATTGAGTGTGATTTGATGCAGGAAGGTAGAGTGATTTCTTATGCTTCACGCCAGTTGAAGCCACATGAGTACCCTGTTCATGATTTGGAGTTGGCTGTCATTGTTCATACGTTGAAGATTTGGAGGCATTATCTTTATGGTGTGTTTTGTGAGGTATTTACAGATCATCGAAGCCTCCACTTGTTCAAACAGAAGGATCCAAATTTGAGGTAGCGGAGATGGTTGGAGCTGCTAAAGGACTATGATATTACTATTCTGTATCATCCGGGGAAGGACAATGTGGTGGTGGATGCCTTGAGTAGGAAGGCAGTAAGTATGGGTAGTCTTGCATTCATTCCTGTTAGTGAGAGACCTCTTGCGGTTGATGTTCAGGCCTTGGCCAACCAGTTTGTGAGATTAGATGTTTCGTGGCCCAGTGGGATTCTAGCCTGTGTGGTTTCTCGGTCTTCCTTATTTGATCGCATCAGAGAGCGCCAATATGATGATCCTTATTTGCTTGTCCTCACGGACAAGGTTCAGCACGGTGATGCCAGAGATGTGACCATTGGAGATGATGGGGTGTTAAGGATGTAGGGCTGGATATGTGTGCCCTATGTAGATGGGCTACGGGAGTTGATCCTTGACGAGGCCCACAGCTCGCGGTATTCTATCCATTCGGGTGCCGCGAAGATGTACCAAGACTTGAGGAGCACTATTGGTGGAGGAGAATGAAGAAGGATATAGTTGGATTTGTAGCTCGGTGTCTTAACTGTCAGCAGGTAAAGTATGAACATTAGAGACCGGGTGGATTGCTTCAGAGGATAGAGATTCCAGAGTGGAAGTGGGAGCGGATCACCATGGATTTCGTAATTGGGCTCCCACAGACTTCGAGGAAGTTCGATGCTATTTGGGTGATTGTGGATCGGCTGACCAAGTCCGTGCACTTCATACTAGTTGGTACTACTTATTCTTCAGAGCGATTGGCTGAGATTTACATCAGAGAGATTGTGTGCCTTCACGGTGTGCCAGTTTCCATCATATCAGATAGAGGCACGTAGTTTACATCGCAGTTTTGGAGGGCTGTGCAACGAGAGTTGGGCACTCAGGTTGAGTTGAGCATAGCATTTCACCCTCAGACAGATGGACAGTCCGAGCGCACTATTCAGATATTGGAGGATATGCTACGCGCTTGTATCATTGATTTCTGGGGTTCATGGGACCAGTTTCTGTTGCTCGCGGAGTTTTCTTACAACAATAGCTATCAGTCGAGCATTCAGATATCTCTGTATGAGGCTTTATATGGGAGGCGTTGTAGTTCTCCGGTGGGCTGGTTTGAGCCGGGTGAGGCTAGGATATTGGATACTGACTTGGTTCAGGATGCTTTGGACAAGGTTAAATTGATTCAGGAGTGGTTTCGTACAGCAGTTTAGACAGAAGAGTTATGCCGATAGGAAGGTCCGTGATGTTGCTTACATGGTTGGGGAGAAGGTTTTGCTGAAGGTTTCACCCATGAAGGGTGTTATGAGGTTCGGGAAGAAGGGAAAGTTGAGCCCTCAGTTCATTGGGCCTTGTGAAGTACTTTAGAGGATTGGGGAGGTGGCTTACAAGCTTGCCTTGCCACCTAGCTTGTCGAGTGTGCATCCAGTATATCATGTTTCCATGCTCCGGAAGTATGTCGGCGATCCATCTAATGTTTTGGATTTCAGCACGGTTTAGTTGGATGGTGATTTGACTTATGATGTGGAGCCGGTGGCCATTTTGGATCGGCAGGTTCGAAGGTTGAGGTCAAAAGATATAGCTTCAGTGAAGGTGCAGTGGAGAGGTCAGCCCGTTGAGGAGGCTACTTGGGAGACCGAGCGAGAGATGCGAAGCATATATCCACACTTATTTGTGACTCTAGGTATGTTTCTAGACTCGTTCGAGGACGAATGTTTGTTTAAGAGGGGGAGGGTGTAACGACCTGGCCGGTCGTTTCGAGAGTTGTATCCCTGTTACCCCATTTTCTGCTCCTTTTGTACTCTACAGCTGTTATATGACTTACCGGGTTGGTTGGTTCGGGTATGGAAAGATTTTAGAGTGAATGGAGACACTTATTCTCATAATTGAAAAGTTTGAAAAGTTGACCGGATGTTGACTTATATGTAAACGACCTCAGATTTGGATTTTGACGGTTCCGTTAGCTCTGTTAGGTAATTTTGGACTTAGGAGAGTGTCCGGATTGTGATTTGGAGGTCCGCAGTAGAGTTAGGCTTGAAATGGTGAAAATTGGAATATTGAAAAGTTTGATCGGGAGTGGACTTTTTGATATCGGGGTCGGATTGGATTTTCGGAAGTTGGACTAGGTTTGTGGTGACATTTGTGACTTGTATGCAAAATTTGAGGTCAATCGGACGTGATTTCATAGGTTTCGATGTTGTTTGTAGAATTTGGAAATTTCATAGTTCATTAGGCTTGATTCTATGTGAGATTCGTGTTTTTGATGTTGTTTGAGGTGGTTTGAAGGCTCGATTAAGTTCGTATTGTGATTTAAGACGTGTTGGTATGTTTGGTTGAGGTCCCGGGGGCCTCGGGTTGACTTCGGGTGGCTAACGGATCAAAGTTGGATGTTGAAGGATTGCTGAAGTATGATTCCTGTTGGTGTAATCGCACCTGCGTGGTCACAAAAGCGGGCTATTGGGCGCAAACGCGGGCTAGTGCGCAGGTGCGATGGGATTTTACGTACCGACGATTGCGCAGATGCGGTCCAGGGCTCCAGAAACGGAGGTAGCTGTTTAAGTGGATTCCGTAGAAGCGGAGATTTCACCGCAGAAGCGGTTCCACAGGTGTGAAAAAGTGGCTGCAGATGCAAAAAGCCTGGGCAGAATATAAACGTTAGTTCCGAGGGTTTTATCATTTCTTGACTTTGCAAACTCGGAATTGGGCGGTTTTTGAGAGAGATTTTGAAGGGATTCTTGAGGTAAGTCACTTATGGTTAAATTTCTTCAATAATTATGTTCCCCCATTGTTTTCCCACCTAGTTGGTGTGTTTTTGAGGTGTAACTTGGGGATTTGAGGCTAGGGATTTGGAGAGTCAGTTTTGGGGATTTGAATGGCCATTTGGCATTTGATTTTGATGAATTTGGTAGTACTAGACTCGTGAGTGAATGCGCTTTCGGGTTTTATAACTTTTGTCAAATTTCGAGACGTGGGCCCGGGGGCCGGCTTTCGCCCAATTTCAGATTTTGGCTTATAATTTCGTGTTTTTATTGTGGAATTGATTTCTTTAGCCCGTATTGATTGTATTATACTGCTTGTGGCTAGATTCGGGACATTTGGAGGCTGACTTGCGAGGCAAAGGCATATTGTAATAGAGTTTTGCACGGATTGAGGTAAATAACATTTCTAAATCTGGTTCTGAGGGTATGAAACCCCGGATTTTGTGGAAGCACATGCTAGGTGACGGGCGTGTGGGCGTGCACCGTGAGAATTGGAACTTGGTCCATTCCGTGAAACCGAAAAGTTGAATAAACTTGTTGTTAGCTATATGCTATCTATGTGTTATAGAAATTTGAATGTGAATCATGTTAGAAACCATGTTTAGGCTAAGTGTTGGTACTGTTGGGACCCACAGAGGCCGTGTTACATGTTGAATTACCTACTAAATGTTATTTGTACTCAGTCCTCAGTTTTTACTCGTATATCATATCTCAGTCTTTATTATTCTTGTTGATACATCATGTTATTGCTGTTTGGGCTGATTTTCCTGATTTTTGAGAGCCCGAGAGACTTGAGAGATTGATGACTAAGTGAGGCCGAGGCCCTGATTGTGAGGATACTTATCGGACCGGGCTGCACGCCGCAGCATGTTTCATTGATTTATGTCATGATTGGCTTCATATAGCGCTTGGGTTGAAGGAGCCCCTCCGGAGTCTGTACATACCCCTAGTGAGCGCAGGTACCTACTGAGTGAGAGTGTTGAGTGCTGAGTGACTGTGAGGAATGAGTGATTGTGAGGTTGCAGTGAATGGGAGGACTGAGTGATTGTTGCCCTAAGAGGCTGTATATGATTTAATTGATGTTGCACATAGTTGCCATATATCACTATTTTGAAAGCTTCAGAGAGATATTTTTATCCAGTTTTACTTGAACTTGGCATGTATAAACTGATTTGACTTAATTTTGCCGAATTTAAAAGCATGTCTACTTTCCTTGTTCAGACTACTGAAAATGAATTATAACTGTGTAGCTCATCACTATCTTTCAGTTCCTTATTTATTATTGTTACTTACTAAGGTGGTTGTACTCGCGCTACACCATGCACTGCGTGTGCAGATTCAGGAGTTTCTGGACGCGGAGGATGTTGATATTTCACATAGCTGACCGTTGGAGATTTCGAGGTAGCTGCCTGGCGTTCACAGTCCTTGTTTCTCCCTCCTTATCTTTTCTTAAATCCAGTCTTTTTATAAACATTTCATTTCTAGATTGGTGATGTATAGATGCTCATGGGCTCAATGACACCCCCGATATTGGGATCTATTTTCCGCACTTGTGTTTTGGGTTTTACCCTTGTTTATGAAAACTTTGCTTATTTAAAATTTTTTGATTCATCGTATGTTAAATATTGGAAGTATTTTGGAAATGTCGGCTTGCCTAGTACGATGGATAAGCGCCATCACGACAGGTTAGGATTTGGGTCGTGACACTTATGCCCCGCATAACAACAACCAAACCACACAACAATTCACACGTGCTAACATCACAACAACACGACATATCAACTTGTATCACAAGTGCCCATAGGCCACAACCTTTCCAAAGATCCAACAATATTAATATTTCCACGACAAATAGCCCACGACTCAAACACAATATGTATGGAAACTCAATAACAACAAAATGAATGGGAAAGTAACTCAACAAGGAACAACACCCCCTTTAATCACAACTTCAATTAAAATAGATTAATGACTTTTGATAACCTCAATTCTAATTAATTGTTTAAGGATAAACTCAATGGTGAAAGTATTTCTATGAAATGGCAAACTTCGGATTCTAGTGTATGAATAGGCTAACAATGAAAGAGATGGCACGAACTAGTACTACGTCTCAATGCATGAGAATAACCCGACAACAAAAGGATATCACGTAACAACAATTTCAACTAGGAGTAACTCCACAATAAAAGAAATCACATAATGATAAAAATGATAACAACTTCAAATAAAGCATATAAGAGCAAACTCCACAAGTAAGGAATGTGACATGAAACGACCACTTCAAATAAAGCATGTGATAATAGACATGACGAATAAAAGATATAACATGTGCTAACTATTCCAAATAAGTACATGAAAGAAGCCTAATAGTCTAAATCGGTTAATTTCTACATATATGCCCAAGTACGTACCCTTCACATTGCGTACACGGCTGTCACATGACACAATTAGCACAAACGACTCAAATCCTAAAAGGTAGTTCCCCCACACAATGTTAGGCCAGATACTTACCTCAAAGAAGCCAAACTGATACTCTAAAATGACCTTCTCGAGTGAAACAATCTCCACACGGCTCAAATCTAGCCAAAATAACTTAATATCATAAATAAAAACCATATGAAATAATTTCGGATAATAAAGCTTCAATTTTTAATAAAAACTAAAAAGTCAACCCAAAAAGTCAACCTCGGGCCCGCACCTCGGAACCCGACAAAATTCGCAAAATTCAAACACCCATTCCGGTACGAGTCCAATTATACCAAAATTATCCAATTACTACATCAAATAGGCCTTCAAATCATCATTTTTTTTTTGAAAGTTTATACAAAAATTCTCATTTTCTCCCATTCACATGAGAAAATGGGAGAAAAGATCTAATAATAATGCCAGTTCCGTCAGTTCCATTAGCTCTGTTGATAATAATGCTATTTTCTCCCATTTTTGTCAGTTCTGCTAGCTCCGTTGGGTGATTTTGGACTTAGGAACGCGTCCGGATTGTGTTTTGGAGGTCTGTAGCTGAATTAGGCTTGAAATGGCGAAAGTTGAATTTTTTGGCAAGTTTGATCAGAAGTGGACTTTTTGATATCGGGGTTGGATTCCGATTCCGGAAGTTGGAGTAGGTCCATAATGTTGAATATGACTTTTGTGCAAACTTTGAGTTCAATCGGACGTTATTTGATAGGTTTCGGTATCGGTTGTGGAAGTTTGAAGTTTCAAAGTTCATTAAGTTTGAATTGGAGGGTGATTCGTGATTTAGCGTTGTTTGATGTGTTTTGAGGGCTCGGCTAAGTTCTTATGGTGTTATAGGACTTGTTGGTATGTTTGGTTTAGGTCCCGGGGGCTTCGGGTGGATTCCGAGTGGTTAACAGACTAAAATTGAACTTGTTGAAATTGCAGAATTTCTGGTGTTTCCAGTTGCTAGTTTCCTTTTTCGCATTCGCGAGGGGAGTTCCGCGTTCGCGAAGAGGAGCTGGAGGCAGGTGAGGGTTTGTGCTTCCCATTCGCGAAGCTTTGAGGTAATATCTCTACATGTTCCCGATGAGGGTCCCGCTTTCGCGTAGAGAGTGCTGGTCAACTGAGTCTCCAGGCAATTTGCCTACGCGTTCGCGATGATGGTCCCGCATTCGCGTAGGGTCGAGTTGAGTAAGCTTCGCGTTCGCTATTAGGCCATCGCGTTCGCGATTGGGCCATCGCGTTCGCAATGAAGAATTTTGGTTTGAGGCAATTTTGTACTTCGAGAACGCGAGGGTTCTTCCGCGTTCGCGAAGAAGGGACCATTGGGTAGTTATAAACATTTCAAAAATGAGGGTTTAGCCATTTTTATCAAAACTTGAGATAGAGAGCTCGGATTTGGACGAAATTTTGAGGGATTTTCAGAGGCATCGATTGGGTAATGATTCTTCACTTGTTTTTGGTTATATCCCACTAATTTATCATTAATTCCATCCTTTATTTTCGGATTTGGGTTGAGAAAATTGGGAAAAATGGGAAAAGTTCTTCAACCAAATATTTGAGTTTTGATTGGGTCTTTGATATCGGATTTGGATAATTTTGGTACGAGTGAACTCGTGGGTGAATGGGTGTTTGTATATTGTGACTTTTACCCGATTCCGAGACGCGGGCCCGGGTCAACTTTTTGGGACGAATTTCTAATTTCTTGCTAAAGTCTTGATTTCCTTAATTAGATTAATTTCTTATAGTTATATTTATGGTATGTAATTGCATTTGGCTAGATTTGGGTCATTCGGAGTCGGAAAATCATGGAAAAGGTATTCTTACTAATTGATTGAGCTTGGTTCGAGGTAAGTGGATTGCCTAACCTTGTGTCGTGGAAATCCCTTTAGGATTTGGTACTGTTGTGATACTTCTGTGATATGTGAGCGTCGTGTACGCGAGGTGATGAGAGCGTACACGGGCTAATTGTTGTAAAATCCAGTTTTTACTAAGTAATAACATGTTTCATCTTAATCGAGTTATACCAGCATGTCTAGTTATCCTGTTTAGCCTAATATCGCATGTCTACGTGTCCTAAATGCTTATTTGAACTCCGTGCAGTATGCTTAGTTTATTTCCTATTTTTCCTTTATCTGCATCAGTCTTAACTGTAGAATTCTTGCTGTTAATTGTTGTATTTATCGGTGTATGGCCGTGTGTTTACTTTTGGGACTACGAGGCGGTACCTCGGGAGATCCCCCTGCACATTTACTTTTGAGACTACGAGGCGGTACCTCGGGAGATTTCCCTGCACATTTACTTTTGAGACTATAAGGCGGTACCTCAGGAGATCTCCTTACATATTTACTTTCGGGACTACGAGACGGTATCTCGAGAGATCCCTTACTGTTTTATCCCTGTGTGTTGTGCTGGTATTTTTCTATGGTTTTCTCTTTGTTAAATTTCCAGACTCTTATTACACTGCTATATTCTTCTGCCTTATTTATTAAATATATACCAGTAGGGCCCTGACCTAACCTCGTCACTACTCGACCGAGGTTAGGCTTGGCACTTACTGGGTACCATTGCGGTGTACTCATGCTACTCTTCTGCACATGTTTTGTGTGCAAATCCAGGTACTTCTTATCAGCCTCGTCATCAGTGAGCAGTGAGATTGTGGAGACGTCAAGGTATATCTTCCACGTCCGCAGACCTCGGAGTCCCCCCCCCCCCCCATTCCCTCCTATGTCATTTACCTTTCCGAATTTTTCTTAGACTCTCGTGTATAGAGATACTTAGTTTTCTTCTATAGCTTGTGACTTATGATTTTTCGGGTTTTGCGAATATTGTGTATACTCGAGTGCTGGGTTACTTGTACATGCCGAGCGGCATTTTATCATTTTACAGTTACCTGTTGCAGTCTTGTTGTTCAATTATGTTTTCATTTCGGTTATTCAGCAATTTGTTAGGCTTACCTAGTCGTAGAGAATAGGTGCCGTCACGACGTCTTTCGGAGGGAGATATAGGGTCGTGACAGTTGGTTAGCATATGTTTGTTTTTGGCTACAAGTTATAATGTAAAACAATGGGCTAGCGAGTGATATATTTTTCAGCGAAACGGCCAATTATGTCAGAAGCTCAACTAAATTTAAGGCCAAAAAAATACCAATTATACTAATGCATTGTTATACGGTGTCAATTGGGAAACTTACACAAATGTCACAAATAAGTCTCACTTACCAACCTCTAGCCATTAGTCATAGACTTACCAAAACTAGCCAAACACATATAAAAATTGAAAAATCAAACAAATAAGGTTCTTTCTCTCAAATAATCACATGCAAAAATCACCTTCCATATTTTTAAGTGTGATTAGCAACATTAGATGCAAGACGGAAAGGAAATTTCATGGATGAGGTAGCAAATAAGGTGATAAAATATTTAAAAAAAGAAATATATATATATATATATATATATATATATATATATATATATATATATATATATATATATAATATTCCAAAAATCTAAGCAAAAAAGGAAATTTTTTCAATGGGTATAGTTGAAATTCATTGAAAACATGTAGATAAGTCAATATACAAAATTTGAGGAAGATTGAAGGTGATTTAGACTGGTTTTGTATCAAAATTCACAATCAAATCGAGTTCAAAAAATTCTTCTGTGGAATATGTATCAAACATGTATCACGCATGTATCTCACACACAGGTATACATGGATATACATGTGATACACAATTGATACATATGTGATACACATGTTATTATTTTTTTTTATGTTCAGTTTTTACTTCGAATTTTCAATTCAAACTACCTCAAAACTTCACCAAATCACTCAAAAACTGAGATTCAAACTCCTTAAGATGTACCCAATCTATTCTAATAACACCACTCGAAAGAAAGCAAAAATGTCACGACCCGGATTTCCTACCATCGGGAGTCGTGATGGCGCCTACTGTTGGAGCTAGGCAAGCCAAACATTTAAACATCTTCAGATAACAACACAACAATAATAAAATAACGAGTCTTTAAACGAATGCGGAAGTCTTTTAAAACATAAATAACTGAAATCCCAAAATGCGGAAGCTTAATATTTCACTACCCAAGACTGGAGTCGCTGTTTGACGAACCACTAAAGAGTGCTACAAACAAGTCTGAATAGAAAAATACATATTGTCTGTCTCGGTACAATGAAAACAAACAGAAAAATATGGAAAGGGACTTCGGCCTGCGAATGCCAGCTAGGCTACCTCGTAAGTCCCTGGACTGAAGAAGGCTCCCGATCAACTACTGTTGTGGTCCAAGAGCTGCTCCGGTACCGTGATCTGTGCAAAAAGCACAGAAGTGTAGCATCAGCACAACCGACCCCATGTGCTGGTAAGTGCCTGGCCTAACCCCGGCGAAGTAGTGACGAGGCTAGACAGGACTACCAAGTAACTTTGTGGCAGTTCAATATATATATATATATATATATATATGCAATAAAGGAAAGAATACCGAAATTAAACAGTTAACTAGGGAGGGAAGCATGCTATGGGGGAGTACAATCCGGATATAAAGTCATCAACTAAAGTAAGAAACAGGGCAATAACAATAATTAACAAAAACAGGCGAATCAACAGTTGCACGGCATCAACCTTCGTGCTTTTACTCTCATTCTCACCAAAAACAATCAAATAGAATGCACGGCATCACCCTTCGTGCTTTTCCTCACATAACTCTCATTTCATGGCACGGAATGATCCTTCGTGCAATTATAGTCAAATCAGAGCACGGAATGTCCCTTCGTGCATAAATAATCAAAACATGGCACGGAATGACCCTTCGTGCAAATATAATCAAAACATGGCACGGAATGACCCTTCGTGCAAATATAATCAAAACATGGCACAGAATGACCCTTCGTGCATTATCATTCTTCCTCACCCAAACAGCAATCACCACCAAACGGGCGAGGGAATAAGCAAATAATAAGAAATGTCCCGGCAAGGGAAAACACAATTAAACAGCTAAATCCCGGCAAGGAAGTAACAACAACAACTTTCACATCCCGGCAAGGGAGATAATCAATATACTAACACCATCCCGGCAAGGGATTGATCATATCTCTTTCCATTTCTTTCATTTATTACTCAATAGTATTTTTATTGTTCGAGCCAACGCTCCAAAGAATTTACAATTCATAACCTATCCTCAAACTCTTCACATTAGGTAGAATTCATCAATTAGCATAGAAGAGTCTCAAAATATCAGAAATACGTGCAAACAAGGACCCACGGTCATGCTAGACACCGGTGTGTAGATACTCGTCACCATACCTATACACCGTACTCGATCATTTAGCATTTAGCAATTAATAACACTCTAATCCTATTCCCTCAAGCCAAAGTTAGATCAAACACTTACCTCGGTCCAAAGAATAGCAATCAATCCTCAAATACCGCTTTTCCTCTACAATCTAACTCCGAAACAATGATATCCAAGTGGTCTTGAAGAGTGGGGGCTTTAATGGCTTCCTAAAGCTTGGGGGAGAAGAGAGCTCGTGAGAAAAGTGAAGAAATCCTGTGTGTTCTGATTCTGGAAATTAAAAATATAACTGGGCGTTTTTACCCTACGCGATCGCGACTAAGAGGACGCGTTCGCGGTGAAGAGAAACTGGGGGCATCGCGTTCGCGATGGGTGTGATGCGAACGCGAAGAGGAAGCTGGTGGGGGCCCCGGGATTTCCTTACGTGAACGCGTAAAAAGGGGACGCGAACGCGGTTGAGGAAGGGCTGTAAGTACGCGAACGCAGGGGCCTTTCCGCGAACGCGAAGATGGGAGAGTCCAAAGCTATGCGAACACGGAGTATAGTCCGCGATCGCGAAGAAGGCAACAGCTGGGCAAAAATTGCAGAGAAATCTGCTACAATTCCTAAGTGTAAAAACACCCCGAACCACCTCCGATTCACTCCCGAGCCCTCGGGGCTCCTAACCGATCACACACACTAACTCAATAACATCCTACGAACTTACTCGAGCGATCAAATCGCCAAAACAACATCAAAATCAATGAATCAAGCCTCAAAATCATCATTTCCATTTCTAACTTCATAAATTTCCAACTTTAGATAATTAGGTCCGAAATACGTCAAATGACGTCCGATTCCGACCAAACTTCACAGAAAGCGCTTAACATCTATTTAAGACCTGTACCGGGCGTTGGAACCAAAATACGAGCCCGATACCATAGTCTTTTAATCAATTTTCATTTCCATTTTCCTTAATAATTTCAGAAAAACAATTAAACAGAAAAATTCTTTTCTCGGGCTCTAGACCTCGAAATTCGACTCCGGGCATATGCCCGAGTCCCATATTTTTCTACGGACCCTCCGGGACCGTCAAATCACGGGTCCGGGTCCGTTTACCCAAAATGTTGACCGAAGTCAACTTTAATCATTTTAAAGCCACATTTTGAAATTTTTTTACAGAATTTAACATATAATCTTTCCGGCTACGTGCCCGATCTGCGCACGCAAATCGAGGCAACTAAAGGTGAGGTTTTCAAGGCCTCGGAAGCACGGAAAAAGAGAGAAATCCGGTAATGGTCCCTCTCCACTCCAATCGGGGTAAATCTGGCAAAGCCAAGGTCACGGTCTTGGCGTGACAATCCAAGATAGCATGATACGGGGACAACCAATCCATCCCTAATATAACGTCGAAATCCACCATGTCTAAGAGCAATAAATCAACACGGGTCTCAAGACCCTCAAACACTACCACACAAGAGCGATGAACTCGGTCGACCACTATAGAATCACCCACCGGTGTAGATACATAAACAGGAATACCCAAGGCATCAATAGGCATAGTCAGGTAGGGTGCAAAATAGGACGACACATATGAATACGTAGACCCAGGGTCAAATAGCACTGAAGCATCCCTATCACAGACCAAAATAGTACCTGTGATAACTGCATCTGAAGACTCAGCCTCTGGCCTGGCTGGAAGAGCATAACACCGGGGCTGGGCCCCACTTCCCTAAACCATATCTCTGGGACGATCGGCTGCTGGCTGGCCTCTACCTCTGGCGGTCCGAGCTCCACCTCTATGATCTCTACCTTCACCTCTATGGCCTCTACCCCCGCCTCTAGCTGGCTGGGCGGCCTGTGGATCACATGATGCCTGAATCATAGGACGAGGACCCTGCTGCTGAGAGCTGTCAGAAGCTCGAGGGCAATACCTGGCAATATGTCTGGTGTCGCCACACGTGTAACAAGCCCTCGGCTGCTGAGAATAACGGAGTGGTGGTGCGCTGATAGGTGCTGATGATGAACTGAAAAGCTGCTGGTCAGAAGACTGCGGCTGAGAGCCACGACCACCTGAAGTACCATGTGAGACCTGTAGGGCTGACTGAAAGGGCCTCGGAGGATGGCCTCTACCATAAGAATCCCCACCTCCAGATGAGGTACC
The DNA here is from genome assembly GCF_001879085.1 of Nicotiana attenuata. Taxonomy (NCBI): domain Eukaryota; kingdom Viridiplantae; phylum Streptophyta; class Magnoliopsida; order Solanales; family Solanaceae; genus Nicotiana; species Nicotiana attenuata. Next base: position 55,710,640 of record NC_031993.1, read on the forward strand.
ACTGAATCTACCTGCATGACGGGGTCTCTTGTCTGACCCATAACCACCTCCCCGTGCAAGAGCCATCTCAACTCTACGGGCCGCATTGGCCGCCTCCTAAAAAGAAATCTCACTACTAGCTCCCATAGCCATCTGGAGACGAATCGGCTGAATCAATCCATCAATAAACCTCCGCACCCTCTCTCTCTCGGTGGGGAGTATAACAACAGCATAGCGTGCCAGATCAATGAACCGAGTCTCATACTGTGTGACTGTCATAGAGCCCTGGTGGAGGCGCTCGAACTGCCTGCGTAGTGCCTCCCGCTGAGTAACTGGGAGAAACTTCTCCGAAAACAACTCCGCGAACTGCTCCCATGTCAATGCTGGAGACCCTGCTGGTCTAGATAGGCAATAGCCCCTCCACCAAGTCTTGGCGGATCCTGCAAGCCGTAAAGTGATAAAGTCGACCCCATTGGTCTCCACAATACCCATAGTCCTAAGGATCTCATGGCAGCTGAATAAGAAATCCTGAGGATCCTCTGATGAAGCACCGCTGAATGTGGTGGTGAAGAGCTTGGAGAACCTATCAAGCCTCCACAAAGCATCTGAGGACATAGCCGCTCCATCGCCGAATGTGACGACCCAAAGGGGGTCATCACCGGATTTCTTCCTATTTCCGTGCTTTCGAGGCCTTGAAAACCTCGCTTTTAGTTGTCTCAATTTGCGTGCGCAGACCAGGCGCGAAGCCGGAAAGCTTTTATGTTGAAATATGTGAACTTTGTGAAAAATTTGAAGAATTTTGATATTAATATTGCTAAAGTTGACTTTGGTCAACATTTTTGGTAAACGGACCCGGACCCGTGATTTGGTGGTCCCGGAGGGTTCGTAGAAAAATATGAGACTCGGGCATATGCCCGGAGTCGAATTTCGAGGTCGAGAGCCCGAGAAATGAATTTTTCTGTGAAATTATTTTTCTACAATTCTTAAGGAAAATGGAAATGAAAATTGATTAAAAGACTATGGTATCGGGCTCGTATTTTGGTTCCAACGCTCGGTACAGGTCTTAAATATGTGTTAAGCGCTTTCTGTGAAGTTTGGTCGAAATCGGACGTCGTTTGACGTGTTTCGGACCCAATTCTCTAAAGTTAGAAGTTTAGGGAGTTGAAAATGAAAATGATGATTTTGAGGCTTGATTCATTGATTTTGATGTTATTTTGGCGATTTGATCGCTCGAGTAAGTTCGTAGGATGTTATTGAGTTAGTGTGTGTGATTGGTTAGGAGCCCCGAGGGCTCGGGAGTGAATTGGAGGTGGTTCGGGGTGTTTTTGCACTTAAGAAGTTAGCAGATTTTTTGCAATTTTTGCACAGGGGTTTTCTTCATCGCGTTCCCATCACTAGGTCCGCGTCCGTGTAGTTCTGTGCCTTCCCACTTCGCGTTCGTGTCTTCACCCTCGCGAACGCGTAAGCCAAATTCAAGCCCCAGTATTTCCCTTCATCGCGTTCGTGCTCTGGCCATCGCGATCGCGATGATTTGTTGTGTCCTCTATCGCGTTCACGTCCTTAAACACACGTTCGCGTAGGCCAATCTTGGACCCCAGCATTTTTCCTCTACGCATTCGCGTTCCCTTTCACGCATTCGCGATGCATTGCCCAGTTTACCCTTCGCGAACGCGGCCCCTTTCCCGCGAACGCGAAGGGCAATTTTGCCCAGTTATATTTTTAATGTCCAGAACAGTAGCAGCACGGAAATTCCTCATTTTTCCACACGAACTCTTCTCCCTAACACTTCATAGACGAATTTTGAAGGCCTTTTCCTCCATAGCTTCTTAGGTATGTGTTCTTAACTTCATCCTCTCTTAATTTCTTCATCTAATCACTAAATTCCTAGCCCTAAATCATGAAATCAAAGTAGAAATTAGGGGTTTTGGGTAGAGTTAGGGTTTTGAGAATTTTGGGTGATTCAACCTCAATTTGGGGTCGAATCTTGAAATAAATTATATATTTAAACTCGTGGGGTTATGGGTGATTGGGTTTTGGTCCGAGCCTCGTGTTTGGACCATGTGGGACCGGTATCGAATTTTGGTATTTTCGGAAGAATGATTGGAATTTCATTTCTAGGCTATGGGATTATGTTTTTGAGCCCTTATTGATATTATTGAACTAATTATGCCTAGATATCATTGTTTCGGAGTTGGATTGTAGAGGAAAGGCGGTATTAGAGAGTTGATTGCTATTCTTGGACCGAGGTAAGTGTTTGTTCTAACTTTGGCTTGAGGGAATAGGATTAGGATGTTATTTGCTACTTGCTAAATGTGGAGTATGGTGTATAGGCATGGTGACGGTTGTCTATGCACCGGAGTCTAGCATGACCGTGAGTCTTAATTGCTTTTAATTCGAATGATGTGACACAACTTCCTTGTTTAATCGATAAATTTCATATAATGTGAACGGTTGAGGAAGAATTGTGATTGGTATATTTTGGAGCGTTGGCTCGAACAAGGATGCGATAGTTGAGAGAGAAGTGATTTAAAAGAGGATGTGTTGTGATTATTCCCTTGCCGGGACATGTAGACTATTATTATGTACTCTCCCTTGCCGGGATATTTGGGCTGTTAGCTGTACCCTTGCCGGGTTAAAGTGTTATGTTGTCGAATCCCCCTAATGGGGCCTTCTTTACAAAGTCAGGTATTTTGAACTATGATGTGGGATCGTGTGACACGCCGTCCACTATTATATTACGAAATGGGATCGTGTGGCACGCTGTCCACTTATACTCTATAATATGGGATCGTGTGGCACGCCGTCCACTTATATATATACATTATGAAATGGGATCGTGTGGCATGCCGTCCACTTTTATATTATGAAATGGGATCGTGTGGCACGCCGTCCACTTATGAATTAAGAAATGGGATTGTGTGGCGCGCCGACCACTTATATATATGAGCTATGGTATTGAGATAGTATCGTCATTATATCCGTTGATCTGTATTCGCTGTATTTTCCCCGAGCATGCCCCCTTCCCCTTTTTAGTTGATATTCTCTGTTGTTATTTCTGTTGCCTTTGTATATGTATATATCTGCACAGGTTGTTTTTGGTAGGTCCTGTCTAGCCTCGTCACTAACTCGCCGGGGTTAGGCCAGGCACTTACCAACACATGGGGTCGGTTGTGCTGATGCTACACTTCTGTGCTTTTTGCACAGATCATAGTACCGGAGCAGGAGCTTTTGGACAGCAGTAGGAGCGTTGGGAGCTTACTTCAGTCCGGAGATTTCCGAGGTAGCCTTGTTGGCGTCCGCATGGCCCGGAGTCTCTCTTATCTCTGTCTTTCGTTTGCTTTCCCTTGTATCGGAGCAGACAGTACTGTATTCTTATTCAGACTTTGTTTTTAGCATTCAGTAGAAGTTCGTGAGTTAGTGACACCAGATCTGGGTAGAGGTGTATTTGAAATTCCGTACTTGGTTTCTGTTATTTATGTTTCGAGATTTCCGCTTTTATGTTAATTGCCTCGTTCTTCTTTATTTTGCTAATGATAATGAGAAAAGTGTTAAATTAATTGGCTTGCCTAGCTCCTATCAGTAAGCGCCATCACGACTCTCGAGGGTGGGAAATCCAGATCGTGACACCGGCCAATAGTCACACTTGGGCCCGCACCTCGGAACCCGACAAAACTCACAAAATCCGACAACCCATTCAGTTATGAGTCTAACCATATTAGTTTCAGTCAATTCTGACTCCAAATCGATGTACAAAACTCAAAGAATCATAGTATGAAACTTTAGGCCAAAACCCCTGTTTCCTCTTTAAAATTCACAATCCAATTACCGAAGACGAAGATAGATTCACGAAATATAACCAAAACCGAGTAGAGAACACTTACCCCAATTCATATGATTGTTCCAAGACTCGCCTCAATCCGAGCTCCATAGCTCCAAAAATCTAAAAATGGCTGAAACCTTTGAAATAGAGTACTTTATACATCTGCCCAGGCATCCTCTTACGCGAACGCGGGAAATCCATCGCGTTCGCGATGAACAAAATATCAGCCGCCAAAAATACTCTACGCGTTCGCAGCATAAGGGTCGTGAACGCGATACACACCGAAGTCAGAACTACGCGAACGCGGTTCCAACTACGCGAACGCGATGAAGAAAGGCCTCCAGCTCCAGCTCCAGCTCCCAGCTCAACCCTACGCGAATGCGATTCCTCATACATGAACGCGAAGAAGACTTGCCCCAACTCTACGCGAACGCGGACATACTTCGTGATAGCGAAGAACAAATGCTACTACCAACAAAATACACTACGCATTCGCGATACTTGCCAACTGAATGCGATGAAGGGCTGTGACAGCAGAAACCAGCAGAACATAGTAGTGCCAAAAATGAAGGAGAATAGCTCGAAATCAGTCCGAAACACGCCCGAGCCCCTCGGAACCACGTCCGAAAATCCCAACAAGTTCCATAACATAATATGAGCCTACTCGAGGCATCAAAACATGCACAAAAACATCGAAATAACAAATCGCACCTCAACTCAAACTTGATGAACTTTGAACTTTTCAACTTCCATTACTCGTACCGAAACATAGCAAATCAACCCGCAATAAACCCAAATTTTGGACACAAGTCCCAAATGACAGAACAAAGCTATCTCAATTCCCGGAACCACAATCCGAATTTGATAGCAAAAAGTCCACACCCGGTCAAACTTTCCAAAAATCCAACTTTTCGTCATTTCAAGCCAAATTCAACTACGGACCTTCAAATCACAATCCAGACGCGCTCCTAAGTCCAAAATCACCCAATGGAGCTAAAGGAACCATCAAAACTCCAATGTGAGGTCAAATACTAAAAAGTCAAACTTGGTCAACTCTTCCAATTTAAAGCTTCCTAGTTGAGAATCATTGTTCCAAATCAATTCCGAATGATCTGAAAACCAAAACTGACGATTCACATAAGTCATAATACATCATACGGAGTACTCATGCCCTCAAACCACCGAGCGAAATGCAAATGCCCAAAACGACCAGTCGGGTCGTTACATCCTCCCCCACTTAAACATAAGTTCGTCCTCAAACGTGCCCAGAGTTGTTCCAAGCTGCCAAACCGCCGTGTAATCTTACCATGCACATACCCGGGGGTGATCCCATGTCACCCTATCCCATATAGGTCTGATAACACAACATAACTGAAATTGCTTTATTCAACCTAGCCCATAAGCCTTAGAATCCAATTTCCAACATCCGGAATCTTCTATAAGATCAGAATCTCGCATCTACACACTGTATAAATCTGAACAAGCTGTGTCAAGCCATAACCATAGCCCAAGACGCAATCATAGGATATACCACAAAACTCAAATACTCATAGCAATAATTTTCGACCACAATAGTGCTCGAAACAAACCCGATACAGGNCCTCGCAGGTGCGGTTACACCAGATATCAGTTGCTTCAGCTATTCTTCCCAACTCCAATTCAATCCGTTGACCACCCGGAATCCACCCGAGGCTCCTGGGACCCCAACCAATCATGTCAACCAGTCGTAAAACATAATGCGGACCTGCTCGAGGCCTCAAATCACTTCAAACAATGCCGAATTCACGAATCACACCCCAATCCGGACATTATGAACTTTAGAACTTCAATTTCTACATTCGATGCCAAAACTTATCAAATCACGTCCGATTGACCTAAAATTTTGCATACAAGTCATATTCGATATTACGGACCTACTCTAACTTCCGGAATCGGAATCCGACCCCGATATCGAAAAGTCCACTTCCGGTCAAACTTCTCAAAAACCTTCAAACTTCTATCTTTAGCCAAATGATCCCAAAATGACCCACGAACCTCCGAATTCACTTCTGATCGTGCTCCCAACACCAGAACTACCCAATGGAGCTAAAGGAACCATCAAAACTCCAATGTGAGGTCAAATACTAAAAAGTCAAACTTGGTCAACTCTTCCAATTTAAAGCTTCCTAGTTGAGAATCATTGTTCCAAATCAATTCCGAATGATCTGAAAACCAAAACTGACGATTCACATAAGTCATAATACATCATACGGAGTACTCATGCCCTCAAACCACCGAGCGAAATGCAAATGCCCAAAACGACCAGTCGGGTCGTTACATCCTCCCCCACTTAAACATAAGTTCGTCCTCAAACGTGCCCAGAGTTGTTCCAAGCTGCCAAACCGCCGTGTAATCTTACCATGCACATACCCGGGGGTGATCCCATGTCACCCTATCCCATATAGGTCTGATAACACAACATAACTGAAATTGCTTTATTCAACCTAGCCCATAAGCCTTAGAATCCAATTTCCAACATCCGGAATCTTCTATAAGATCAGAATCTCGCATCTACACACTGTATAAATCTGAACAAGCTGTGTCAAGCCATAACCATAGCCCAAGACGCAATCATAGGATATACCACAAAACTCAAATACTCATAGCAATAATTTTCGACCACAATAGTGCTCGAAACAAACCCGATACAGGTATTACACATCATATCGAACAAAACCTCGTTCTACAACCTTGTATACAGCAGATCATGAAAGAAACATGCAGAAACTCATGACTATTCATCAGACCAACAAGTCATGGAGCTCCCTCTCCTTCGAGAAGAACTATAGCAAATTTCTAAGCCGATCAGCTACATTATCCTTCTAAATATACCGCAATCAAATCCGATAGCACCAATTCTAGATCCGACAACCTCATCTCATCAAATACAAGTTACTCTACCGACTTGCCACACCAATAATGCTCAGAGCCACAAACTGTACAATCCGTGCACCAATACGCAACAATTCAAACATACTCAAACATAGAAAATGACTCCAATGAGAGAACCGTCCCGCAAGCTCAGCACCACAACCGACATGCTAAGAACCCATTACACATCGTAGAACCAAAACACACGAATCAATTAAAAAGGATTATATCCCGATATACCCCAGCTGCAATGCGTGACCCCACCTAATCACTGGTCCATATAAAATACCTCTAGCCAAAAAGCTCAAAATCAACGACCACACGCAATTCGACATCCAGTACCCAAGGTGCATTACTATAACCACGAAGAAGCAAATGACACAATGCCACACAAAACCCGAAAGAACATAACCAATACGCAATCAATCATGCAATACCCAAATACTCATCTCGATCAAATTCCACTATAAGGCCCAAATAGGACCGCAATGTGTGCGTATAACTAATGAATCAAAACCCCTCGCAGCGTAGAAGAGTAACTCATAGAACATATCAGAACACGAATAAGCTCAACTCTAACCGAATGGCACTTCCCCCAACAATAGCAGTACAGAGTAAACCAATCCGACCCGGTGTAGAATATACATCTTCATTGGGCCTACCAACGGTCCCCAAATCAACTCTGGTCATCCACAAATAGATAATAAAGCCTCCGAAGGTCCACAATGACCTAATCATAACACATACCATCCTCTGACTCGCTTTGGCCATATTTTCATAGTCCACAACCACGAAATAATCTGCTCCCAAGAACTCCCAATCTCCATCGCCTGAATGTCTAATACATCTTTCATACACATCCATCCCGCGAGGAATACTACTATGATTCCTCTGTGCCGCATAGAAAAAAATCTGATTATTAGCAATAGATCAACTCGGTGAGCACCGCAATATAAATGAAGCATTCGTAAGTCAAAATACAATGCGCCTTCTGAAATACGCACCCTTCTCAGGCAATACCAAGCAGTAATAACATTCGTCTAGACATCTGAAATCACCCATGCTGACTAAGGATTCATGACCTTCCCTTCAAAACTGATCCGTGATCTTGCACATGCAACTCTCAATCTTACACAACACACCACACCTATTATGCCATCATATGAAAAATACGAAAATCTCAAAATGAACTCTGAGTCGCAAGTAGAATATATATTCAATTAGCCAGGAACCTTCTGTTTGATCTCATCTAAGAGAAAATCAAAATGCGCAACATGATCCTGATGCTAGTAGGAAATACCCATATCAAATCATGGTAGAAATCATCGAGAACTCTTTGGAATCCATTTTCACATAACCAAGTTATCAAAACCAAATCTCTCTAACTCAACCAAGATACACAAGTCACCAAAGCCCAAGTGCATTGCCACAAAACATCTGTGGAGACTCACCACATTATAAGTACCCAAAGATCCGATCATACCCATTAATGTGCTGATCCGACCTATTGTCAAGCTATCCTATTTCTCCGACTTCCTTCCAAATTACCCTCAAGTTGACACTTCTCATTGTCAGAACACCACGATTCTCAACCAAAACTCACCACAAAAAAGATCCTAGCATAAAACCACAATGCCCTATGGCCCATAAGCCGCTAAACTCTCTCTTAAGTACCCCAAAAGTACCACATCTAAGATACCCACTCTGAAGAGACCTTCTACGAATCTAAAGCTGTTTCCTTCACCTTCCTGATACTAAAATGTAGAATCCATAAGGATATATAAACACCGCAAGTCTCGACACCATCCAATGTAAATCTCAGTTTCTAGCCATATACAAATCCTGAAAATTTCCAATTGCTACATATAAATCTTGAATTCATTAGAACCCTTCTCAAGAGTCTTCCACTCTGCTCAAATCTCAACTAAACCGACCAAATGGACCGAACAACCTGTACCCCGTTAGTACGACAACACCCAAATAAGTAACCCCACCTTAACGCAACCAAGCAAATTCCTACTCCATGCACACTGCATCCTTTACGAATAACCACTCAATAATTCCATGATTTCCATATACCCATAGAGTGTAATACAACCAATATCCAGAAATTCCCTTACTCGAGTCATCCTCGATCTCAACCTCTACAAGTCATAACTGATTCATAAGTATACACCAACCCGAAATAAATACAACACATAACCGTGCAATCAACTCGTCGATAGTAGACTCCCCCACTTGGCTCAAAGCCAATGAATAAAACATCTGATAACTTACAGTAACAATACCCCATTACTGTCATAACACGGCAATAAGATTCAACTAAATCCTTCATAAGCTCATGTAACGCAAACCATCTAATACCTCAAATTATCTACAAATCTCGCATTCACCCTTGTAACAGTCAATCCAACACCCATGAGCGATCCAAACTGAAATTGCACAAATATAACCCGCTGGTAGGAAAGGAAGCCTCCACACAACATCATAAAAATCACACATCCATAGATTACCTTGCAGGTTATAACCCACCTGCTTAGCCTCAACCGATATCTCTTTATACCCTTCCACAGTCACAACTACTACGCAATCACTTACTCTTCCTGATTCTAATCTCATCAATTTCGTTCCACAATTAACAATCATGAAATATCCTTCAACACACCCATAACCCGAGACTGTACGTCAAATCAAGACTGAAATCAAGCACCCAATTTAAATCTCAATCAATCTTTTTTCATCACATTCGAACAATCTGAACACTTCCCGCAGTCACATCATACTCGTTATATAGACATCCAACCACTCATCAAGCCACAAATTCCACTAATAGGGACACTACCGAACTTATAAGTCCAAAAGCAGGTGCTCACACAATCAAAATCTCCATGCTCAAGATAAAGTCAAAACGTAGCCTCAAGTCCTCCAGACTGACCCACCATGCACTTCATCCATGGAATCATAAGCTGGCGATGTAGAGCTGATACCGAGCGCTCACATGCACATACGAATGCATGGAAGGAATACAAAGAGTTACGCTTCAAATGAATCAATGTCGCACGATAAGGAAAAAAAGATGGGAAGTGTATCCTAAATGCCCTGTAGCCTCTCGAAGATAGGTATGGACGTCATCATACCGATCCGCAAGACTCAACTAGACACTTGCTGATGACTTAAAGAACCTATGATCCTAGAGCTCTGATACCAATCTGTCACGACCCAAATCCAACTAGTGGCACCTAACCCAACCTGCTAGGTAAGCCAATTTAGCAACTAACCAATTCCAATAATAATTAATAAAGCAATTAAGTAAAGAAATATTTGAATCTGATACATTCCCCAAGAACTGGTAGTACAAATCATGAGTTTCTAAGATTAGAATTTACAAAACTGGTGTGAAATAAATACATCATATGTTCGAAAAGTACATAAATAGAATTATATATTCTAAGGCTACCATGAACAAAAGGCAGCTACCACCGGAACACAGGTACGTCTTCAATCCCAGCTTCCGTCGATCACAGCAACATCAGCAGTCAACCTCCGCACGCAAGGTTCAAAGGTGCAGTATGAGTACAACCGCTCCCATGTACTCAATAAGTAACAAACTTAACCGTAGGTTGAAAGTAGTGACAAGTTAGAACAAAGGTCGGGTCCGACACCAATGGCCAATACAATTCATAACAACGTAAAACAAGTAATAAAAGAAGTAAATTAAAGATAAAAAGCTCAGCTTTTTCGTAGTTTCCGAAAATGGTTCCGCTTTTCAAGTAGATCAGTGAAAACCCAAGTCTTTTTCCGAAGTTTCCAAAAATATGAATAAATTCGAAAAAATGTAGTTTCCCCAAAAACTTTCCACGGTAATTGCTTCATTTTCAAATGGCATGAGGGAAATACATCTCTATGCCTATATGTCAATATGTGTTAGAAGTCATGAATGACGTGATACTGTACAACATTAGGAAAAATGCATCTATATGCATGTATGCCAAATGTGCATGTCAAATGCGATGCAACTCAGTGATAAAACCATATGCATACTCTCCAGAGTATTAATACATTCAGTCCCCCAGTCACTCAGTCCTCCTAGTCACTCAGTCCTCATAGACACTCAGTTCTCACAACCACATAATCCTCACAGTCACTCAGTCATCCCAATCACTCGTCACTCGGCACTCGGCACTCGACACTTGCACTTAGTAGGTACATGCGCTCACTAGGGGTCTGTACAGACTCCAGAGGGGCTACTTTAGCTCAAGCGCTATAACAAGCCAGTCATGGCATATATCAGTAAAACATGCTGCGGCTTGCAGCCCGTTCCCATGCACATCCTCACCATCAGGCCCTCGACCTCACTCAGTCATCAATCTCTCCATTCTCTCTGGCTCTTTATATCATGAAAATCAGCCCAAAAATAATGATGTGATGTATCAATAAATAGTACCAGAGACTGAGATATGATATGCAAATGAATGCGTATGACTGAGTATATAATACAATGAAAGCAGGTAGCTCAATAGCAGAAACGACCTCAGTGGGTCCCAATAGGATAGGCATGTAGCCTTGACATGGATTCTAACATGGATCACAGCTCAATAACTCTAGTACATAGAGATTTCATGGTTACAGATAAGGTCAGGTAACTAGACAGTACCACAGAAATAGCGGAGTCACAATTCACATGGTGCACTCCCATGCGCCCATCACCTAGCATGTGCGTCACCTCAATGCCAAAAACACAACACGTAATTTGAGGTTTTATACCCTCAACACCATGTTCAGGAGTGTTACTTACCTCGAACAAGCCAATTTCAATACCGAGCAAGCCAAGCGATGCTCCAAAAATACCATCTCGCGCGTACCGACCTCCAAAAGGCTCAAAACTAGCCAAAAGCAACTCAAATACATCAAATAAAGCCCAAGGAAACAATTCCAAATGATAAAGATCGAATCCTTAATCAAAACCCAAAACCGCCCAAAAGTCATACCCGGGCCCGCACCTCGGAACCCGACAAAACACACAAAATTCAATTCCTACTCCAAATTGATGTTCAAAACTCAAAAATTCATATTATAAAACTTTAGGCCAAAACCCCCAATTTCCTCTTTAAAATTCACAATAAAATTACCAAAAACGAAGATAGATTCACGATATCTAACCAAAATCGAGTAGAGAACACTTACCCCAATTCATATGGTGAGAATTGCTCCAAGAATCGCCTCAATCCGAGCTCCATAGCTCCAAAAATATAAAAATGGCCGAAACCCTCGAAATAGAGTACTTTATACTTCTACCCAGGCATCCTCTTACGCGAACATGGGAAATCCATCGCGTTCGTGTCACGACCCAAATCCTACCCTGTCGTGATGGCGCCTATTGATGATACTAGGCAAGCCGACCCTTTTTAAAAACACTTCCAATTTTACATAGAAAGATAAATCAGAAGCTCGTAAATAAAATAGAGTTTTTTTAGAAACAGGGGTTAAACCCAAATTACAAGTGCGGAACAATAGCCCCAACATCAGGGTGTCACTAAGCCATGAGCATCTAACATTATTGGTCTGAAAATAACACGACTATCATAGTTTGGAAATCCAAATACAATGAAAAGAGAGAATAAAGAAGAAGAAAGCAAGGCTCCAAACGCCGGGCAGCGACCTCGCTAACTCCAAGGATCAGCTACGAAAACTATCGACACTCGCTGCGTCCAGAGACTCCTGGACCTGTACATGAAGTGCAAGGTGTAGCGTGAGTACAACCAACTCAGTAAGTAACAAGGATAAATACGGAACTGAAGATAGTGACGAGCTACACAGTTATAATTCAATTTCAATAGTCTTAGCAAGGAAAATAGACGTGCTTTCCAAATCCAGCAAAATCAAATCAATTTTAGTTTGTTTAAGTCAAGTTCAAGTAAAAACCGGATAAAAACATCATTCAGAAGTTCTCAAAACAATGATATAAGGCAACTGTGTGCATACATAATGAAATCATATACAATCTCTCAGGGCAACCAACACTCAGTCCTCCCATTCACTCCAGCCTCACAATCACTCATTCTTCACGGTCACTTATTTCTCACGATCACTCAGCACTCGACACTCAACACTCGCACTCAGTAGGTACCCGCGCTCACTGGGGGTGTGTACAGACTCTGGAGGGGCTCCTACAACCCAAGCGCTATATCAAGCCAATCATGGCATAGATCAATGAAACATGCTGCGCCGTACAACCCGATCCCATAATCAGGCCCTCGGCCTCACTAAGTCATCAATCTCTCTAGTCTCTCGGGCTCACGAAAATCAGGAAGAATCATCCCAAACAGCAATAGCTTGATGTATCAATAAGAATAACAGAGACTGAGATATGATATACGAGTAAAAATTGCGACTGAGTACTAATAGTTATTAGTAGGCAATTCAACATGTAACGCGACCTCTAAGGGTCCCAACAGTACTAACACATAGCCTAGACATGGTTTCTAACATGATTTGCAGTCGAATTTCTATATCGCATAGAGAGCATATAACTAACAACAAGGTATTCAACTTTACAGCTTTCCGGGACGAACCAAGTCACAATCCCTTCGGTGCACGCCCACACGCCCGTCACCTAGCATGTGTGTCACCTCCAAAATAATCACATGACACAAAATTCGGGGTTTCATACCTTCAGGACCAGATTTACAACTGCTACTTACCTCGAGCAGAGCAAAACTCTACTCCAAAATTCCCTTGCCTCGCGAGTCGGCCTTGAAATGTCCCGAATCTAACCATAAACAGTATAATACAATCAATACGGGCTAAAGGAATCAATTCCACAAGAAAAATTAGAGATTATAGCTCAAAATCCGAAATTGTCTCAAACCCAGACCTCGAGTCTATGTCTTGAAATCCAACAAAAGTCACAAAAACCGAAAGCCCATTCACTCACGAGACTAACCATACCAAATTTACTCAAATCCGATAACAAAATTCCATTTTAAACCTCAAAAATCCATCTCAAGAACACTTCCTCTTTTCCCCCAATTTTCCGCCCCAAATCACAAATTAAATGGTGGAATTAAAGACATAACCATGGAATTTGACCAAAATTAGATAGGAATCACTTACCTCAAACACCCACGCAAGAATCTCTTCAAAAATCGCCTTCTACTGAGCTCTTACTTCAATTTTGGATATGAACTCGAAACCCTCGTTTTGAATCTTTTAAATCTGCCCAGACACGCCTTCATCGCGAACGTGACCTTCCTCTCGCGTTCGCGTAGACCAACTCAGACTGCCCCTCAGTTTTACTCTTTGCGAACGCGAAGCTTTAAAAACTCTAACCTTCGCGAACGCGACCCATCCCTCGCGAACACGTAGAACAAGGACCTGGGGGTCCCCAGCTGCCTCACTCCTCTTCGCGAATGCGACACCACTCACGCATTCGCGATGCACACACTGCCATACCTTCGTGTTCGCGTCCTCTCCTTCATGAAGGAGAAGAACAAAATCTCCCCAGCTCACAAACACTCTTCGCGAAAACGAGGCTACTTTCGCGAACGCATAAGAGAAAACCAGAAAATACACCAGCAGATATTAGCCATCAACCAATGTCCAATAATGATCCGTTAACCACCCGAAACTCACCCGAGGCCCCCGAGACCTCAACCAAACATACCATCAATTCCCAAAACACCATACAAACTTAGTCGAATCCTCAAATCACCTCAAACAACATCAAAAACACGAATTACACAAGGATTCAAGCCTAATAAATTTTTAAATTTCCAAATTCTACAAACGACGCTAAAACCCATTAATTCACGTTCGATTGACCTCAAATTTTGCACACAAATCATAAATGCAACCACGAACCTGCTCCAACTTCCGGAAATCCAATCCGACCCCGATATCAAAAAGTCCACTCCTGGTCAAACTTTCCAAAATTCCAACTTTCGCCAATTATAGCCTAATTCTACTACGGACCTCCAAAACACAAATCCGGACGAACTCGTAAGTCCAAAATCACCTAACGGAGCTAACGGAACCATCAAAATCCAAATCCAAGGTTGTTTACACATAGGTCGACATCCGGTCGACTTTTCCAACTTAAGCTTCAATCAATAGACTAAGTGTCTCAATTCACTTCGATAAAACTCCGGACCCGAACCAACTAACCCGGTAAGTAATAATACAGCTGTAGAACATAAAAGAAGCAATAAATGGGGGAACAGGGCTACAACTCTCAAAACGACCGGCCGGGTCATTACATCCTCCCCCTCTTAATCAAATGTTCGTTCTCGAATGGGTCTAGAAACATACGTGGAGTTCAAAATAGGTGTGGATATCCGCTCTGCATGTCCCGCTCGGTCTCCCAAGAGACTCCTCCACGGGCTGACCTCTTCAGTGCACCTTCACTAAAGCTATATCCTTTGACCTCAACTTTCGAACCCGACGTTCCAAAATAGCCACCGGCTCCATATCATAAGTCAAATCACCATCCAACTAAACCGTGCTGAAATCCAAGACATGAGACGGATCGCCGATATACTTTCGAAGCATATAAACATGAAATACTGGATGCACACTCGATAAGCTAGGTGGCAAAGAAAGCTCGTAGGCTACCTCCCCAATCCTCCGAAGCACCTCAAGCGACCTAATAAACCGAGGGCTCAACTTGCCCTTCTTCCCAAATCTCATAACACCCTTCATGGGTGAAACCTTCAGCTGAACCTTCTCTCCAACCATGAAAGACACATCACGGACCTTCCTGTCAGCATAACTTTTCTATCTCGACTGTGCCGTGCAAAGCCGCTCCTGGATCAATTTCACCTTGTCCAATGCATCATGAACCAAGTCTGTACCCAAAAGCCTAGCCTCACCCCAGATTAAACCAATCCACCAGAGATCTACACTACCTCCCATATAGAGCCTTATACGGAGCCATCTGAATGCTCGACTGATAACTCTAGTTGTAACCAAACTCCACGAGCGACAGAAATCAGTCCCATGAACCCCTAAAATCAATGACAAGCATGTAGCGTGTCCTCCAATATCTGAATAGTGCGTTCAGTCTGTCCGTCCATCTGAGGGTGAAATGCTGTACTCAACTCAACATGAGTGCCCAACTCTCGCTGCACGGCCCTCCAGAATTGCGATGTAAACTGCGGGCCTCTATCTAAAATGATGGAAACTGGCACACCATGAAGGCGAACAATCTGTCAGATGTAAATCTCAGCCAGCCGCTCTGAAGAATAAGTAATACCAACTGGAATGAAGTGTGCGGACTTGGTCAACCGAACCACAATCACCAAAATAGCATCGAACTTCCTCAAAGTCCGTGGGAGCCCAACTATAAAGTCCATGGTGATCCACTCCCACTTCCACTCCGAGATATCTAACCTCTGAAGCAATCTACCCGGTCTCTAATGCTCATACTTAACCTGTTGACAGTTGAGAAACTGAGCTACAAACCCAACTATATCATTCTTCATTCTCCTCTACCAATAGTGTTGTCTCAAATCCTGATACATCTTCGTGGCACCCGGATGGATGGAATACCGCGAGCTGTGGGCCTCCTCAAGAATCAACTCCCGTAGCCCATCTACATTGTGCACACATATCCAGCATTGAATCCTCAACACCCCATCATCAGCAATAGTCACATCTCGAGCATCACCGTGCTTAATCCTGTCCTTGAGGACAAGCAAATGAGGGTCATCATACTGGCACTCTCTGATGCGATCAAATAAGGAAGACCGAGAAACCACACAAGCTCGAACCCGACTGAGCTCTGAAGTATCCAATCTCACAAACCGATTGACCAAAGCTTGAACATCAACTGCAAGAGGTCTCTCACCAACATGAATGAATGCAAGACTACCCATACTCACTGCCTTGCTACTCAAGGCATCGGCCACCACATTGGCCTTTCCCGGATGATACAAAATAGTAATATCATAGTCCTTGAGCAGCTCCAACCATCTTCGCTGCCTCAAATTGAGATCCTTCTGTTTGAACAAGTGTTGAAGGCTGCGAGGATCAGTAAGTACCTCACAAAACACACCATAGAGATAGTGCCTCCAAATCTTCAACGCATGAAAAACGGAAACCAACTCCAAATCATGAACAGGGTATTTCTTCTCATGAGGCTTCAACTGACGCGAAGCATACGCAATCACTCCACCCCCTACATTAAAACACACCTAATACCGATCCGAGAAGCATCACAATATACTGTATAAGAACCAGAAGCTGATGGTAGAACAAGAACTGGAGTTGTGGTCAAGGCAATCTTGAGCTTCTGAAAGCTCGCCTCACACTCATCCGACCACCTGAAAGGAGCACCCTTTTGGGTCAATTTGGTCAATAGCAATGCAATAGACGAGAAACCCTGCATGAATCAACGGTAATAATCAGCCAAACCAAGAAAACTCTGAATCTCTGTAGTAGAGAACGGTCAGGGCCAACTCTAAACCGCCTCTATCTTCTTCGGATCTACCTAAATACCCTCACTTGACACCACGTGCCCCAAGAAAGCCACTAAACTTAGCCAAAACTCACACTTGGAGAACTTGGCATAGAGCTTCTCCTCCCTCAACCCTGCAACACAACCCTCAAATATTGGGCGTGCTCCTCCTGGCTACGAGAGTACACCAGGATATCATCAATGAACACAATAACAAACGAGTCGAGATAGGGCCGAAACACATTGTTCATCAAATTCATGAATACTACTAGGGCGTTGGTCAGCCCAAAAGACATCACAAGTAACTCATAATGACCATAACGGGTCCTGAAAGCTATCTTAAGAATATTCGAGTCCCGAATCTTCAACTGGTGATACCCAAACCTTAAATCAATCTTGGAGAACACCCTCGCTCCCTGAAGCTGGTCGAATAGATCATCAATATGCGGCAAAGGATACTTGTTCTTGATTGTGACTTTGTTCAACTACCTGTAATCGATGCACATTCTCATAATGCCATCCTTCTTCTTCACAAACAGAACCGGTGCACCCCAAGGTGACACACTAGGCCATATAAACCCCTTCTCAAGGAGTTCTTGAAGCTGCTCCTTCAACTCTTTCAGCTCAGTTGGTGCCATACGGTATGGAGGAATAGAAATAGTTTGAGTGCCCGACACCAAATCAATACCAAAATCGATGTCCCTATCGGATGACATGCACGGTAGGTCTGCAGAAAACACATCCGAAAAATCTCGCACCATTGGAACCGAATCAATAGTAGAGAACTCTGCACTGATATCCCTCACAAAGGCCAAATAAAAAAGACAACCTTTCCCAACCATCAGATGAGCTTTCAAACATGAATTAACTCTACTGGGAACATAGTCTAAAGGACCTCATCACTCAATCCGTGGCAACCCCGGCATTGCCAACGTCACAGTCTTGGCATCGCAATCCAAATAGCATGACATGGAGACAACTAATCCATACCCAATATCACGTCAACATCAACCATACTAAGCAGCAAAAGATCAACTCTAGTCTCCAATCCTCCAATAGTCACAACACATGACCGTTATACACGGTCCACAACAATAGTATTGCCCGCCGACGTAGATGTCACGACCCAAACCAATGGGCCGCAACAGGCACCCAGTGCCCTTACTTAACCGAATACCAACATAATATATCTACTTTTGTCACGACCCAAACCGATGGGCCGCGATGGGCTTACCAGAATAAATATAGGGGGATACTCAATATAGGATGACCCAACCTATTGTAAAAACTTACATACGTGACATACGAGCCTATAAGGCCAACATGATCATTTGTAAACTCAAAACATAGGCCGACAAGGCCATACAAGTATCCGTATACATGACATATGTCTACAAGCCTCTAAGAGTACATACTTAGCATAAAGGTCGGGACAAGGTCTCGCCATACCAAACATATGCATCTAAATTATACTGACCAAACAAGCAACTCAGAGCAAATAGAGCGCACCAACATCTTTTGCTGAGCTGATAGCCTACTTGGAGGACTCTCAACCTGTCTATCGGGACCTGCGGGCGTGAAACGTAGCGTCTCCAGGTAAAAAGGACGTCAATACGAATAATGTACCAAGTATGTAAGGCACATAAACAAGTACATAAAAGACATGGAAGAAATATAGAGTAAATGACTCAACCTGTAAGTCTGGATAACTCTGTAAATCATGATATACTCATAGCGTCATACATATGCATATGAATGTTATGTCGTGCATAGGTACATGTGTTCATAACATCATCAAGCCTCTGAGGGCATATCATATCATCTCAGCACTGTGGGCAAAATCATCAACCTATATATATATATATGTATATATATATATATATATATATATATATATATATATATATATATATATATATATATATATATATATATATGTATATATATATATATATGTATATATGTATATATGCGTATATAACACCATCTAGTCATGGGTAAATGTACATGTATAAATGAATGCAATGCATGAGAAAGTATGTCAATAAAATCTTTCGAAACCTCATAAGACCATTATGACTCTGATTAATATCATGAAATAAACCTTGTCAACTTACGTATTTTCTGAGACCCATGAACAGATGATAAACTAATAAGACATATGGGAATCAAGAACATAAGAATCTCTAGCATTTCTATGAATAGAGTCATTTATGAAAATTGTGCATTTGCTCGTTTCGTTTGTATCGTATGGATCATGCCAAAAATAAAGAAGGGATATCCTTAACATACCTTAGTCGATTCTCTTAACAATCCCTCTAACACATGTTAACTGCGACAAAACACATGACGGCAAGATTGGAGTACGGAAAAATCCGTATGAAATTTTGTTGTAACAAATCACGTTGCTATCGTCTACTCCTGTATGAATTTCGTGGCTTCTTGTTGCTTGTCTTGGACATACTTTTGTATATGCTTGCTTGAGTATCTTTGTCCGAAATGAAACAGGGGTTCATTCAATATTGACGACTTGTAGTCACAATACCAAGAAGAGATAGTGTTGGATAGGCGATTGAGGCGCATAGGCAATAGAGTCTCATTGCTTCTTTACCATCTGCTAAACCTTCAAATTCGTCTGCCTTCCATTTGTTTGTGTAGTAATATGATGCTGATACTAAAATACACCTTTTAAGGCATCACATATAAATTAACTTGAAAAATCAGAAAGAAAAAAAAAGCCTAAAATGGAGAGGAGCAAGTTCTAAAAGAGCGAGTACTAAGAAATCAAAGTATAAATTGTTTTCTGGCTAATAGTTTCGGTGGATCCTCTAGTATTTCTACTTTTGCCACATAATGTAACGACTTAAAGAGTCATTCATGGGGTCTAAGGGGTGCTGCCACGTGAGTACCCCCTCACTAATCCAATTATCCGCCCCTTTTCTTATTCGATCCATTAATTTTACCCACTAGTCCAATAATTAACCAATTACCCACATAATTAAGAATTATCTCAAATTACATAAAATACTACTCACTTTTAATACACTTTATACACCTTACTATCATAACCATGTGGTACCTTGTATGGTAATAGTCCATAAATATCGGGTATTATTGCTCGCTCCGTATTTTATCCCAAATCGACAACCTTTAACGAAACTCATTTTCTTCTATTTCCTTACCTTCTCTCCTTCATGAATTTACTCATCAAGTGTTTGAAATAGCATAATGCTTATATTCTGAAGAAAATCTCATCCCCGAACTTACGCCGATTAACTTACGACAAAACTTTAACACACGAAAATGCGGGATGAAATATATCATTTCCGAGCTTCCATCAAATTACTTATGTCGTACTTTCATGTACGAAAACATGGGGTGTAACAGTAGATATATGAACAGATGAAACTAAAGACTCACGGGGCATATCCAGATAATGAGCAAAATAAAATGAACATATGAATAGGTGGATCGAGGATCAAATAATACAGAAGCATCTCGATGACATAAGGAGACAACACCTGTGATCACTGTGTCTGAAACAATAGCATCTGGTCTGGCAGGAAGTGCATAGAAACGGTCCTCACCGCTTCCTGACCGGCCTCCCCCTCTAGGGTGACCTTTAGCTAGCTGGGTGTCTCCCTGAGCAGGCTGGGCGGGTGGTAAAGTAAATGGTGCAGAAGACGCAACCTGACTCCTCTGCTGCGCTGAACCTCCATGGCGACGAGGACAATGCCTCCATATATGCCCAAACTCCCCACACTCAAAACAACTCCCTGGTATTGGTGATGAGGACTGAAGGGAGCCTCGAGAACCGGGATAACTAGTAGAAGGATCAGGCATAGATGAGCCCTGAACCGATGGAGCACGAGACGCACGCTAAGCTGGAAGGGCACTGAGAGATGAGTGACCCTAATGAGAACTGTGAGAACCATGACTAGATGATGCACCTCGGTGAACTGGGTTAGCTGTTTGAGCATGACAGTAAGGACGACCTCTGTCGTGGTGGAACTGGCATCCAGAAGGAACACCACCAAACCTACCTGATCCATGAGACCTCTTAGCCTCCCTTTTAACCCGCTCCTAACTGCGGACCAACTCTATATGCCGAGCAATGTTGATAACCTTATCAAAAGTAGCAACACTCTCTCTCTAGTCATAAGCACCCGCAGCTGAAATATGAGGCCATCAATGAACCTCCTGATCCTCTCCCTATCAGTGGGAACTAATCAGACTGCATGACGGGCAAACTCAGAAAACCTCATCTCGTACTGCGTCACAATCATATCATCCTAACGCAACTGCTCAAACTGTCGGTGCAGCTCCTCTCTGCGAGACTGCGGCACGAACTTCTCCAAAAAGAGAACGGTGAACTTCTGCCAGGTGAGTGGTGCTGCACCGACCGACCTACGCCTCTCATAAGCTTCCCACCAACTGAAGGCAGCCCTAGAGAACTAAAAAGTATTTAATGAGACGTCACTAGTCTCCAGAATACCTGCTATACAGAGCATCCTCTGACACTTATCCAAGAAGCCTTGTGCATCCTCTCCCTCGGTGTCACTGAAAGATGGAGGCTGAAGTCTCCCTAACCTCTCCAATCTACGCTGCTCATCATCAGGCATGACAGGAACCACATAGTCCTGAGCAGTTGCGACCGGCTGGGCTGGTGGTACCCCTGGTGTCTGGAGTCCCTATATCACCTGCTCCGGTGTGCAGCCGGCGGGAGTCTGAGTACCTCCCCCCGCCTGAGAAGTGGATGCTGCAGTCGAAATAGAAAACGCCTAGGCAAGACTGGTGCACACTGTCAGAATCTAAACTAAGGCCTCCTAAAATCCTAGAATCACAATGGGCACATCTGGTGCCTGAGCTGGTCCCGCTGGCGCATCCACAACTGGGACCAGATCCTGAACTGGGGCAATTGGTGGATCTGCAGGTGCTGCCCTAGCTACTCTGCGAACTACACCTCTACCCCTACTGCGGCCTCTACCGCGACCTCTTGCCGCCCTGGCCGGTGGTACTGGTGGCTGTCCGTCCTACCTAGTGGTATGTGTCCTCACCATCTGTGAGAGAATAGAATAAAAGAAGTTTAGATACCAGAATCAACAAATTCACATGACAAGAATTCAAGAATGTGAAGTTTCCTAAGTGTTTTCCAGCCTCTCGAAGATAAGTACAGACGACGTCTCCGTACCGATCTACAAGACTCTACTAAACCTGCTCATGACTTGGGAGACCTATGTAACCTAGGCTCTGTTACAAACTTGTCACGACCAAAATCCTAACCTGTCGTGATGGCGCCTATCGATGATACTAGGCAAGCCGACCCTTTTTAAAAACACTTCCAATTTTACAAAGAAAGATAAATCAAAAGCTCGTAAATAAAATAGAGTTTTTCAGAAATAGGGTTTAAACTCAAAATACAAGTGCGGAACAATAGCCCCAACATCGGGGTGTCACTAAGTCATGAGCATCTATCATAACTTGTTTGGAAATAACACGATTATCATAGTCTGGAAATCCAAATACAATTAAAAGATAGAATAAAGAAGAAGAAAGCAAGGCTGCGAATGCCGGACAGCTACCTCGCTAACTCCAAGGATCAGCTACGAGAACTATCGACAATTGCTGCATCCAGAGACTCCTGGATCTGCACATGAAGTGCAGGGTGTAGCGTGAGTACAACCAACTCAGTAAGTAACAATGATAAATAAGGAACTGAAGATAGTGACGAGCTACACAGTTGTAATGCAATTTCAGTAGTCTTAGCAAGGAAAATAGACATGCTTTCCAAATCCCGCAAAATCAAATCAATTTAGTTTGTTTAAGTCAAGTTTAAGTAAAAACCGGATAAAAACATCTTTCAGAAGTTCTCAAAACAATGGTATAAGGCAACTGTGTGCATAAATAATGAAATCATATACAGTCTCTCAGGGCAACCAACCCTCAGTCCTCCCATTGACTCCAACCTCACAATCACTCACTCCGCACAGTCACTCACTTCTCATGATCACTCAGCACTCGGCACTCGGCACTCGCACTGAGTAGGTACCCGCGCTCACTGGGTGTGTGTACAGACTCCGGAGGGGCTCATACAGCCCGATCCCATAAATATCCTCATAATCTGGCCCTCGGCCTCACTCACTCATCAATCTCTCCAGTCTCTCGGGCTCACGGAAATCAGGAAGAATCATCCCAAACAACAATAACATGATGTATCAGTAAGAATAACAGAGACTGAGATATGATATGCTAGTAAAAACTGCGACTGAGTACAAATAGCAATTAGCAGGCTATTCAACATGTAACGCGACCTCTAAGGAACCCAACATTACCAACACCTAGCCTAGAAATGGTTTCTAACATGATTTCTAGTCAAATTTCTATATCGCATAGAGAGCATATAACAAACAATAAGGTATTCAACTTTATAGCTTTTCGAGATGGACCAACTCAAAATCCCTTCGGTGCACGCCACACGCCCGTCACCTAGCGGGTGCGTCACCTCCAAAATAATCACATGACACAAAATCCGGGGTTTCATACCCTCAGGACAAGATTTACAACTGTTACTTACCTCGAGCCGAGCAAAACTCTACTCTAAAATGCCATTGCCTCGCATGTCCGCCTCTAAATGTCCCGTATCTAACCATAAACAGTATAATGCAATCAATACGGGCTAAAGAAATAAACTCCACAAGAAAAAATAGAGATTGTAGCTCAAAATCCGAAATTGGCTCTAACTCGGCCCCCGGCCCACATCCGACAAAAGTCACAAAAACCGAAAGCCCATTCACTCACGAGTCTAACATACTAAATTTATTCAATTCCGATAACAAAATCCCATTCAAAACCTCAAAAATCAATCTGAAGAGCACTTCCTCTTTTTCCCCAATTTTCTACCCCAAATCAAAAATTAAATGATGGAATTAAAGACATAATCATGGATTTTGACAAAAATTAGATAGGAATCACTTACCCCAAACGCCCACGCAAGAATTTCTTCAAAAATCGCCTTCTACCGAGCTCTCACTTCAATTTGTGATATGAACTCGAAACCCTTGTTTTGAATCTTTTAAATCTACCCAAACACGCCTTCATCGCGAATGCGACCGTCCTCTCGCATTCGCGTAGACCAACTCAGACTGCCCATCAGCTTTACTCTTCGCGAACGCGACCAACGCTTCGCGAACGTGAAGCTTTACAAACACTGACCTTCGCGAATGCGACCCATGCCTCGCAAACGCATAGACCAAGGACCTGATGGTCCCCCAGCTACCTCACTCCTCTTCGCGAACGTGACACCAGTCACGCGTTCGTGATGCACACACAGCCATACCTTCACTTTTGTGCCCTCTCCTTAGCGAACGCGAAGAACAAAATCTCCCCAGCTCATAAACACTCTTCTCGAACGTGAGGCTCCTCTGGCGAACGCGTAAGAGAAAACCAGAAAAATACACCAGCAGATATCATCCATCAACCAAAGTCCAAAAATGATCCGTTAACTACCCGAAACTCACCCTAGGCCCCGAGGACCTTATCCAAACATACCATCAAGTCCCAAAACACCATACGAACTTAGTCGAATTCTCAAATCACCTCAAACAACATCAAAATACGAATTACACAAGGATTCATGCCTAATAAACTTTGAAATTACAAAATTCTACAAACGACGCCGAAACCCATCAAATCACGTTCGATTGACCTCAAATTTTGCACACAATTCATAAATGACACCACGAACCTATTCCAACTTCCGAAAATCCAATCTGACCCCGATATCAAAAAGTCCACTCACGATCAAACTTACCAAAATTCCATCTTTCGCCAATTTAAGCCTTTTTCTACTACGGACCTCCAAAACACATATCCGGATGCACTCCTAAGTCCAAAATCACCTAAAGGAGCTAACGGAACCATCAAAATCCAAATCCGAGGTCGTTTACACATAAGTCGACATTCGGTCGACTTTTCCAACTTAAGGTTCAATCAAGAGACTAAGTGTCTCAATTCACTCTGAAATCACTCCGGACCCGGACCAACTAACCCGGTAAGTCATAATACAATTGTAGAACACAAATGAAGCAGGAAATGGGGGAACGGGGATCCAACTCTCAAAATGACCCGCCGGGTCGTTACAGTTCGCGATGAACAAAATATCGGCCGCCAAAAATACTCTACGCATTCGCGGCACAAGGCTCGTGAACGCGATACACACTAGAGTCAGAACTACACAAACGCGGTTCCAACTACGCGAAAGCGATGAAGAAAGGCCTCCGGCTCTAGCTCCTAGCTCAACTCTACGCGAATGTGATCCCTCATACGTGAACGCGAAGAAGACTTGCCCCAACTCTATGCAAACGCGGGACATACTTTGCGATCGCGGAGAACAAATGCTACTGCCAATGAAATACACTACCCGTTCGGGATACTTGCCATGCGAACGAGATGAAGGGTTGTGACGCCAGAAATCAGCAGAACACAGCAGTGCCAAAATGAAGGAGAATAGACCGAAATCAATCCGAAACACGCCTGAGCCTCTCAGGACCACGTCCGAACATCCCTACAAGTTCCATAACATAATACGAACCTACTCGAGGCCTCAAAACAAGCATAACAACATCGAGACGTTGAATCACACCTCAATTCAAACTTGATGAACTTTGAACTTTTCAACTTCCATAACTCATGCCGAAACATAGCAAATCAACCCGAAATGAACCCAAATTTTGCACACAAGTCCTAAATGACATAAAGGAGCTTTCCCAATTCCCAGAACCACAATCCGAATCCGATATAAAAAGTCCACTCCCGGTCAAACTTTTAAAAAAACTAACTTTTTGCCATTTCAAGCCAAATACAACTATGGACCTCCAAATCACGATCCAGAGATGCTCCTAAATCCAAAATCACCCAACGGAGCTAACGGAATCATCAAAACACAAATCCAAGGTCAAATACAAAAAAGTCAAACTTGGTCAACTCTTCCAATTTAAAGCTTCCTAGTTAAGAATCATTCTTCCAAATCAATTCCGAATGACCTGAAAACCAAAAGCGACGATTCATATAAGGTATAATACATCATGCGGAGCTGCTCATGCCCTCAAATCACTGAGCAAAGTGTAAATGCCTAAAACAACCGGTCAGGTCGTTACAATTTATTTTCTTTTTAGAAAAAAGAAAGAGAGAAATTCAAAAATAGCTAGATTTATATGTGGTAATTGAAAAATAGTCATAGTTTCAAAAGTAATCGAAATTTAGCTACTTTTCATGTAGAGATAAATCTGAACGAAAACACTGTTCAAAATCCAGAAAATATTCCAGCATAATATACTGGAGTTCGAATCTTTTACATGTGAACTTCCAGCATAATATACTGGAGTTCCAGCATAATATGCTTGATGTTCATACACAGGTCCTCCAATCTCCAATATGTTATGCTTGAACCTTCCGTGTGCAGGAAGTTCATACCTAGGTTCTCCAATCTCCAGTATATTATACTGGAACTTTTCGTGTGCTTGAGTTCCAGCATAATATGCTGAAAGTTTATACACATGTGCACCAATCTACAGTATATTATGTTGGAACTTCCGTCTTGCAACAATATAGTGACTATTTTTCAATGACTTTGTAAATGCTGACTATTTATGATTACCAATAAAACTGACTAACTCGTGCTATTTTCTCAAAAAAATGTACCTATAAAATATTAGATTTGTTTAAGTGAGCTTAATGGGCTACTAGTTAGGAAGTGCTCAGGGCAAAAGAATTATTTGAAAAGAAGAGTTACATTAGCCGAAAGTAAAGACAAAGTTTGGAGTAGTGGTGTTTTACAAGACAAATTGGAAAAGAAAAAGAGAGTATATGAAGAAAATACTAGGGTGTTTAAACCGAATTGAAAAACTGTATCAAACCGAAAAGTCAAATCGAACCGATTGAAAATCGATTGAAAACCCTGGTTAAGTTTGGTTTGATTTGGTTTGGTATTAAGTAAAATTTTTTGATCTAAATCAATATATATATATATATGTATATATATATATATATATTATATATATATATATCTGTGTGTGTGTGTGTGTGTGTGGATCTGGTTGCATGCCACAACAAGCCTTATGGCTATATGTATATGGATCGGGTTGCACGCCGCAACGAGCCTTATGGCTATATATATGTAGATCGGGTTACACACCGCAACGAGTATCGTATAGTGCTGAGTGATTGAATATGCTGAGTATTGAGCACGATAAGAGAGAAATGCGAGACAGTGAGATAAAGTACACTGATAGTATGAGTACCACGATTCATCTCTGAGATACATGGCATTGACATGCACACATGACATGCATGCATAGAGATGCATTTTTTCCTCATGTTATACGGTATCATGTCGTTCATGACTTCTCACGCATGTTGGTATATGAGCATAGAGAGATATTTTACACTTGCTATCTGGAAAGAAAATGAAACATCTTATTTATTATGGAAAGGATTTTTAGAAAAATTACAGTTTTCAAACTATCTCATATCTTTCAACGATTTCGGTAAAGGATTTGCGTTTTCACTGATATACTTGAAAAGTAGAACTATTTTCTGGAATTATGAAAAAGTTAAGCAATTAAATTTCGAGATGCTTCTTTTTTTATTGTCTTTACATTGTTATGAACTGCTATTGGTTATTGGTGTTGGACCCTGCCTATGTTTCAGCTCGTCACTACTTTCAACCTAAGGTTAGGTTGTTACTTATTGAGTACATGGGGTCGGTTGTACTCATACTATACTTCCGCACCTTGCGTGTAGATGTCGGTTGTTGTTGTTGCTGTGTTCGATGGGAACTGGATTTGAAGATGCACCTGCGTCCTTGTTGTAGCTGCCTCTTGCTCATGGTAGCCTTGGATTTATAAAACCCTGTTTATGTACTTCTTAAACAGAAGATGTATTTACTTCATAGCAGTTTTGTAAATTCTATTCTTAGGAGCTCATGATTTGTACTACCGGTCCTTGGAAATGTATAAGATTCAGAAAATTCCTTTTGTTAAATTTTGCTATTAATATTTTTGGAATTGGATAGTAATTGGTTGGCTTACCTAGTGGGTTGGGTTAGGTGCCATCACGAGTAGTGGATTTTGGGTCGTGATAGTTATCGTGGAGGTTACAAATATTTAAGATCATGAATACTAAGTACCAAGAGGGTTGGAAGGCTTAGAAGCTAAACGAATTGTAGAGAATAAGTTTCGTTGAAAGTCGACAAGTTGGAATGTTATAACATGTATTTTTGGGGTGTGACTAGGGTGCTTAACATTATAAGGAGGTTATGTTATGAGTTATTTATTTTAGTCGTATGATAGTCGTGTTGTGTTTTGAAGTAAAATGAGTTGTGGAACAAAAGTTGGCAAAGGTCATCACGAGTTACATTCATAAATGTGCTAAAAATTAGGTAAAATGTAGCCGAGTTTTTCTCAAATATACTTGGAATTACGGGATGTTCTCCCTACAAAATTTAAGATATTTGAGTCAAGTTTCTAACTAACTTAACCATTTGTCGATGCAACATTGGAGTAGAGAGATATTCGCATTTTTGCGAGACTGCACAAGCAGCTCCCATGGGACCCACAAAATCGGTGTAAAACTCCAGCTTGTATTTAAGTCAATTCTAAGTCATTTTAACTCATTTTTTCTGGTACAAAACAGTTTCTAAACCGTCCTAAATTCTCTCCAAGGGTTCCTCCATGATTCTAGGGTGAAAACCTAAGATAAAAATACGAAACCAATGCTAGAAACCTCGTGGTACTTGCTAGATCGTAGTTCTTCATCTTGTGGCTATTTTGGAGGGTTCTTCAAAGTGAAGTAACCTCAGGTTTCGTGTTGTTCTTTTTAATTAAGGTAATAATCAGTCTCTCCTTCATGTATATTACATTTTTAAGGCGAACTACAAGTGTTTACACACCAACTTGAACACCAAAGTTGATTCGAGAAGAGAATGCAATACCTATATTGTTGTGGTGTCATTGTGGATAGTTGTGGGTTGTACTTGGCTGAAATTTCGTGTTGTTTTTTTACTGATTAAGGTGAGTGTAATATACTACTACATGTGCTTGAAGTTGTTCGTATATTGGTTGCATTATTTGAGCAAAATACTACAAGAGGAGACTTGAAATAGTTTGAGATATTATTATTTTTAATGGACTGTTTTGGAAAGGTTGCTTCAATGAATTTTAAATGGTTGTAAACCTTTGAAAATGACTCTTATATGATGTTATTATTATAAAATATTTTCTTCGTGTCGATCTTGCTATTGGTACTATGAATATGAAGGGAAAGGACAACATAACAATGAAAAGTTGTACTAGTTGTTGTTAGTAGATTGTTGAGCTGTTTGAGGGTGCATTAGGAGATGAATAGGACGTTAGAAGTCCTCCCATTGCACTTAATATCATGTTGTCTATGTTTTTAAGTTAATGAATGAATGACTTTGGGGTTAAAGGTTTCAAAAGGGATTCAATCTGAGCTTGTCATTTGTCATGTTAAATAGTAGTTTTGTTGGTGATGTTTATGCACTTGTTGTTGTGTAGCTTGATTTTTGTTGTGGTGCTGAAAGTATATAGGTGAAGGTTGTATGGGATCATGCTAGTTGATGGACCTGGAAAAGCAAGGAAAACAGGGGAGATGCTGCCCGTTTTAATATAAAATAAGCTTCTCATTCGTTGTATGATAGTTGCATCATTCGTAGCTTAATGTAGTATTATTATCATTGTTATAGATTAAACCGAGACGAGATGAGTTCAATGTGTTCATTGGACAGACTGTTATAAGGTATGTTAAGGCTATCCCTTATTTCCTTATGGCATGATCCATATGATACAAATGAAACGAGCAAACACACAACTTTCACAAATGACTCTATTCTTAGAAGTACTAGGGATGCCTATGTTTTTTATTCCTTAAGTATTATATTTTACCATGGGTCTCAGAAAATACGTAAGTTGATAAAGTTTATTTCATGATATTAAACAAAGGCATATTGATCTTATGACATTCCGAGAGATCTTATTGACTTACTTCATTATGCATTTCATTTATTTATAAATTTACATTGACCCATGACTATATGGCATTATATATGTGTATAATATATATGTATATGGGGTATGGGGAAAGGTTACAACATTATATATGCACCACCACCTGATCAACTTGTTTGAGTTGATGATTTCGCCCACTGAGGTAGGTATGATATGATGGAATGCCTTCAGAGGCATGAGGATGTTATGTACGCATGTATCTATGAATATGAAATTTATACGCATATCATGACACTATAAAGGTTTCATGATTCACTGAGCTATTCAAACTTATAGGCTGAGTCCATTACTCTATGTTTCATTCATGTCTTTTATATACTTCTTTTCATGCCTTACATACTCGGTAATTTATTTGTACTAATGTCCCTTTTATCAGGGGACACTGTGTTTCATGTCCGTAGGTCCTGATAGACAGGTTTACAGTCCTCCTAGTAGGCGATCAGCTCAACGAAAGGTGTTGGTCCACTCCACTTGCTCCGGAGTTGCCTATTTGATTAGTATGCTTTGGACATGTACTTATTAGTGTGGTGGGGTCCAATCTTGGCCTTTATGACGTTTATGTACTCTTAGAGGCTTGTAGACATATGTCATGTATGTGGATGATTGTATGGCCTTGTTGGACTATGTTTTAAGTGTACAAATGATCATTTCGGTCTTATAGGCTCATATGTCACATGTATAAGTTTGTATACCATGTTGGGTTGCCTATGTCGAGTATTCTCTTATGTTTATTTCTGGTTATCTCATCGCCTTTCCATCTCATTGACCCATGATTGTATTATAAGAAGGATACGTTGGTACACGGTTGAGTTAGGCATCGGGTGCCCATTGCGGCCCTTCGGTTTGGGTCGTGATAAAAGTGGTATTAGAGCAGTTATGTCCTAGGGAGTCTACAAGTCGTGTCCAATAGAGTCTTGTTTATGGGTGTATTGTGCACCTCTAACAACCCGGCCGGTCGTTCTAAGAATTAACGCCCCGATCCCCTATTAACTGCTTTCCCGTGTTTGTTTCTGCTATTGTGAGTTGCCAGGAGGATTTATTTGGAGTTTCGGAGAGTTTTGGGACACTTAGTCCCTAAATGAGAGTTTAAGTTTTAAAATTTGGACCGTAGTCGAAGCAGTGTGAAGACGGACTCGGAATGGAATTCTGTTGGCTCCGTTAGCTCCATTGGGTGATTTCGGGCTTAGGGGCGCGTTCGGATTGTGTTTAGGAGGTCCATAGCTCAATTAGGTTTGAAATGTCGAAAGTTGAATTTTTGAAGTTTCTGGTTCGAAGGTGAGATTTTAGTATCGGGGTTGGAATAGAATTTCGAAAGTTGGAGTAGGTCCGTTGTGTCATTTGGGACGTGTGTGCAAAATTTCAGGTAATACATATGAGGTTTGATAGCCATTTTGATCAAAAGCGGAAATTTGAAGTTTTGGAATCCTTAGGCTTGAATCTGAGGGTGTTTTGATGATTCGATGTTGTTTTGAGTGTTCCGAAGGTTGGTACAAGTTTGAATAGTGGTATAGGACTTGTTCGTATTTTTGGTTGAGGTTACGGGGGCCTCGGGATGATTTCGGAAGGTTGTCGGAAGAATTGGAAGTGGTTTGGAGCAGTTAAAGCTGCTGATCTTCTGTGATAACCGCACCTACGGTTGGGGACCACAGGTGCGGAGCCGCAGAAGCGGCGCTAGTATCGCAGAAGCGGAAAAGGGGAGAGCCAGCAGTGACCGCAGAAGCGGGCGCTTCATCGCAGAAGCAGCACCGTATCTACATAAAAGTGGTCGCAGGTGCGGAAGCTGAGTTTTAATGAAAAGTCGCAGGTGCGACTTGGTCTAGCAGAAGGGGGACCGTAGGTGCGGTCCTAGAGCCACAGATGCGGTTTCACTGGTCAGAAAAGGGGAAGAACGAGGGTTTGAAATCAAAACTTGGAAAATTGAATTGGGAGCTCGGTAGGAGGCGATTTTTGGAGAGATTTTCGGAGGGAGTTAACTGGTAATGATTCTTAACTCCTTTTTGTTTATAACCCATTATTTTAATCATGAATTCATCATCTGATTTCGGATTTGGGTGAGAAATTGTGAAAAATTTGGAAAAGGTTCTTAGTCCTAATTTTGGGGTTTTGATCAAGATTTTGATGTCGGATTGGAACAATTTTGGTATGTATGAACTCGTGAGAGTGTGAGGGTTCTAAATTTGTAAATTTTATCCGATTCCAAGATGTGGGCCCGGGGTCGTTTTGGTCATTTTTCCTAATTTCGCGTATTAGCTTAGAATTAATTAGTTGAATTAGTTACTTGAAGTGTTATTTACATTATGCAATAACTTGGAATAGATTTGGGCCATTTGGAGTCAGATACTCGTGGCAAGAACGTGGTATAGATTTGATTGAGCTGGTTCGAGGTAAGTGGCTTGTCTAACCTCGTGTGGGGGAACTCCCCTTAGGATTTGGTACTGTGATATTTGAAATCCCTTGTACGTGAGGTGATGAGCGCGTACTTGTGTTGGTTGTTGAAAATCCTGTTTTTCAATTAAGTACCTATATTTTGTACTTTACTTAACTGTTTACACTACTTGAACTTTGGGCTTACTGTTAGCATAGGAAAGCATGCCTAAATGACTAAATTGCTTACTTGCTCAAACTGCCTTATCTGAACTCTGTGCAGCATGCTAGGTTAGAATTACCTGTCTATTTTTATATTAAATTGGTTTGCATTGATTCTTCTTGTGTTGTTGTTGCGTGTTTACATTGGGACTACGGGCGGTTCTTGGTAGATCCCCCTTTTATGTTTATTTGGGACTACAGATGTGGTATTCCGGTAGATCCCTCCCTGCACATTGATATGGACTACGGGACAGCACCTAGGAGATCCACTGATTATTTACTTTTGGGACTATGGATGTGGTATTCCGGTAGATCCCCCTGCACAATGATATGGACTATAGGACAACACCCGGGAGATCCACTGATTATTTACTTTGGGGGTTATAGGACGGGATCCTGGTAGACCCCAGGTTGTTGTCTCTATGATGAGTTGTATACCTTCTGTGTCACATTACTTGTATTTCTTTACTACTACTCATTTTCCTTATATATTATTGTATATGACAGGTAGGGCCCTAACCTTCCTCGTTACTACTCAACCGAGGTTAGGCTTGGCACTTATTGGGTACCGCTGTGGTGTACTCATGCCCGTTCCAGCACATGTTTTTGCGTGTGTAGATCAAGGTACTTCCACTCAGTCTTATCACCCTTGAGGCGAGGCGCTTTCTATAGAGACTTCGAGGTATATCTGCCGCGTTCGCAGACCGAGGAGTCTCTTTCCATTCTCTGCAGTAGTATAGCCCTTCTGTATCTCGTTGTTGTTAGACATTTCTGGAGTTAGAGCATTTTATGTACTCTTATCTTGTGATTCATGGGGTTCCGGATTTTGGGAGTGTTATGTTGAAATTCTTGGATTGTTATATGTCGGGCGGCATCTTAACCACTATTATACTTTGTTATCTTGGTTTTTATTAGTTTCTTTTCCGCAATTATTTCTCTTCTACATTTGTTAGGCTTACCTAGTCGTAGAGACTAGGTGCCATCACGAGTGTTCACGGAGGGTGAACTTGGGTCGTGACAGCACCACAATTATAAGCAGGAGGCTATAGGGCATTTATGACTGTCACCTTTTCTTCTTACTCTAGATTGTGTGGTAGAGCTCAATTGTAAGAATTCGAACTCCGAAATTCTATTTTATTCATAATACAATGATACCTATATTCAGAAAGACAGTTGGTAAGATATTGAATGTGGTTGTGGAAGAGTTTAGTTAGAGGAACTCGATTTTGCATCATGCTTATGATGAGTAAATGTGAGGTCTTCAGCAGATCATGTGTGTACTAAGACGTGTAAGCTTCTTGATAAGGAGCCCTACAACATGAATATTTATCCACCCATATGGTAAAAAGAAACAAGAGAATCAGAAGGTAGACACAAGATTCAACAAGTAAAAGAAGCAAGGTGGAGAAGGGTACGAGGTACCCAGTTAGTAAAGATTATCAGTATTTACAATTCAGGTAGAGAAATATAAGCATTCTGAGTTACCTTCAACAGTAATAAAGGTATGTATAATTGGCCACACCTATCTTAGTTATTCACTATGGGAGAGAACATATATAGTTTAAGAGAAGGATGGGATATCGGGATCTTAATAGAATTAGAATAACCCAAAATGGTGGATGGATTTTTAGCATTAGCTAACATTTCCGAAGGATAGTGCGAACATGGTAATAGATCTCCTTGTGAGACACCCAAATTGTACACTATAGGATAGTACATTTAGATATGAATACTAGAATGTTCAAAACTTTAGAAGATAGGCAGTGGAATCCTAGAAGGGATAACCTTAATATGACTCCACCCCTAGAATAAAAAAGAGAGAAAGTTAGGCGTCCTGAAGAGCCAGTGAGATGAAGCAAGTGGAGCTAAAAGTGAAAGAACATTTTATTAAAGTTTCAGAATAAAGTGATAGACATAAATATTAGCTGGAGAATAAGAAGAGAGTAAATGAAGCATTATGAGTAACATGTGATAAATGGGTGATAACGGTAAATCGAAATATGACAGAAGGACGGAGTCTATAGTCAATTGAAGGAAAACACGAGAGGTGACGGGCCTTGAGACAATAAAATTGTGTATGCCATAAAGTCATATCCTAATTTCAAGAAATGGGTTGGTGACTCGAACGTAATTACCAGAAGGCTAAGTTAGACCCCGGAGTAATATAAATCAATATGGGCTAGTGAACAAGATAAACTAAACATGGATTAGGGACTGAATGATTTTATTATAGTCGGCAACGTGGGAATATTAGAGATAGCATTCCGGCAATAATAAAATGGACAAAAAAGGATAACCTTTAAAAATTCATTTAGGAACACGCTTCTCTAAAGCAAGCACTGTGAGCAGAGTTAAGCTTAAGGGACTAAGTGTGTCAGTTACACTAGGTATCACCCTTGTGCGTAAGAAATTCAGTTATCCTTGGTACATAAGGGTTACCGTAAGATGAGTAAGGGTCATTGATGATGTGAAAAGATGCCAAAGATGAAGAGATAAAACATCTATAGATGATCGTCCTAGCACTAAATCTTAGTACTCCCCTAAAGGGGGAAAAATGGTGTGATATGGTATTAAGCCGGAGTTAAGTGGTTCATGTAACTATGGAATGGTAAAGGAAGAATGTGGTAAAAAAGGAGAAAGGGATAAGGTTGCATTTATTCAGATCCTACAGATATGTTGCGACTCTAGAACATTATGTAACCACGACGCTGGGGATAGGCAATAAGAGTTCTCGGCCAAGATGTTATTGATAAATAAGTGCGGATGGACACTTGATACATCAAGAGCCAGTGCAAGAGGGAAGTTGAGACAAAGGACATATCCCAACAGAGATTACGCAGAAACATCGATATGAAAATGGACCAACGAGTAGTTAGCAGTTGATTCAGCAAGAGTCCAG
The DNA here is from genome assembly GCF_001879085.1 of Nicotiana attenuata. Taxonomy (NCBI): domain Eukaryota; kingdom Viridiplantae; phylum Streptophyta; class Magnoliopsida; order Solanales; family Solanaceae; genus Nicotiana; species Nicotiana attenuata. The sequence goes on from NC_031993.1 coordinate 55,746,369, forward strand.
TTATGGCTAGAAAAGAAGATACAGATAAATCAACAGATCGTGCAAGATAAACATAGTGAAACCCAACATAGGGAATTCAGTCTCGCAGATATGATGACATCTTGATCCTTGAGAAATATTCAGATACGAGTTGGGGTAGTTAAAGGTACCTTATAAGTGTTACAAAAAAAAAGGTACCACTGAGTAGATAGTCAAAATTTCAGTTCACAAGCTACCCTACGAGCATAGTGGCGCGGATGCAAGGTACTACTGATAATTATAGGCGAGTAAGAACATCGAAAATTACTTCGGGTATACGATATAATAAGCTCGGATATTTATAGGAGTAAGAGGGTATCCCCTATGTACTACAATAAAAGACTAGCTGAGGAAATAAGGAAGAAGGCTTTAACCTAAGCATAGTGACCTACAAAAGAAATGGTCTTGTAACAATTGTCTCACTATAGTATTGTATACACTCCATAAGAAGTGGCACCTAGCGTGGATAATAAACGGAAAAGAAAAATCAAAGGTGATATTTGACATCATATGAGTTATAGGAAATTCCAGTATTCGTGGGTAATAAGATAAGCCAAGTATTCATGCGATAAGTGAGAGAACGACCAGGAAAACTAATTGCTTACATTTAAAGACAAATAAGAAGGAAGAAAAGGAAATCTATGGAGCTAACAAGTTAAAGGAAGGTTGCGAGTAGTATAAATAGATATGTGTAGGTCACAAGCTAAAGTATCGTAGAGCGACAAGGTTTTAGGTAGATAGGAGTAAGGATAAGAAAAGGTGAGTTAGAAGGTGACAAAAATAGGTAAGTCCTCGGGATTAAACCTATCAAAAAAAAAGAGCTAATGGTTTCCGTAAGTTATAAAAAGCTCGGTACAGCCTGAATGAACTCAGAGGAGTCTAAGACTAGGATCAATTATAAGAGATGAAAAGCTTCCCTGGTTGTACAATAAGGGTGTAATGGTGATAGATAAGATGATGGCATTTAGGCCTTTCATTGAGTAATGATTTTAAGTTTCATGAATTACACGAGATTAGAATATCCCCATAAGATGAATCACATTGTGGTGCTATGAAATACGGTTATTGAAGTATAGTATCGTCCCTAGGAGGATCAAGCAAATCACTTCAAATGTTCCCCGATGCAACATGAGCCCTAGTGACAAGAGATAACCGAGGTACGAGTTATGGTATAGTATGACCTACTTAGTTATCGTAAAGCCATGAGAATATATAACTGAGGCTATAAAACAAGATATAGCAATAGTCATAAGTTCGACAAAGTACCTAGCAAAGAGCTTCAGTACACCTATAGATTCTCAGAGGGACAACTTGTCATAGTTCTGTATATGTTCACAAAGTAAGGCCTAGAGATAAGCTAAAAGCTGGATCAAAAAAGAGAAAAGAGTCATATAGGCGCACATACAAGGTCAGAGTTGTACATGCTACATGACAGAAGGTAGCAACAATTACAAGATTGGAAGAATTTCGATCATAAGCCGTGGTGTGAGAAAGAGGCCTAAAGGGGGGAATGCCCAGGCCTTTGGATTTATGCGTAGAGATAGTTGCCTAGATGGCAAGGATAATATTAATGTATCCTAAGATCAATAGGTTAGGATACTGATATGTGCATCAGTCAACATTCGAGGATGAATGTTCCGGGGGGGGGGGGGGGGGGAGGTATGAAGTTACACCCTATGTTTTCGTACGAGAGAGTACTTCGTGAGTGAATTGATGTAAGCTAAAAAATAAAATCATCATTGAAAGTTTATAAAGTAAGTTAATAATGCTACCGTGGAGGTTACAAATATTTAATATCATGAATACCAAGTACCAAGAGAGTTGGAAGGCTTAAAAGCTAAACAAATTGAAGAGAATAAGTTTTGTCGAATGTCGACAAGTTGGAATGGTATAACTGTCACACCTCCTTTTTACACACCCCGAGGGTATATATAAAGGAGTTTTTCCACTTTAAGTGACATTATTCGAAATGAGATTATTTATTTGATTTTTCTTCAGAGTCACCACTTGGAATAGTTTGTTTTGGTGTCCCAGGTCACCGGTTTATTTTAAAATCTCAAATCGAGGAAATTCAACTTTCCTTTTGAAGTCTGCGAACTAGAAATTCTAAGTAAGGAATTCTATTAACCCGGAGAAGGTGTTAGGCATTCCCGGGTTCCATGATTCTAGCACGGTCGCTTAAACTATTATAATTGGCGTATTATCTGATTTATTACATATTTTAAGGCTCTGGTGCATTTTTAACTTATTAACCGCTTTTAATTATTTCAGAAAAAATCAAGGTTATTTAAAACGCATCGTAAGCCACGCTACATGAAATGCACCCGCGGTTCACGACACATTCCATTTAACCTTGTTGGAAATTAGAATCGGGTCACATTAAATGCACACATGGATTTGTAACAAGTTTATTTTTATTATTATTATTCAAAATTAGGGCAGGGTCACATAAATGCACACCCGAGCCCTTTTAATCTAATTTGACGTAGTTCAGTCGAAGAATAGCCACCCAATCTCTGTACCGTGACAAAGTCATGTTCAGCTATAACCAATTCGAGTGACATGGAAGTAGATAACTATATGAACAAACTCAAAACTTGAGATAATAACCGAATAGATCACATCATCAAATTGTCACATAACCAATTAACATTCAGCTAGAATAAAATGAGTAGAATCAAAGGCCGAATCAGATTTTTATGAAACTATCCCTATGTCATCAAGATTTTACACTCAATTTGCTGTCAATTACAAAGAGGAATTATCAAACAAACAGAGTCAATCACATGTCTTTATTGGCTTTTTCCTCCTCCACAGAAAATACACGTTAGAAAGATCCCCATGTAGCACGTTAAACACACATAAAACAATAACTCAGGAAGCTCAATTACACAAAGTTAGAATCTGTACTCTGTCACTAGGAATTTCTAATTATCTGGACGTTCTTTCGATTATAAAGGAATTTCACAAAGTCAAAACCAAATAATATCCAAACTACTAAAATATCATATTCATGACATCAAACTACTTTGGGCAACCAACAAATATAACACATTTAATTTCAATACTCAAGCCATTTATAAGATCAGGCAACAAGATAAAAGAGATTAGAGGAACCGGGCAAGAGTTAGACCTCAAATGTATAGCAACAAATCATTTGGATCTCGCGGACCACGTACGAAGACATCGACGAACAACCTCACCTCCGACGGTACCTCAATCGCGATTTCAAAACAGATTGAATGGATGATATCGCTGTGCATGGATGTTCATGGTGGTCTCTTATGAAAATGGCGGATGGTCTGTTCCTTGAAGAGAAGGGACTGTTATGGCAGTTGTGGATGGGTCACGGCTAGGCTAGTTGTTCGTTTTGGTTGAAGAAGAAACTGAATCGTGGAGGGGTGTGTGTTTTCCGGTGTTACAGTGGTGGATTTGCTGGTGCTTCAAGTGTCTAGCTCCTTGGTCATTTTTGATTAGGAAGAAGCCATGGAATCTTGGCTTTCTTCGTTGATGAAGAACATCCAAACGATGGAGGAGGGGTCTTTTTTGTTATAGCGGCGCTGCAGCTTTTTCTTTTTTAGGGCAACCTTTTCTCTTTCTTCGTTTTTGTCCTTTTTTAGCTGATTTAGGTGTTAGTCTATTTTTAGGTCTTTTTGCAACTTTTGGCTTTCCTTTGATTTTCAGAGAAAGGGCGGATGAAGGAAAACGGCGGATTCCATGGATTTTAGGCGTGTCAGTCAATTTAGGAATTAGGTGCTATTATATAGGGGTAGGAATTCGGTTAGGGGTGTGGGCCTAGGAATTATGGGCTTGGTAGTTATGGATTAGGTCCAAAAAATTAGGCCTAAAAATGGGTTGCTCGAGCCCAAGTTTTATTCTTTCTCCGCGAACGGGACTAAAATACAACTTTATTTAGTAATTAGTCCTACTTAAATAAAATAACTGTTAAAATAAGACTGACCATTAAAACAACACTATTTTTGGTATTTTTCAAGATTAAAAATAACTACAAAACATTAATGAAATTATTTTTTGTAATTTTTGTTTTCTTGCAATAAAATAAAGTAAAAGAGTCAAAATTAATTAAAATAGCTATATTAGGCCTAAATTAAATATTTACGTGCTAAAATATGAAAAATCTTGGGGAGGGTAAAAAATCACATGTCTACAGCTGCCCCCCTTTGACTGGAAACGCGAAGAGTTTTCAGACAAAGAATGTCTAGACAGGTTTTTTGACCCGACCCTTATTTAGAGAGGCCAAAAGCTAAAAGAAAGGAGAATGTGACCGGGCCCTGGTATCTGAGCTGCCTACATATCCTTGGCTTTAAAGGAATCAGGCCACGTGTAGTTCAGAAGTGAATGAGGTGATGCCGTCGAGGTTCCGGTCCGTGGTCCTGTTATTACATGAAAATCAAAATTAAAAAGACTAACTAAGCCTATCAGCTACGAATTACAAGAACCCTATCTATAGATCCTTTGAAGCTTGATCTTGAGTCTTGGCTGGTTCTTGCTGTAGACTCTGATCTGAATCTTGATGCTCATTAGCTGTAAACCACTGGTTCATTCTTCGGCTTTGGATCAAGGTGAGACACGCGAAGCCTGCGACTTCAATCATACCTTGAGCAGTCTGCATCTTTCTCCGCTTCAGCACTCTAAGTTCACTTCTTTTTGTTATTTTCTCTTCTTTTCTTTATTTTGGAATGAGACTCATTCTTTTGGTCATCTCGAACCCTGTGCCTCGAGGTCAAACCTGCTCAAATACCAAAACAAACAAACGAACGAAATTTTTCTGTCCCAGTTTTCACTAGGAAACTTTCGTGAGTTATTTGTAAATAAGATCTAAACTTTTTTTTTTGAAAGCGATAAAATAAGGATTGTGTGTCTTTAAGAGGAAAAGGCGACTAGGGAATGGAAGACCTATGTCTAAAATCTCAACTAGGGATTGGAACCCTATGTTAGGAAAAGGCGACTAGGGGATGGAGACCCTATGTCTAATATATCAACTAGGGACTGGAGCCCTATGTTGGCAAAATGCGACAAGGGAATGGAGGCCCTATGTCTAAAATCTCAACTATGGATTGAAGCCTTATGTTGGCAAAAGGCGACTAGGGAACGGATGCCCTATGTCGAAAATCTCAACTAGGGATTGGAGCCCTATGTTGGCAAAAGGCGACTAGGGAATGGAAACCCTATGTCTAGAAATCTCAACTAGGGATTGAAGCCCTATAATGGCAAAAGGCGACTAGGGAATGGAGGCCCTATGTCTAAAAATCTCAACTAGGGATTGGAGCCCTATGTTTGCAAAAGGCGACTAGGGAATGGAGGCCCTATGTCTAAAAATCTCAACTAGGGATTGGAGCCCTATGTTGGCAAAAGGCGACTAGGGAATGGAGACCCTATGTCTAAAATCTCGAATAGGGATTGGAGCCCTATGTTGGCAAAAGGCGACTAGGGAATGGAGGCGCTATGTTTAAAATCTCAACTAGGGATTGGAGCCCTATGTTGGTAAAAGGCGACTAGGGAATGGAGGCCATATGTCTAAAAATCTCAACTAGGGATTGGAGCTCTGTGTTAGCAAAAGGCGACTAGGGAATGGAGGTCCTATGTCTAAAAATCTCAACTAGGGATTGGAGCCCTATGTTGGCAAAAGAAGACTAGGGAATTGAGGCCATATGTCTAAAATCTCAACTAGGGAGTGGAGCCCTATGTTGGCAAAAGGAGACTAGGGAATGGAGGCCCTATGTCTAAAAATATCAACTAGGGATTGGAGCCCTATGTTGGCAAAAGGCGACTAGGGAATTGAGGCCCTATGTCTAAAAATCTCAACTAGGGATCGGAGCCCTATGTTGGCAAAAGGCGACTAGGGAATGGAGGCCCTATGTCTAAAAATCTCAACTAGAGATTTGAGCCCTATGTTGGCAAATGGCGTCTAGGGAATGGAGGCCCTGTGTCTAAAAATCTCAAATAGGGATTGGAGCCCTATGTTGGCAAAAGGCGACTAGGGAATGGATGCCCTGTGTCTAAAATCTCAACTAGGGATTGAAGCCCTATGTTGGTAAAAGGCGACTAGGGAATAGAGGCCCTATGTCTAAAAATCTCAACTAGGGATTGGAGCCCTACGTTGGCAAAAGGGGACTAGGGAATAGAGGCCCTATGCCTAAAATCTCAACTAGGGATTGGAGCCCTATGCTGGCAGAAGGTGACTAGGGAATGGAGGCCCTATGTCTAAAATCTCAACTAGGGATCGGAGCCCTATGTTGGCAACGGGCGACTAGGGAATGGAGGTCCTATGTCTAAAATCTCAACTTGGGATTGGAGCCCTATATTGGCAAAACGCGACTAGGGGATGGAGACCCTATGTCTAAAAATCTCAACTAGGGATTGGAGCCCTATGTTGGCAAAAGACGACCTGGGAATGGAGGCCCTATGTCTAAAATCTCAACTAGGGATTGGAGCCCTATGTTGGCAAAAGGCGACTAGGGAATGGAGGCCCTATGTCTAAAAATCTCAACTAGGGATTGGAGCCCTATATTGGCAAAAGGCGACTAGGGAATGGAGGCCCTATGTCTAAAAATCTGAACTAGGGATTGGAGCCCTATGTTGGCTTAGCGTAAAAGTAGAGACTGGGGTCCTAAGCTACCATTTTTTTTTTAATTTTCTTCTTATCTTTTTTTTTTTCATTTCGATTTCCCTTTTTTTATTTCACGAAATGAGTAAATGTGGGAAAAACTTGGAGGGGACATCCCTTTTTATGGATTGTTGCTGCAAAGCTGTTTCTAGCATTTGCGCATTTCTTTTTTGGTTGCACCTGCTTCTTGCACGGTTTCCTTGGATTGCACCTGTTTTAAGTTTTCAAACAAAGAACAATTGTTAGTTTGAAATGGTGGTTGGTTTTATGGCCCTGATTGTCTTAATCACTTGATCTCGGCCCATCATCTTTGATGAAGATCTCAATTGCAATTGCTTGTTTCCTGGGGACCAATTTCATTTCAGGCCCTGAGAACCTCTGGTTTTTCCCAGATTTTTCCATGACGGTTGGTCGGTGGAACTCAACCTTTTCGACTTTATTTTGCCTTCGTAGGCCTTTCCTTTCTGACTTCCTTTTCTTTTTTCTTTTCCTTCTTTTTTTTCCATCAATTTCTTTTATTTTCTTTTCTTTTCTTCGGAACATTGGGGAACTTTTGGCTCCTCAAACTTTGCTACAACGGCTAGTCGCGTGGGACTTAACCTCTTCCAACTTTATTTCGCCTTTGTAGGCCTTTTTTTTCTGGCTTCTTTCTTCCAACTTCAATTTCAGAGCATTTGGGGTACCTTGGCTTCTTCAACTTTTGCCGAGGCGGTTAGCCACGTGGAACTCAACCTTTTCAACTTCAATTGCCTTTATAGGCGCTTCAATTTGATTTTCTCCTTCCAAGAGTTTTGATTTCGAAGCATCGGCCGCCATGGCTAGTAGGGGTCGACTTGATGCCCCTGACGAGGCTGGATGCCTTTTTGTACATTAGCTCGTGTCAAACAAAATCCTTGTAAATCAGTCTTGCCATCAATTCTTTGTCTCAGTTCCGGAATAGAGTTAGACCGAAAGGGATTCAAAGAAAATAAATAATGGACAAGACAATGAATTTAAACGAGAGGTATCCCTTTCGGGGCGAGGAAAGAAGGACTTATCTGGAGTATATATGGACTTCAATGAACATGACATGCCTTTTGGATTGGATCCCTGATCTGTGTAAACTGTCCGACTCTCAGAAATTCATCACAAATTTGCCTTGAAGCCGAGAACCTTGCCAAGACTCTGTCGATGCCGATGGTTGTGAGGATCCTCTTTTTTATCAGGGACGCCCTTTGCGGGTTTTCACGAGCTGACCTCTCTCATTTATCTTCTCACCATCGCCTTATAGTGCTCTTTACGAGTTTTCACTAACAAGACTCTCCCGTTTCAATTTCTCTGCTTACTGTCGCCTCACGGTGCCCGTGTGGGTTTTCACCAATAAGACTCTCTCATTTTATTTCTCTCATTTTTGTTGTATCAGATCCAAATAACTCTATCCTCCCATTTTGAACCTTTTTGCCGATTGATCAGAAGGACTTGACAAGGTTTGGGGTAAGAAGAATTTTGATTGAATTACAAATTTGGAACCTTTCGGGCAAAACCATTGCCAGACCATTATAACACCTGCCCTAGTTTCACTTTTTGGGGGAATTTGGATTTTTATTTTGGTGTGACTGAACCTCAGAGAGAGGCTGCCTACGTATCCTTTCGGAATCAAGTCGAACGTAGTTCAGGGAAACTTTGTTTTTGATTTTTCTTTTATTTTTTCTGTTTTGTTTTCTTTTCTTTTTCTTTCTTTTTCTTTCTCCTTCATTTTTCATTTCATTTCCTTTTTCCTCTCTCTTTTTTTAACTTTTCTCTTCTTCTTTTTTCATTTTCTTTGCCTTTTCTTCCCCTTTTTTTTATATTTTTCTTTTTCTTATTTTTTTTTCATTTCATTTTTCAATAACACTTCCAGGTTCCAAAGAGGTAATCAAAGATAGGGAGCCGGATCAAAGGGTTTGCAAAGGGTTGATAGTGTTTGGGTAGCGAGAATGAAAGCCTTCGTCATCCGAACCGGAGAATATTAGAACTATACGAAGGATCCAACACAGTATCTTTTCACTGTATTTGCATTGACAGTTGTTTTAGGGACATTTCCTTCGATGTGTCCCAAGTTCAACGCACTCTTTTGGCAGTACTCTTGTTGTAATGTATGAGCCTTTCCAATTCTGGAACCAATTTTCCTTCAGTTGTTCCAACTCTTTGTTTTATTTCCTTAAACTTTATCCTCTTTGGGATGTAATCCTTGATTCATTATTTCGAGGTCTGACAGCTTTCAGGATCCGGGCATGAAGTCTGCAAGCATATCATGTTATTGAAATCTGCATTTAACAAGACTAAAAAGAGAATAAGAAAAATGACAAGATTAAGAAAAGAGACATTCTTGGACAATGAAATATTAATCTCATTTGATTTTTTTTTTTTTTGATTTTTTGATTTGATTTTTTTTTTCAACTTTCGAAGAGAAAAGGGTTTACATCAAAAAGTAAGACAATACAGTAAAAACATCCGGATCACACCCTGAGATAATCCGGACGCAGAAAGGATAGCAAGACTGGCTACCGAGACTCCCGTCTGATAGGGAACTTTCACGCTTGGCAACCGTTTTTTGAATTTTCTTCTGTGTCGGCCATGGTTGCAATGGCCTTCAGTGCCGAATCAAATTTCTTATCTTCAGGGAATTTTTTTTTTTGGATTTTTTGATTTTGATTTTGTTTTGTTTTTGAAAGAAAGACTTCTAAAAATTCATTTGCTTTTGATTTGAACTTTGGGAATTTTAAAAGTAAAAAGAAAATATTTTTGTTCGAATTTTCGTTTGTTTTCTCTTTTTCTAAAGAAGAAAGAAAATATTTTTGGATTTTGAAAGTTTCCTCATAATTTTTGAAAGAGTGACTTTTAAGAAAATATTTTGGATTTCTGAGTTTTATTTATTTACAAAAGCACTTCTAAAGACAAACAAAAATATTTTGGACTTCAATTTTTTTTTTTCAAAATTTTTATTGACATTTACAATAGAAAGACTTCTAAAGAAGAAAAGAGTATTTTTGAATTTTTGTTTCTGATTTTTTTTGAATTTTTGTTTTTTTGGAAAAATACTTCAAAATGAAGGAAACTCGTTTTTTGGATTTTGATTTTTATTGATTTTTCTTTTTTCGCATGAAAGACATTAGAAAGAAGGAAACCATTTTTTTTTTTTTGAGTTTACAAACTACTTTTACTGTTTTTTTGAATTTTCTAAGGAAAGATTTCTAAAGAAGGAACTAAAGGAAAATATTTTTAGATTTTGAAAAATTAGGGTCGGAACCGATGAGGTTGGCCTACGTATCTCACATCCGGTGAGAATCAGACCCGCCTAGTTTGGTAGTTTTGACGGAACAGGAAAAACATGACTTATTTTGAAATGACTTTTCTTTTCCTATTTTCCAAAATTTTGGCAGAGTTTCAGGATATTTCAAATACCTACATCTCACTCTCTTTCTCTTTCTTCTTTTTTTTTTTTGATTTTTTTCCTTTGTCTCTCTTTTTTTTCATTATCTTTCCCTATTGTAGAAGTCAGTCAACATGCAAACCGAAACAGATAGATATGCAAGTAGCACGTAAGTGCATGAGGATGGTCTTTTAATTTGGGTACACCTGTCCTAGACGGACCCAACCCCTGTGTTGAGTCCGCAAAGTCAGATTCACGTGATGATAACAAGCTTTCCTACTAGGGATGCGGCATGAGGCTATGTTATTCTAGGTTTAAAAAACCTGAGTGTATTGTTCTAGACTTGGCTTACCCGAGCGGACAACTCGAGCCGGGGAGGGGGGGGGGGGCAGCGTACCGGGAATACAGAAGCTTCACCGGCTTTGCAACTTGTCCGAACCTCATCCTAAAATTGGGATATGACTCTAACAGAAAAGAAGTCACACGAAGTGCACACTTCCTAGATGATTTAGAAGACTCAGAGAGAAGAGGGTTTCGTAACAATTTATATACAATCCAAACCGTATCAAAGCTGTATAAAGCGGCAATTAGCACATTAGGCCCAAACATGTAAAAATCAGATAATAAATAAAGCCAAATATAACAGTTATTCTAAGCTCGAATTTTTGAACCTTGAACCAGAAGTTCTGGGTTCTTTTCCCCAGCAGAGTCGCCAGAGCTATCACACCTCCTTTTTACACACCCCGAGGGTATATATAAGGGAGTTTTTCTACTTTAAGTGACATTATTTGAAATAGGATTATTTATTTGATTTTTCTTCAGAGTCGCCAACTGGAATAGTTTTTTTTGGTGTCCCAAGTCACCGGTTTATTTTAAAATCCCAAATCGAGGAAATTTGACTTTCCTTTTGAAGTCTGCGAACCAGAATTTCTAAGTAAGGAATTTTGTTAACCAGAGAGAAGGTGCTAGGCATTCCCGGGTTCCGTGGTTCTAGCACGGTCGCTTAAACTATTATAATTGGCCTATTATCTGATTTATTACATATTTTAAGCCTGTGGTGCATTTTTAACTTATTAACTGCTTTTAATTATTTCAGAAAAATTCAAGGTTATTTAAAACACATAGTAAGCCACGCTACATGAAATGCACCCACGGTTCACGACACATTCCAATTAACCTTGTTGGAAATTAGAATCGGGTCACATGAAATGCACACCCGAATTTGTAACATGTTTATTTTTATTATTATTATTCAAAATTAGGGCAGGGTCACATGAAATGCACACCCGAGCCCTTTTAATCTAATTTGACGTAGTTCAGTCGAAGAATAGCAACCCAATCTCTATACCATGATAAAGTCATGGTCAGCTATAACCAATTCGAGTGACATGGAAGTAGATAACTATATGAAGAAACTCAAAACTGGAGATAATAATTGAATAGATCACATCATCAAATCGTCACATAACCAATTAACATTCAGCTAGAATAAAATGAGTAGAATCAAATGCAATGGCCATTAAATCCAATGCACAATATACAGCAAAGGCCGAATCTGATTTTTAAGAAACTATCCGTATGTCATCAAGCTTTTACACTCAATTTGCTGTCAATTACTAAGAGGAATTATCAAACAAACAGAGTCAATTACATGTCTTTATTGACTTTTTCCTCCTCCACAGAAAATACACGATAGAAAGATCCCTATGTAGCACGTTAAACACACATAAAACAACAACCCAAGAAGCTCAATTACACAAAGTTAGAACCAGTACTCTATCACTAGGAATTTCTAGTTATTTGGACGTTCTTTCAATTATAAAGGAATTTCACAAAGTCAAAACCAAATAATATCCAAACTACTAAAATATCATATTCATGACATCAAACTACTTTGGGCAACCAACAAATATAACACATTTAATTTCAATATTCAAGCCATTTATAAGATCAGGCAACAAGATAAAAGAGATTAGAGGAACAGGGCAAGAGTTAGACCTCAAATGTACAGCAACAAATCGTTCGGATCTCGCGGACCACGTACGAAGACCTCGACGAACAACCTCGCCTCCAACAGTACCTCAATCGCAATTTCAAAACAGATTGAATGGACGATATCGCTGTGCGTGGCTGTTCATGGTGGTCTCTTATGAAAATGGCGGATGGTCTGTTCCTTGAAGAGAAGGGACAGTTATGGTAGTTGTGGAGGAGTCACGGCTGGGCTGGTTGTTCGTTTTGGTTGAAGAAGAAACAGAATCGTGGAGGAGTGCGTGTTTTCCGGTGTTACAGCGGTGTATTTGCTGGTGCTTCAAGTGTCTAGCTCCTTGGTCGTTTTTGATTAGGAAGAAGCAATGGAATCTTGGCTTTCTTCGCTGAAGAAGAAGATCCAAACGATGGGGAAGGGTTTTTTTTGTTATAGCGGCGCTGCAGCTTTTTCTTTTTTAGGGCAACCTTTTCTCTTTCTTCATTTTTTGTCATTCTTTTAGCTGATTTAGGCGTTAGTCTATTTTTAGGTCTTTTTGCAACTTTTGGTTTTCCTTTGATTTTCAGAGAAAGGGCGGATGAAGGAAAACGGCGGATTCCATGGATTTTAGGCGTGTCAGTCAATTTAGGAATTAGGTACTATTATATAGGGGTAGGAATTAGGTTAGGGGTGTGGGCCTAGAAATTATGGGCTTGGTAGTTATAGACTAGGTCCACAAAATTAGGACTAAAAGTGGGTTGCTCGAGCCCAAGTTTTATTCTTTCCCCCGAACGGGACTAAAATACGACCTTCTTTATTAGTTAGTCCTACTTAAATAAAATAACTGTTAAAATAAGACTGACCATTAAAACAATACTATTTTTGGTATTTTTTCAAGATTAAAAATAACTACAAACCATTAATGAAATTATTTTTTGTAATTTTCGTTTTCTTGCAATAAAATAAAGTAAAAGAGTCAAAATTAATTAAAATAGCTATATTAGGCCTAAATTAAATATTTACGTGCTAAAATGTGAAAAATCTTGGGGAGGGTCAAAAATCACATGGCTACAATAACATGTACTTTTGGGGTGAGACTAGGGTGATTAACATTGTAAGGAGATTATTTTTGGATTTATTTTAATCATATGATAGCCGTATGTTATGTTTTGAAGTCAAGCGAGTTGTGGAACAAACGTTGGCAAAGGTCATCACAAGTTACATTCATAAATGTGCTGAAAATTAGGTCAAATATAGCTGAGATTTTCTCAATATATACTTGGAATTATGGGTCGTCTACCTACCAAATTGAAGATCTACGAGTCTAGTTTCTAACGCACTTAGTTGTTCATCGATGCGACATCGGAGTAGAGAGATATTCAAGTTTTCGTGAGACTACGCAAGCAGCTCCAATGGGACCAACAAAGTCGGTGTAAAACTCCAGCTTGTATTTAAGTGAATTCTATGTCATTTTAACTAATTTATTCTCGTCAAAAACAGTTCCTAAACCCTCCTAAATTCTCTTCAAGTGTTACTCCATGATTCTATGGTGAAAATCAAAGATAAAAGCATGATTGCAATGCTAGAAATCCTGTGGTGCTTGTTAGATCGTATTTCTTCATCTTGTGGCTGTTTTGGAGGGTTCTTCAAAGTGAAGTAACCTCAGGTTTCATGTTTTCCTTGTTGATTAAGGTAATAATCATTCCCTCCTTCATATATATTAGATTTTCAAGGCGAATTACAAGTGTTTACACACCAACTTGAACACCAAAAGTTGATTCAAGAAGAGAATACAACACCTATAGTGTTGTGGTGTCATTGGGGATAATCGTGGGCTGTGCTTGGCTGAAATTTCGTATTTTTTCTACTGACTAAGGTGAGTATAACATCCTACTACATGTGCTTGAAGTTTTTTGTGTGTTGGCTGCATTATTTGAGCAAACTACTACCAGAGGAGAGTTGAAATAGTTTGAGATGTTATAGTTTTTAATGGACTGTTTTGGAAAAGTTATTTCCATGAACATTAAATGGTTGGAAACCTTTGAAAATGACTTTTTTATGATGTTGTTTTTATAAAGTATTGTCTACATGCTGATCTTGTTGTTGGTACTGTGAATATGAAGGGAAAGGACAACATAAAAACTAGGAGATGAATAGGAGGTTAGAAGTCCTCCTATTGTACTTAATATCATGCTGGCTATGTTGTCAAGTTAATGAATGAATGACTTTGGGGTTAAAGGGTTCAAAAGAGATTCAATCTGAGCTTGCCGTTTGTCGTGTTAAATAGTAGTTTCGTTGGTGATATTTGTGCACTTGTTGTTGTGTAGCCTGATTTGTGTTGTGATGCTGAAAGTATATAGGTGAAGGTTGTATGGGTTCGTGCTGGTTGATGGACTTGGAAAGGAAGGAAAACATGGGAAATGTTGCCCGTTTTAATATAAAATAAGCTTGTCATTCATTGTATGATAGTTGCATCATTCGTAGCTTAACGTAGTATTATTATCATTGTTATAGATTAAAGTGCCACAAGACGAGTTTAACGTGTTCATTCGACAGACAGTGATAAGGTATGTTAAGGCTATCCCTTATTTCCTTATGGCATGATCCATATGATACAAATGAAACGAGCAAACACACAACTTTCACAAATGACTCTATTCTTAGAAGTACTAGGGGTGCCTATATTTTTGATTACCCATGTGTACCATTATTATATCGTCTGTTCATAGGTCTCAGGAAATACGTAAGTTGATAAATTTTACTTCATGCTATTAAACGAAGGCATATTGATCTTATGACATTTCGAAGATCTTTTGACTTAATTCATTATGCATTTCATTCATTTATACATGTACATTAACCTATGACCAGATGGTATTATATACGTTTATATTATATGTATATGGGGTATGGGAAAGGTTATGACGTTATATACGTACCACCACCTGATTAGCCGGTATACGTTGATGATTTCACCCACTGAGGCTGATATGATATGATGGGATACCCAAAGAGGCTTGAGGATGTTATACTCATATACCTATGCATGATATGAAATTTATACGCATATACACGACACTATAAAGGTTTCATGATTCATTGAGCTATTCAAACTTATAGGTTGAGTCCTTTACTCCATGTTTCTTTCATGTTTTTTATATATTGCTTTTCATGCCTTACATGCTCGGTTCTTTATTTGTACTGACATTCCTTTTGCCCGGGGACGCTGCATTTCATGCCCGCATGTTCTGATAGATAGGCTGACAATCCTCCTAGTAGGCTATAAACTCGGCGAGGTATTTGTCCACTCCACTTGCTCCGAAGTTGCCTTTTTGGTTAGTGTGCTTTGGACATGTATTGATTAGTATGGTGGGGCCCTGTCCTGGCCATTATGATGTTTATGTACTTTTAGAGGCTTGAAGACATATGTCATGCATATGGATGATTATATGGCCTTTTCGGCCTATGTTTTGAGTGTACAAATGATCATTTCGGTCTTATAGGCTCGTATGTCACATGTATAAGTTTGTATACCATGTTGAGTCATCCTATGTAGAGTATTCTCTTATGTTTAGATCTGGTTGTCTCATGGCCATTCCGGCTCATTGACTTTCGATTGTATGATAAGAAGGATACGCTACGTGGTACTTGCTTGAGTAAGGCACCGGGTGACCGTTGCGGCCCTTCGGTTTGGGTCGTGACATTTCATTTGTAATTGTGCAGCTCGCAAATAAAAATAAGAATTCACAATTGTGAAGGACCTTCTAAGTCACAGATGTCGCAAATGCGACAGGCAGGTCGCAATTGCGTACAATGCAATCGCGATCCAAGCTTCATAATTGGTGAAGCACCCCCCCCCCCCTTTCCCAAAACTTGCAAATGTAAGGTGACATCTGCAAATGGACCTCGCAAATGCAAATTGTTGTTCGCAATTGCGACAACAACAACACCATCAATGGACAACTTTTCAATATTATCTGAAATTATCCGAAACTCGCTCGAGCCACTTGGGACCCGGTCCAAACATCCAAACAAGTATAGAAACCTAACAAAAAATTTCTCATAAGCTCAAAACATCAAAACAACATAAAATATGAATAAAGCATCAAAACTCAAGAATCTTAAATGTTTATAACTCAAATTTCTAACTTTCGGCTAGAAGTGCCTAAATGACCTCGGGTCACCCAGGACCAAAATCAAACATATATACAAGCCTAAAATAAAAATACGAAGGTAAAGACCATCAAATCACCAATTCAGAATCGTTTACACAAAGGTCAAACACTGGTCAACATCAACAACTTAAAGTTTCCAAGTGAGAATTTTTCTTCTAAAACACTCATGAGCCTCACAGAAATTAAAACCAACCATGCACGCAAGTCACAAACCATCAAATGGACCTTCTCGAATCATAAAACAAAGTGTTAAACCGTTCAAGTCATTACATTCTCCCTCACTTAAACATATATTTGTCCTTAAATGTGCTAAAAGTCATTCCAAAATCGTCAAATAGCTGAATACACTCATCATACGCTCCCATGAGTGATCTCATGCCATCCCATGTATACCAAACTAATAACACATCTCAATTGATATTGTTCTCTCTCAGCCGCTACTTGTAAACCTTTAAACTCAACTTCAATGTCCAGAACTTCTTTCCATAGACCGATTATCACCAGTTCCTCTACTTTATCAACCTCATTAACAGATAACAAGCCATTAATGAACCATCAAAGTCCAAACACATGATACATCACATATTATTCACATATTTAGCCCCACATCTTGGTCCTAACACTGCTCGTAGCCAAATTCATTACCAGTCAAATGCCCCAAGTCAGTAGATTCTCCTTTTAATCCTTCAGAGTACTACTAATGATAAAAGAAACTTGTAGAAACTTATAATCACTCATCATATCAACAATTCTTGGAGTCCTCACTTCTGACAAGGCACAAATTCTTAGTATTTCTTCCAAACATACTCTATCCAAATTCAATCGCGTTAATTCCAGGTCCAATAACCTTTTCTCACCCAGTACAAATTGATCGACTAACAAGTCACACCAGATCCTAAATAAAACCTCATACGACTCGGTTCTCACACCACACAATTAATAACTCAAATATGATAGATAATAGTAAGAGGATAAAATAAGAGATTTAGCAAGCAAGCTTAATAGATAAAGAAAACAAAATATAACCTCACGAACCATTTCCACAAAGGAGAAACATCATAAATGGATTAAGCACAAGGAATCATATCCTAACATAATATCGTTGTGGCGGAAACCCATTCTAACATAATAATGGTGCGACGCGCGACCCGATCCAATCATATTAATATGCATGGGAGCACTCATGGAGCAAAAACATATTCACTACACATAAGCATCAACATCAAGTATGGAAGAGTGAATAAATATAACTCTAGGGTGACGAATATGCACGATACGCTACGGCAATAGGTAAGCACGACTAAGGGGATACAAGGCCTGAATATGACCACAAAATGCGTGTGAATAATCAAGCAGTCTCACAATTTAGCATAGCATAAGAGGGAACCATATGAAACATGCTCGGGTATGAATAAGGCTAATTCTATTCGATGACACCCATAGTAAATGTTGCACTGAGTAAGCATTTCCAGTCCAGTGTAGAATATACATTCATTTTAGGTCTACCAATTGGCCCCATATCGATTCAAGCCATTCTAAAATAGGAAAATAATCTTTCAAAAGTCTACAGTGACTCTATCCATGACACATACAATTAGTTGTCTAACCATTAACATACTTTCATAGTCCGCAACCAAGGGATAGTCCGCCTCAAAGAAAATCTTTTCCCTAAACCTCAAGAATACAAAAATCTCCATATCCGCTCTCTATCTCTCCCACTTAATGACTGCCATGTCACACATAACCAATCACCTCATGAGAATTATTCCCATCAATCTTCCATGTCGAGCAAATAAAATCTGAATAACAACAGTTGCCAACAACCCAATTTCTGTCGTACTTAGTCAAGCATCCGCAATTTGATACACAATACATCTTCTACAACACACCCATCTCGACGATACAGGAAAATACTATTATTCTCTTAAACATCTGAAAATTCTCGTGCTGTCTAAAATGCACAACCTTCCTTTCAAAGCTGGACCGCAACTTGTCCATTCAATCCCAAATCCCACACGGCTCACTGTAGCTGCTATGATATTTTAGGAAAATATAAGAATCTTTCTATTAACTCTGAATCACAAGTAGGATAGTCTCCCTCATAAGCACTACATTGACCAGAAACATGTAACTTAGCTCAATTCATGAAACCTTCACAATTTGCGATAAACTATTCATGCCCGTAAACTCTTCGAATCCTTTTGAACATAAGAAATCCATCAAAACTGAATATCTCTAAGTTAACCAAGTCTCATAGGCTTCCAAACCCAAAAGTCCAACCGTAAAAGTGTTTGAAATACCCGATTATACAAAAAAAATCGATTAATATTATTACCATGCTGGCCCAAGCTGCCGCTGTTTGACCCACCTTCTTCAAATTACTCAAGATTATATTAATTATGATACAGAAATGCTCCAAGTCCTCATTATAATTTTGTATTGATATAATCTGTGAAGCAAAGAAAACACCAAGTCAATCCTTACGCATCACATCCTGAAGCTCAAACCCACTTGAACCACATTCCGAAAGTCAACCATTCTACTCAGTAACAATACGCAACCGAATAATGACGAACAATTTGTGCCCCCTAGCACATCATCCCATTCAGAAGAAGTAACCTTGCCTATAGACAACCGAGTGAATATTTTCCAATTCTATACTATTGTCACGACCTTAGTTCTACCTTCGTGAACCATCGTGACGACACCTAGTCTCTACAACTAGGTAAGCCTAATATTTGCGGAAAAAGGAATAGAAACATAAAAGCTATCGACTAATAAGTAAATTTAAACAAGGAAATGAGATGCCGCTTGGCATATAAAATAATCACTTTCGAACAGTAGATAAACTCTCCCAATACCCGGAATGTCATAAGTCACAATCTAAAGAATGAAACAGTACTCCCATACTCCAGTGTCTAAAAAAGAAGAAAATACAAGAAGGGTGGACATGGGGTGGAATAGATAGGGACTTCGAGGTTTGCAGACGGGGAAGATATACATTGAAGTCTCTACAGTCGCTTCGTCTCACTGGTAATGGAACATATGTGAGGTACCTGGATCTGCACACGAAAAAATATGTGCAAGGAAGGGCATGAGTACACCACAACGGTACCTAGTAAGTGCCAAGCCTAACCTCGGTCCAGTAATGATGAGACCTGGTCAGGGCCCTACTGGTATATATATATATATAATAAAATAATTCATAATGAAATATCGCAATAAAGATAAATACTAAAATTTAACGAGAATGAAATCACAAAAAAAACAACAGCTCAGGACACAAAGATAACGACGGGGGATCTCCCAAGATACCATTCCGTATTCCCAAATGTAAATGTGCAGGGGGGTCTACTGGAATACCGTTTTGTATTCCCAAACGTAAATGTATAGGGGGATCTACCAGAATACCATTTCGTAGTCCCATACGTAAATGTCCAGGGGAGATCTACCGGAATACCGTTCTGTAGTCCCAAAGTAAATATGCATAACAGGGGGTTCTAGCGAAATACAGTTCCGTAGTCCCAAAGTAAATATGCAGCTCAACCAATAGAAATAAAAGTTATAACAAGAAAACCACAATTTAGGCTAAGTCCGAGTCAAGGAAGAACAAGAAATTTCACTAAACATGCTACAGAGAGTTCAAATAGGCAGTTAAGGCACGTAGGCATGCTTTTCTAAACTAAACAAGATAATTACATAGGCTAGTGTAGCTCAATTTAGGGAAAACAGATATTTTACTTAATGAAAACAGAGCTTTTTTAACAAATAGCCCGTGTACGCACTCATCACCTCACGTACACGGCGCTAATATATGAAATAGTACCAAATCCTAAGAAGAGTTCCCCCACACAAGGTTAGGCAAGCCACTTAGCTCGAACCAAGCTCAAATCAATCCGAAATAATGCTCTTTCTATGAATATCCGGCTCCGGATGGCCCAAATCTTGACAAATCATTTAAATAACGTAAATATAGCTACAAACAACTAATTTAGCTAATGAAATCAAAGCTAGGGCAAGAAAATAGAAAAATGCCCAAAAATCCTCCTCGGGCCCACGTCTCGAAATCGGGTAAATGTCACAAATTATGAACACCCGTTCGCTCATGAGTTCACTCATACCAAAGGAATCCAAATTCAATGTCAAAACACCACTCAAAACTCAAAAATTCGATTGGGAACTTTACCAACTTTCACACTCAAATTCCTTGATTAAATAAAGAAAACAATAATAGATTAATGAAATATAACCAAATTTGAGTAAGGAATCGTTACCCACAAGCTTCCTTCGAAAAACCCTCGAAATTTTGCCTCAATCCGAGCTCTCTAGGTCCAAAAATGGAGAATGAATCATACCCTCGATTTCCTCTCTTTTCTGTCAGCTAAATCGCATCTGCGCCCATTGCTGCACCTGCGGTACCGATTCTGCGGCTATAGCTCCGCACATGAGGAATTTCATTAACTTCCCAAGCTCCGCACCTACGCACAAATATCCACATCTCCTGTTGCGCTTCTGCGCTCAAATGTCTGCTTCTGCGACCCGCCACCGCTTCTGTGATTCCCTATTCGCAAGAGCGAGTCCGCTCTGTGGTGCCTTCACCGCACCTGCGACCACTAGCTACCCAGACCAGGGCTGCATCAGCGATCTGATCCTTGCTTCTGCGAGGCCGCACCTGTGGACCTTCTACCACAAGTGCGAAAACACCAGATGACTGATAGCTTCAGCGACAACTCAACTTCAATATTTGATCCGTTAAACACCAACTCACCCGAGGCCCCTGTAACCTCAATCAAACATACCAACCAATCCTAAAATACCATAAGAACTTAGTTGAGCCCTTAAATCACATCAAACAACGCTAAAAACACAAATCATCCTCCAATCAAAACTTAATCAACTTGAAACTTCAAATTTCCACAACCGATGTCGAAACCTATTAAACCACGTCCGATTGACCCCAAATTTTGCAGACAAGTCATAATTCACACTACGGACCTATTCCAACTTCCGAAATTAGATTCTGACCCCGATATAAAAAATTCCACTACCGGTCTTAATCTCCAAAAAATCGACTTTTGCCATTTCAAGCCTAAATGAGCTACGGACCTCCAAAACACAATTCGGTCACACCCCTAAGCCCAAAATTACCCAACAAAGCTAACGGAACCAATGGAACTCCATTACAGAGTCGTCTTCACACAGTTCCGACTATATTCCAAATCCTAAGACTTAGGCCTTCGTTTAGGGACTAAGTGCCCCAAAACACTCCTAAACCCAAAATGAAATCTCCCGGCAAATCACAATAGCAGAAAAAGATACGGGGGAAGCAGTTAATAGGGAATCGGGGCTCTAACTCTCAAAATGACCGGTTGGGTCGTTACAACTATGACCACAATGAATGTCGAACCAGAGTTATTCAGTAATCCCCATGAATTATTAGTGCATAGCACATCACATATCTAATGAATCTCTATCCAAGACAACCTAGATGCCACTCTACTCAAGTGACGACGAGTCCACAGTTGTAACTCAACCCAGAAGCAATAACAACACATGCCTGCATGAAGTAATCATGGATGGCAAGCTCCCCTACTAGGACTAAAGCCATAATACATCATCCGAGAACACCCGTTAACCTCATAAGGAAAATCATACAACCTCGAACCTTATTACAAAGATAATCCACCCGTTAAACCTTAACGTAGTATTTGGTTACGACTTAACCATGCTTACAACTTCTATATGATCAATTGCTTCTCTTGAGTTTATTGTCTTCAACTAGGTGCAAGAATCTGGTTCATCCCACTAATAAACTATTGAAGATCTACCAATGCATCTGTACCTTAAGACTACACCACACTCTAAATTGATAATCAAATGCCATATCTCGTAGCATCACAAGCAAATGCCTCGTTATAGCAAAGCTCTCCAAGCGCAGTCCTTTGACGCATAATGCTTATTCCATAGCTGATCCGACGCTCCTCTACTACATCCACACAAACTTTCGGTACTCAACAAATAATGTGCTCTCAACGCATATGAACTAATAGAGAGAAATCAAATTTTGGGCTTCAAGCTGAATCAAGGCCACATGATAAGGAATGAAAGAATGTGAAGTTTTTCTAGATGTCCTATAGCCTCTGAAAGATAAGTATGGACGTCATCATACTGATCCGCAAGACTCTACTAGACACTTAAACATGCCTCATAAAACCTATGAATCTAGAGCTCTGATTTCAACTTGTCATGACAGAAAATCTCACCAAGTCATGATGGAAGCCAACCCAACTTGCTAGGTAAGCCAACTAATATAAATTACCATAAAATCGAATATCATCAATAAATAAATAAGAATATAAAAAATAACTCTACTAACTGATGGTACAAGTCATGAGTGACTAAGATTTAAATTACAACGTGGATAAAAAGAATTATGTCATCTGTTTAGAAGTTATATAAAAAAAATACAAATTATATACTACCATGAACAAGATGATAGTAGATAGTTAGGACGCTATAGTCTTCAATGCTCATCTTTGAACTCCGCAGCTGCTTAGCTTAACATCCGCATGCAAGGTGCAGAAGTGTAGTATGAGTACAACCGACCCCATGTACTCATAAGTATCTTGACTAATCTCAGTGAATTAGTGGCGAGGTTTTAAGTCAAAAGATACTCACATAATATATGTGTCACAACCCAAAATCCAACTAGTCGTGATGGAACCTAACCCCAACCCGCTAGGTAAGCCAATTTAACAATAATCCAACTTCAAATGAGATTTACTGAGAAAATAAATAATGATAATATATCTGAACTTGTATACAAGGAATTCCCAAGGACTGGTAGCACAAATCATGAGCTTTTAAGATTTAGAGTTTATAAAGCGGGTATGAAATAAATACATCAACTATTTGAAATATACATAAACAGATTAATCATTCTACAGCTACCAAGAATAAGAGGTATCTATGACCAGAACACAGGTACATCTTCAATTCCAGCTCCCGCCTTACACAACAACATCAGCATCCAAAATTTACACGCAAGGTGCAGAAGTATAGCATGAGTAAAACCGACCGCATGTACTCAATAAGTAACAAACCTAACCTTAGATTGAAAGTAGTGACGGGCTTGGACAACAGTAGGAGTCCGACACCAACAACCAAGAACAACTCGTAACAGTATAATGAAAACAGTACAAGTGATACTTAATATGATACTCAACTCGTTCATATATGGAAAATAGGCATGCTTTTCGGGTATAATAGTAGAACCCAAAATTTTTATCGAAATCACCCAAATGTGAGTATATCAAAAAACTGTGATTTTTTTTCCAAAAACTTCCAATAACAGATAGGATGTTTCATTATCAAACGACATGAGGAAAGCAGATCTCTATGTCTACATGTCAATGTGCATGTGAAGTCATTAATGTCACAATACCGTACACCATGAGGAAATGCATCTCTATGTCTACGTGCCAAGTATGCTTGTCAAGTGCAATGCATCACAGTGAAAAACTCATGTGCCCATGCTCTCGGAGCAGTCAACCACACTCAGCACGCTCAATTACTTAGTCATCCCAGTCACTCTGTCCTCCTAGACATTCAGCCCTCCTAATCACTCGGCACTCGCACTCAATAGGTACATGCGCTCACTGCTAGTATGTCAGACTCCGGAGAGCCGGATCCTGCTCAAGCGCTAATATAAGCCAATCATGGCATGAATCGATAAATCCTGCTGCGGCGTGCAGTCCGATCCCAAAATATCACTCACAATAAGGCCCTCAGCCTCACTTAGTCATCATCCTCTCCAGTCTCTCGGCCTCACAAATCACATCCCAATCAGCCCAAACAACAATAATATGATGTGAGACAAATGATAATAGAGACTGAGATATGATATGCAATGAATAAGTACGACTGAGTATGTAATTGCAATTTAAGAAAATAACTCAATAACAAAAATGACTTATGTGGGTTCCAACAGAATAATCTTATAGCCTAAATATGGTATCTAACATGGATCACAGTTCAATTACTCTAGCACGTAGAAATTTCATGGATAGAAACAAGATTTGGTAACTACAGAGTACCACAGAATCAACCGAGTCATATTTGACATGGTGCACGCCCACACGCCCATCACCTAGCATGTGCATCACCTTAACACCAAATACATAACACGTAAGTTCAAGGATTCATTCCCTCAGGACCAAGTTTACAATTTTTACTTACCTCGAACAAGTTGAATCAATACCGAGCAAGCCAAACAATACTCTAGAAATGACATCCCACACGTCTCAACTGCCGGACAACTCTAAACTAGCCAAAAGCAACTCAAATACCTCATATAATGCCTAAAACCCAATTGATAAAGGTTGAGTCTCTAATCAAAAACCCCAAAGTCAACCAAAAAAGTCAAACCAGGACCAACATACAACAAAACTCACAAAATCCGACAACCCATTCAAGTACGAGTCTAACCATACTAGTTTCACTCAAATTTGACTCTGAATCGATGTTCAAAACTCAAAATTCACTTTATGAAATTTTAGACAAAACTCCCCAATTTCTCTCTTAAAATCATAAATTAAATGCCAAAAAAGAAGATAGATTCATGAAATACAATGAAAACCATATAGAGAACACTTATCCCAATCCATATGGTGAAAATCACCTTAAAAATCGTCTCAATCTGAGCTCCATAGATCCAAATAGGCTAAAATGGCCAAAACCTCCGAAAAAGAGTTCTTTAATTCACTGAACAGACATACCCTTCGCGATCACGGGATATCCTTCGCGATCGTGAAGAAAAAACTCCACTACCTCTAAAAATATCTTACACGTTCGCGGCATAGGCCTTGCGAACGCTATGCACAACATCTCCAACCTTACACGAACACATCTTCTACTTCGCAAACGCGAAGACATTTTCCCCAATCCCCAGCTTCTCATCTCAACTCAATGCGAACACAAGCATAAGGACACAAACATGATGCTCAGGCCTCACCAAGATGCGCGAACGCAATAACATAGTCGCGAACACTATGAAAGAAAAGGTTGGATCCCACAATTCACTACCCGATCGCGACCCAATCTTCGCGATCGCGACCCAATCTTCACGATCGCAAAGAAGGTCTGAAACACCAGAAATCAACAATGCCAAAGAACATGGAAATGATCCGAAACTCATCCGAAACTCACCCGATCCCCTCGGGACCCCGTCCGAATATACCAACAAGTCCCATAACATAACACGTACCTACTAGAGGCCTCAAATCACACATAACAACATCAAAACCATGAATCGTACCTCAAATTGAACTTATTGAACTTTTGAACTTTCAACTTTAAAATCTAGTGTCGAACCATATTGAATCAACTCGGAATAAACTAAAATTTTGCACATAAGTCCCAAATGACAAAACGAAGCTATTCCAATTTTCAGAACCATAATCAAACCCGATATCATCAAATTCAACTCACGGTCAAACTTATGAACATTCCAAACCTTTAAATTTTTAAATTTTGCCAAATAGTACTGAAACCTTCTAGAAATATCCAAATACAAATCTGGTCCAAAATCACCATCCGGACCTAACGGAACCATCGAAACTCCGGTACTAGGTCAAATACTAAAAATTCAAACATGATCAACTCTTCCATCTTAAAGCTTCAAACAGGAGATTCATTCTTCCTAACTAATTCTGAAACACTTGAAAACCAAAACCGACCATTCACACAAGTTATAATACATCATATCAAGCTAATCAAGACTTCAAACGGCTGAATGAAATGCAAATGCTCAAAATGGCCAGTTGGGTCGGTACAATATGTGCAGTTTATAAGCATAGAAAATGTCAAAAAATAACCACACGACAAGATGAAAAATAATAATTGTATTGACGATAAGGTACACATTAACGTAAAGAGTTAAAAACATGTTATTCTAATTAACTCGGCCAAAAACATATAGAAATACACCAAAGCCATGTACATAAGAAGATATACACCTAGTAGCACTAACTCAAATACTTATATATGAATGTGGAGTGTCTTTTCATGAATAAGGTCAAGTTTCATTAATTACCTATTACCATTATACGAATGCCCTTGCATGAGCTCATTGTCAGTGTCCGGAACCAAAATGTTTATTTTTTGGACTCAAAGCACCAAAATAGGTGAAAAAATTACTGGTGACCATTTTATATATAACGCATGAAATACATGCGCTATACCTTAACGACACGTTTGACAGTTAAGGTATAACTCATGAATTACATGCGTTATACCTGTTAATTGACTGACCTACAATAATTGGTGGGTATAACATATAAATTAAATGCTATATATATATATATATATATATATATATATATATATATATATATATATATAAAGAGAGAGAGAGAGAGAGAGACAGAGAGAGAGAGAGAGAGAGAGAGAGAGAGAGAGAGAGAGAGAGAGAGAGAGAGAGAGNGACTACACAATGGACTGAAAGTAGTGACGAGCGGATATAGTTCAATTACAGAAATTTCAACAAAGGAAGATAAGCATGCTTTCAAGTTCGACAGTTAAGGCCAAAACGGTTAATTCATGTCATGTTCAATTGAAACAGGATATATAATCTCTCAAAAATTACATGACAGTGATATATGCCAACTGAAGTACAATAGTAATAAAATCAAGTGCATAATCTTATAGCAACAGTCGCTCAGTCCTCCCATTCACTCCAACCTTACAGTCACTCATTCCTCACAGTCTCTCATTCCTTTCAGTCGCTCGGCACTCGCACTCAGTAGGTACATACGCTCACTAGGGGTGTGTATAGACTCCAAAGGGGCTCCTTCATCCCAAGCGTTATAACAAACCAATCATGGCATATATTAATGAAACATGATGCGGCGTGCATCCCAATCCCATAAATACCCTCACAATCAGTCTAGCCCTCGGCCTCACTCGTTCATCAGCCTCTCTAATCTCTTGGGCTCTCAATAATCATGATAATCAAACCAAACAACGATGATATAATGCATCAATAAAGAACAATAAGACTGAGATATAATATGCAAGTAAAACTGTGGCTGAGTACCAAACAGCAGTTTAGCAGATAATTTAATATGTAACACGAGCTCGGTGAGTCCCTATAGTGCCAACACATAGCCTAAACATGATTTCTAGCAAGATTTGCAGCTCAATTTCTATAATACATGGAGAATATATCGATAACAACATATTATTGACCTATACAATTCCATGGACTTGACCAAGTCAAAATTCCTACGGTGCACGCCCACACAACCGTCAACTAGCATGTGCGTCACCTCAACACCAATCACATGAAACATAATATGGGATTTCATACCCTCAGAACCAAATTTAGAACTGTTACTTACCTCAACCCGTGCAAATCCCTACTCCAACACGACCTTGCCTCACGAATCGGCCTCCCAATGTCCCAAATCTATCCGCAAACAGTTCGATACAATCAACACGAGCTAAAGGAATTAATTCCATAAGAAAATTCTAAGTTATTAATCAAAAGTCAAATGTCGACTCAAAAGCTGGCACCCGGTCTCACATCTTGAAATCTAATAAAGGTCACGAAACCCGAAATACCATTCAACTACGAGTTCAACCATGCCAATTTTACCAAAATCCGACACCAAATCGTCACTTAAATCCCTAAATTAAACTCTCCAAATCCCTATCCTCAAACTCCCAAATTCTACCTTAAATACACACAAACTAGGTGAGAAACTAAATGGGGAAACAAGATTATCGAATAAAAATGAGCACAAGTGACTTACCTCAAGAAACTCCTCGAAAATCCTCTCAAGGATTGCCTAATCCAGAGCTTGAAATGTTCAAAATGAAGAAAAATATGGAACCCTCATTTTTAATACACTGCCCAGGCCTTCTCGTACCTGCGGCCACTTAACCGCTTCTGCGGTGTCGCAGAAGCCACCCTTCGCCCACTACTGCAGTTTATTCCGCTCCTGCAATCCATGATTCCGCTCCTGTGAACTCGCTTCTGCGAGCCACAAAGCCGCTTCTACGGACCCAACTCCCATTTCCATTTTTGCTTTTGTGCTCTTATCTCCGTATCTACAGCCACGCAGGTTCGGTAATTACCTCGCACATGTGACCACTGCACACTCCCATCCAAAATCTTATCTGCGCAACACAGCTTGCATCTGCGAGCAAAGCTCCGCAGGTGCGATTACACCAACAGAATCCCAGCTTTAGCAATCATCCAAACTCCAAATTCGATCTGTTAACCATCCGAACTCCACCCGAGGCCCCCGGGACCTCAATCAATTATACTAACAAGTATTAAACTATGGTACGAACTTAGTCGAGCCCTCAAATCACATCAAATAATGCTAAAACCACGAATCGTGCACAGATTTAAGCCAAATGAACTTTTGAACTTCTAACTTTTACATTCGATGCCGAAACCTATCAAGTCACGTCCGATTAACCCCAAATTTCGCACACAAGTCACAAATGACACCACAGACCTACTCCAACTCTCGGAACCCCAATCCGAGCCCGGTAACCACAAAGTCCACTCCAGGTCAAACTTCCAAATTTCAAACATTCGCCATTTCAAGCCTAATTCAACTACAGACCTCCAAATCACAATCCGGACACACTCCTAAGTCCAAAAATCATCCAACGGAGCTAACGGAACCATCAATACTCCAATCCAGAGCCGTTTACTCACAAGTCAACATCCAACCAACCTTTTCAACTTAAGCTTTCAACCTTGAGACTAAGTGTCTCAACTTATTCTGAAACCTCCCAGGACCCGAACCAACTACCCCGGCAAGTCACATAACAATCGTAAAGCATAAAATGAGCAGTGACTGGGGGAACAGGACTACAACTCTCAAAACGACCGGCTGGGTCGTTACAAATATACTAGTCCAACATAATATGCTGGATGTTCATACATAGGTGCTCCAATCTCTAGTATATTATACTGAAACTTTCCGTGTGTTGGAGTTCCATCATAATATGCTGGAAGTTCATACACAGGTGTGCCCTTATCTCCAGTATATTATGCTGGAACTTTTCGTGTTGCAGCAAAATAGTGGTTATTTTTTCAATGGCTTTGCGAACGCTGGCTATTTTTAATTATCAGTTTGAAAACTGGCTAGGCCATGCCATTTTCACCTATTTGTACTAGGGTATATAAAGCCCCATTCTTTATCTTTAAAATATAACCCCTTATTTCTCTCGTCTTTACTACGTATTATTTTGATTGCGAAGCTTTCATCAAAAGATTCATTGTTTCTTCAAAAGTTTCACCGTTTAATATTTGCAAACAAGAATTAATCTCATTTGAAGTTGGATTATGGTTTAGAATTTGTATTTTTATGTTTGGACACGTTACCTTAAATATTAAGTTTTAAAAGTTTTACACGTGACTAATATTAGAAATTATATTTAAGAGATTTAACATTACTTCTTATTCTCTATAATATTTATTTTTTAATCATAGAATATAATTATTTAATTATCATATATGACATAACGAGTAACCAAATCGAAAAGAGAAAAAGCAAACTATAAACCAAACTTATTTTGGTTCGAATTTGATTGTATTTTTTAAAAATCGAAAAATAAAATTTTAAACCGAACAATACAAACCAAATCGAAAAATCGAATGCACACTCCTATTTATCATCTCTTCAAAAGTGCTTCGCCGCTTTGGCATGATCAGAATTATATGGGAAGAGTCGGTCAAATTATTATCGGCTGAAAAGGTGAACATCACAGAAGTAGAGTGAAGCTTCAGTCAATTGACGTGAAGATATGTATGGGAGAGAGAATTGGGAATGGAAAAAGGGCGATTTTGTCGTATTAGCTATTGCTCCCTACATTTTAGTTTATACGTTATTTACTTATTAATCATTTTAAAAAGTTAATACAAATCTATTTTTACAAATAATTAACTCTATATCTATTCAATCACTAATGAGAAATTTACTTTATCCGTTGTCCCCGAATGGACAATGAGAAATTTGTGTAACCATATTGTTTACCCTAAAATAATTGTATTTATACTGTGGTTTTAAGAACACGTGATTTGCTAGCACAAATGGAGAGAAAACGTAAATTGACAATGAAATTAAGTGCAAATGTAAATAAAACAAATCAAATGAAATGTATAGCTTTGATTCTTGAGCTAGGTTGCCCTCGAATCAAGTGAATATTTGTCAGAAAGTATGAGCAAAGTAACAGGAATATTGAGAGCTTAAGAGAGAGAGAGAGAGAGAGAGAGAGAGAGAGAGAGCATTTATTAAACGCATTATACCCTCCAATTATTGTACCTCTCGCACAAAATATTTGCTTACTTAAGGAGCTTCATTCCTTCTTAAAAAAATCATTCCAAAAAACTCATTCTTCAGCATCCTTTGTATTTTTCTTACTCATTCCGAAATATTTGTTTACTTAAGTTTTTCTGCACTTTGTCGTAATGTCTAAAGAATAAAAAATTAGGGTTGCATTATATTGGGGGTGGGGGGTGGTGGGGGGAGGGGTGGGGATGGGAGTAGGGTTATCGTTGAGAATAACTCAGTACACTATAGTTGTTCTCCACAGTGTATTGTTAAGTTGCCACTCACATTGGAGTATGATAGGTTGGTATCTTTGATATGTAAAAGAATGAGTGTGAGCAAATGTTTGGTTAATATTAATATAACCGAAATATATCCATATTCGCTTACTCCACAAGGGGTTGCTTATTATGCTGAGTTTAATATCGAAAAGATGAAACTCTAAAAGATTTTTTGAGGACTCCGGATGAACACCGGGTACTTCTTGTGATAAAAATGCTTGGAATATACGTCAAGTCTGAAGTCGTCTGCAATATTGAGGTTCCCGTAAAATAGGGATAACCCTCAATCATCTGGTGGTATTTTTTGAGCAGCTTCATCCAAACAGGTTCCGCTAGAAAGGGTTTTTTCTAGATCTAAACTTATCTCCTAAGGCAAATGAGGAACAAGGACATAATTTCTCCCTAAGTTTACGTAATTCACACGCCGAGTGGTAAATTTCAATTTTCCTTGCTCTAGTATATATTTTTTTATGTATCATATTCGTACTAACACTCATATCTTCCAAAGGGGGTACCGGCCAGATAGAATTTTACAAGTTATGAACCAACCAACAAGTAGAATATGCCCAATTTTGGTGGTTTGGATCATGATGGTCCATCCACGAGTCATCGACAACTCGATAATGTGCATCATGGGTTATCAACCGATTATGAATTGTAAGTTTAGAGATAAAGTTAATATATAATGTTGGGTTGAATTTAAAAAACTCATTATTTTATTGGTTGTGTAGGGAAAACGAGCAACATGAAGGTCTTGTCCTTACTCAGTTGCCTGAAGATGATATATTCAATTAGGTTCTGGTAGATGAACAGAGTTAGGAAGATGATAGTGATTATGACAACAATGTTGATGAGTTTGGAATACTCCCTTTCTTGATGGGGGTGACGATGATGAGGAAACACACTTTGTTGATAATAATGAGAATGAGCAACTTGATTTGACGAGGAATCATGATGCCACCAATGATCATACTCCATATATCCAGAGTCCACCTATAGTTAGACCTAGAGTGTACGAGTCTCATATGCCCTTTCATTCAATGGAGATTCCCTACCTTGATCAGTAGCCTAGTATGCCAGATGTCGATGCCCTCATAAGGGATCTTGATGACATTCGTACAGCAACATGGGATGAATTTTGACCAACGGAGCCGTCAAAGAATATGCTTTTTGCTGATAAAGCGTGCCTTAGTAGGGCGATGCAAATTAATAGCATAAAACACTATCGTGAGATCGAGGGTCATGAGTCAACCCTGCAAGTATAGAAGGTTATTTTTCATAGATGGTTTCAAGGTTGTAAGTGGATGTTGTGTGTGAGAAAGTTGAAAACGAATATGTGGATGGCGGGGAATTAAATTAGCAACCACACTTGTGATATGGACACATTCAATGGAAATGATTTTAACTTGGATGTTGACTTGATTTCTCTTGTCTTGATTCCACACTTTCAATCATCCATAAGGGACAAGATTAAAGAGTGCATAACATCTGTCCACTAGGTATATGGCTGTACCATTACCAAAAGAAAGGAATTTCTCGGGCGTAACCGTGCATTTGAGATTGTTTATGGTAATTGGGATAAGTTATTTGCCTTTCTACCTAGGTACATGGCTGCTTTGCAACACTTTAACCCAGGACTGTAGTTGAATGGAAGTTTGAGCAGAGTCCATGAATACCATAATACATATTCAGATATGTGTTCTGGGTATTTAAACCAACCATTAATGGTTTTGTGCACTGTTAACCGGTAATCTCTATAGACGACGCACATGTCTATGAAAAGAATGATATTAAGATGTTGATTGCCGTTGCAGTAGATTCTAATGGAAGCATATATCCCCTCCCATTTGCTATTTGTGCCAATGAAAGTCAAGAGACTTGGATATGATTTTTGAACAACTTGAAGGAGCACGTTGTCAGATAGCGTGTATTTGTCTAAAATATGATCGGCATGGTGGGATTTTGTGTTCTATACAAACTTTGAATGCATGGAAGGAATCGTATGCCTACCACCATTACTATGTTAGGCACTTGAAGGCCAACTTCCAACAGGCTTCCAAGGATGAGAATGGAATTAATTAGGCAGGAAGACCCAGGAGCTTATCGTTGGTTGATGCAACATGAGCTTGATAAGTGGACTTTGCATAAGGATGGTGCCAGAAGATGGGGAATTTTGACTACAAACATGTTAGAGTCTTTCAGCGGGTTGTTTAAGTCTACTCGTAGATTTTCTATCATTGCCATGTGTGGATGTAACTCAAGCAGATGGAGGAGAGGTTTGTTTAAAGATCCCAAAGTGCATCGTCCTTGTTCGAAAGGGGTGTTTAATTTATGCCACAACCGATAAAACGATTTGAGAAATATAGGAAGCGAGCACAGTGGCATACATATTTACAATATTGCAATGAGTAAAATATTTTTGAAGTTTGAACTAGTTTGCATCAAAGTCGTGGTAATAATACCCACACCATCATTGAATCTAGAAGATTATGTTCGTGTAGGAAATGGTCTATTTATCACTGCCATGCTCACATGCCATGAAGTTCTTTCAATATGCGGGTTTTGCTGCGATGAGGTATGTTGATAAAGAATGGAGTGTTGCTGCATACGTAAACACCTATAGCGTCCACTTCATCTCATGACCCAAAACTATGGGCCGCAGCTGACACCAGATACCTTATTTAACTGAGTACCAAAATAGCAGATCTTTCTTATTGTACTTTTCTTGGCAAGTGGGCCAAACGGGGTATCATGGGCTAACCAGAATAAACATAGGAGAATACTCAATATAGGACCACCCAACTTGATATAAAAACTTCATACGAGCCTATAAGGCCAACATGATCATTTGTAAACTCAAAACATATACCGGCAAAGCCATACAAGCATCTGTTTATATGACATCTGTCTATCGAGACCTTCAGACATGAAATGCAGCATCCCTAGGCAAAAGGAACGTTCGTACGAATAATGTACCGAGTATGTAAGGCACATAAATAAGTTCATAAAAGACATGGATGAAATATAGAGTAAATGACTCAACCTGTAAGTCTGGATAACTCTGCAAATCATAAAATACTTTTATGACTGTCATGTCATGCATGGGTATATGTGTTCATAAAATTATCAAGCATCTGAGGGCATCCCATCATATCATCTCAGCCATTATGGGAAAAACCATCAACGTATACCAGCTGATCAGGTGGTGGTGCGTATATAACGCCGTAACCTTTACCCATATCCCATATATATATATATACACACATAATACCATCTGTTCATGGGTCAATGTACATGTATATGTGAGTGCAATGCATGAGAAGTGCATTAATAAAATCTTTCGGAATGTCATAAGACCATTAGGCCTTTGAATAATATCATGAAGTAAACCTTTTCAACTTACGTATTTTTTGAGACTCATGAACAATACAATAATATGACACATGGGGAATCAAGAATATAAGCATCTCTAGCATTTCTATGAATAGAGTCATTTATGGAAGTTGTACATTTGCTCGTTTCGTTTGCATCCTATCGATCATGCCAAAAGGAAAGGAGGGATAGCCTTAACATACCTGAGCCGATTTTTTTGATAATCCCTCTAACATACGCCGATTGCGATAAAACACGTAACGGCGGATCGAAGTAGGAAAAAATCCATATAATTCTTGAGAAAGTTAGCACCGTACTCCCTTAGAATTGCAAATTCTCACGTTGCTAAGCATTGTAAGGACTCATATGATGTCTTGTTGAGATTTTCCATTTTGTCTCAAGAATTAGTCCCTTTTGATCAACGTAGTGTTTTCCTAAATTTCTATGAACACGAAGTTGGAATTTTCCTAGCTATAGGGGTTGGATAAGTATGTGACGAATGAGAATAGGCACAATCCGTATGCTCTAAAATGATAGCCTTAGCAAGGCATCTTCTTTAATTGTCTTTATCAAAGTGGGTGATGACTTGCCACAATTCTCTTTAATTGTGCCACCTTGCTCCATAGTGTAGGAGTCACTCACTTGGACTTTAATCCACACCTAATTTGCTGCCACGTTGAGGAAATTGAACTTATCCAAAGATTTTAGTTAATCTCCCACTAAAATCTATAATTATCTAATTATCCAAATAATTAAGAATTATCTCAAATTACTTGAAATACTACTCACTTTTAACACAGTTTATAGATCTTAATACCACGGTCATGTGGTACCTTGTATGGTATTAGTCCATAAATACCGGGTATTATAACTCGGACCATATTTTATCCAAATTGTCAAACTTTGACGAAACTCATTTCTTCGATTTGCTTACCCTCTCACCTTCAAAAATTTACTTATCACTTGTTTGAAATAGCATAATATTTGTAACCTCAACATAATCTCATTCTCGAGCTTGCATCGATTAACTTACGATGAACTTTAACGTCTGAAAATGCGGGATGCAACATCTTATTTCCGAGCTTATATAAATTTACTTATGGCGTACTTCCACGTACGAAAACATTTGGTGTAACATTATTCATTCCTTTGGAACATTCGTCCTCAAATGTTGACTGATGCACTCATTGGTCTCATAACCGAATAGCTCTTACGAATGGTTTTAATACTGACCTTTGCATTTAGGCAACTGTTCTATGAATAAATCCAAAGACCATGGAATTCCTACCTTTAGGCCTCTTTCCCACACCACGACTTGTGGTCGGAATCCTTCCAATCTCGTAACTGTTGCTACCTTCTATCATGCAACATGTATGACTCTGACCTTATAAATGTGCCTATGCGACTCTTATCTCCCTTTTCCTCCAACATCTAGCCAATCTCTAGGCCTTACTTTGTTAACATATACAAAGCTTGACAAGATGTCCCTCTGGGCATCTATAGGTATACTGAAGTTCTTCACTTGGTACTTTGAACTTATGAATATTGCTATACCTTATTTCATAGATTCGTTTATCCATCCGTATGACTTTACTGCATCTAGGTTGGTCATAGTATACCATAAATTTTATTACAATTCGTCGTTACTGAGGTCTTCTACCAAACTCCAGGTTACTCTCTCGCTGCTTATCATGTATGTATAAATCTAAGTCCTTCAACGCTTCTTCATTACTGCTTATCTTAAGAATGATGGCCTATTCTCATCTCATACTTTGTAACTTTTATCCATCCATTATTGATTCACCTCAATATTGATCTACAATCTACGACTGATAACTTGAATCCTCTTACATAATCACTAGGGCTCACGTCTCATCGGGGAACATCTGAAATGATTAGTCTGATCTACCTGGGGCGATACCATGCTTTCATAACCGTATTTCATAGCATCCCAATGTGATTCATCTTTTGTAAGCATTTAATCCTGTAAAATTCATGAAATCCCTTTATTTTTCTTCCAATCATAACTCAATCGAAGGCCCAAATGTCATCCTTTATCTATTATGGTTACACCCCCATGCTACTACCAAGGCAACATTCTATCTCTTCTAAATGCTACTAGTCTTAGACTCCTTTGAGTTCATTCAGGCTATACTGGGCTTTCTATAACATAAAGAAACCACCATCTCTCTTGTTTTCATGGACTTTATCCCGAGGACTTATCCATTCTCGCCATCTTCTCACTTGCCTTTCCTTATCCTTACTCACGTCTTCCTAAAACCTTGTCGTATTACTATACTTTAGATTGCGATCTATACATAAACTTACTTGCACCATAGATTTCCTTATGTTATTCTGGAACATCAAGCGAGACATCACATCATCTCCAACTCTTGTTTATTCTCTTGACTAGATCTCTCGGTACCTAAAAATCATAGGCCCGAAGGCATGCTACTGACGACGCCGCTATCATTCCTAGATATTGCATCCCAATGCTTCTAGCTCTTTATCTGAAGTATAGATTATTCACAACCTTCTACACCTGAGTATCTCGTATGTTGTTCACCTTTACCTTACTCACCTTAAAATCTCGCATCACATCTTCTATCTTTTTCATGACCTTCCTTCCACATAGGTATGATTCACATCCACAACTTGAAGCTCTGTTATACTTGCACTTTTGGCGCATACACAATCTGGTGGGAGCTTCATACTAACTTCTTATGAGGCTGGTACTCTCTTAACTGGCATTCTCGTAGAGCTATTATAGAATATGGCTACTGTACTATCTTTTTTTTTACCTCAAATATTAATAGTGATTCTACAATGTTCTCAATCATGATGTCTATAACTTTCTAGGTCCAATAATCAGACTCGTAATTTACTTAGTTGATGTAACTCCTTAGTTTCCCCTTCTTTCTGATCGGCCTTTATGTAAGCTTAAGCTATCTCCGGATCTGTGGCTTCCGGAATTAGCTATTACTTTATCCCTTTATGGATGCTATGGAATATACATAATACAATCTGTTAGCAATTCAATCCTTCGTCTATTACTTGGGCTCAATATTAACTTATACCAGAGTCTTTTACGACTGTATGAATGTTAACATATATGCTGCATGGATAATACTCTGAAATCTTAGGTGCATTCATAAAGTAATTATCTCTAGATCATTGATCGAATAATTCCTTTTGTTCATTTTCAACTTTCTTTAATTGTAAGCAATTGCTTTTCATGGTCGTCCTGCCACTTGTTGCATGAATACTTGGCTTATCTTATTTCCCACACATATCGGATGTTTTGTGCAACTCATACGATCTCGAATATTACTTTTAATTTTAATTCCTGTACATTAGCCACGGTAGGTGCCACTTTCTGTTTTTCACGACTCCAGTTCGCCCTCGGTGAACTATCGTGACGGCACCTAGTCTCTACGACTAGGTAAGCCTAATAAATGCGAAAAAAGGAACAATTTGCGGAAAGAAAGTAATTAAAAACCGAGATAACAGAGATACACAATGTTTAAGGTGCCGTTTGGCATATAACAGTACAAGAAATCTCAATCTAACACTCCCAAAATCCGGAACCCCATGAATCACAAGCTAAAAGAATTACATAATAAGCTCTAACTGCAGAAATGTCTACCAATAGTACTGAGAATAGAAACGGACTCTTCGGTCTGCAAATGCAGCAAATATACCTCGGAGTCTCTACAAAGCGCCTCGCCTCAAGCATGATAAGACTGAGTGGAAGTACCTGGATCTGCACATGAAAAACATGCGCAGGAAGGGCATGAGTACACCACAGCGGTACTCGTAAGTGCCAAGCCTAACCTCGGTCGAGTAGTGACGAGGAAGGTCAGGGCCCTACTGAGGTTAAATGAAATACAAGATATAACAGTGTAGAATAAGACAGTATACTTAAGTGCAACTGTAAAAAGTAACACAGTATAGAAGAACAACAACAACTTTAACAGGAACAAGTAATCACGGAAATAAATACAACTCAACGCAGGATACCGTCCTGTAGTCCCTAAATATATATATCCAGTAGATCTCCCAGGTGCAATCTTGTAGTCCAACTCATAATGCGCGGGGATTTACCAGAATACCACATCCGTAGTCCCAAATGTAAATACTCAATACTGGGGGAATCTACCAGGTGCATTCCCATAGTTCCAATATAAAAGTGCAGGGGGATCTCCCTGAATACAATTCCGTAGTCCCAAAGTAAACATACAAGGGTATCTCCCGGGATACCGTCCCGTAGTCCCAAAGTAAATACACAGCAGTAACACAAAAGAATACTCACTTCGGTTTGAATTTCCATACTAAAATAAAACAGGTATTTCTAGCCTAGCATGCTGCACGTAATCCAAATAAGGCAA
Organism: Nicotiana attenuata; assembly: GCF_001879085.1. Classification (NCBI taxonomy): domain Eukaryota; kingdom Viridiplantae; phylum Streptophyta; class Magnoliopsida; order Solanales; family Solanaceae; genus Nicotiana; species Nicotiana attenuata. Next base: position 55,784,936 of record NC_031993.1, read on the forward strand.
TTTGAGCATGTAAGGCAATTAAGCAACTAAACATGCTTCCCTAAGCTAATAGCAGGCTTAAATTACACACGGTATGAATAGGAAACAGGAAGTCATATTTATAGTTACTTAAAGAAAATGGATTTTTAACAATTAGCACAAGTACGCACTCGTCACCTCATGTACATGGCATTTCAATTATCAACAAACCAAATCCTAAGGGGAGTTTCCCCCACACAAGGTTAGACAAGCCACTTAGCTCGAACCGGCTCAAAAGTCAACCCGAAACCACGTTCTTGCCACGAGTACTTGACTCCAAATGGCCCGAATCTATTCAATTCAATTGCATAATGTAAATAACACTTTAAGTAACTAATTCTTCAAATAAATTCTAAGCTAATACACGAAATAAGGTAAAATGACCAAAACGCCCTCCGGGCCCACGTCTCGGAATCGGGTAAAATTTACACTTTCAGAACTCATACTCTCACCAGTCAAACCATACAAAAATTATCCACATCCAATGTCAAATTCCCAATCAAAACTCGAAATATAGGTCTAAGAACTTTCTCCAAATTTTCCCCCCAATTTTCATCTCAAATCCGAAATTAAATGACAAAACTAAGGTTATATTATAGGAATAAAACTAGAAAGGGATTAGGAATCGTGACCCACTGATTTCCTCTTCAAAAATCTCCAAAAATCTCCAAAAATCACCCTCTCCCGAGCTCCAAATCAATTTCCTAACTTTTGAAACTAAACCCTCGAAATTCTTATTTTTCTGTCAAGTAAATTCGTACCTGAGGTCGAATACCCACTTCTGCGCTAATGTTTTTGCGGTTGAGGGAACCGCTTCTGCGATTTTTACTAAAATCTCCATCTCCGCACCTGTGACCCAGATTCCGCATATGCGGTCCCGCAAGTGCGGTAGCGCTTTAGCTTTTGCGATCTCTGCTGCCTTCGCTTGTGGCCGCATCTGCGGCTCCATGCTCGCTTCTGCGAGTCCGCACCTACGGCCCCCCTAGCCGCAGGTGCGGTTATGACAGCAATGGAAAAGCTTCAGCTGCCAAACCAAATTCCTAACTCTTTCGTTAACCATCCGAAATCATCCCGAGGACCCTGAGACCTCAACCAAAAGCACGAACAAGTCATATATCACTATCCAAACTTATACCAATTGTTAAAACACCTAAAGCAACATCGAAACATCGAATTAACCATGGATTCAAGCCTAAGAACTCTAAAAACTCTCAATTTACGCTTTCGATCAAAAAGTCTATCAAACCTCGTCCAAATGTCCTGAAATGTTTCACACACGTCACATTCAACACTACGGAGCTACTCCAACTTCCAAAATTCCATTCCGACTCATAGATCAAAATCTCACGATCGAACCGGAAACCTCAAAAATTCAACTTTCGGCATTTCAAGCCTAAATAAGCTACGAACCTCCAAAACACAATCCGAACACGCTACTAAACTCGAAATCACCCAACGGAGCTAACGGAACCAACGGAATTCCATTCCGAGGTCTTTACACTGTTCCGTCTACGGTCCAAATTCTCAAACTTAACTCACATTTAGGGGACTAAATGTCCCAAAACTCTCCCAAACTCCAAATAAACCCTTCCGGCAACTCACAACAGCAAAAACAAACATGGGGAATGCAATTAATAGGGGATAGGGGCATTAATTCTTAAAACGACCGGCCGGGTCGTTACATCCTCCCACACTTAAACATTCGTTCATCCTCGAACGAGCATAGAGACATACCTGAAGTATTGAAGAGATGAGAGTAACGACTGCGCATATCCTGCTCGGTCTCCCAAGTTGCCTCTTCGACCAGCTGACCCCGCAACAGAACCTTCACTGATGCAATGTTCTTTGACCTCAGCTTTCGAACCTGCCTGTCCAATATTGCCACTGGCTCCTCAACATAAGATAGATCCTTTTCCAACTGGACTGAACTGAAATCCAACACGTGCGACGGATCACCGTGATACCTTTGGAGCATCGAAACATGAAATACCGGATGAACTCCTTCCAAGCTGGGAGGTAAGGCAAGCTCATAAGCAACCTCCACAACATGCCTTAATATATCAAAAGGGCCAATAAACCTCGTACTCAACTTCTCTTTCTTCCCAAATCTCATAACGCCCTTCATAGGCGAAACCCGAAGCAGAACCCGCTCTCCAACCATATAGGATACATCACGAACCTTCCGATCCGCATAGCTCTTCTATTTGGACTGGGCTGTAGGAGTCTATCCTGAATCACCTTAATGTTCTCCAAAGCATCTTGAACCAGGTCTGTGCCCAATAATCTAGCCTCATCCGGCACAAACCAACCCACCAGGGATCTACACTACCTACCATATAAAGCCTCATACGGTGCCATCTGAATGTTGGACTGATAACTGTTATTGTAGTCAAACTCCGCAATGGTAAGAACTGATCCCAAGAACCTCCAAACTCAATCACACACGCACAGAGCCTATACTCAAGAATCTGAATAGTGCGCTCAGACTGCCTATCCGTCTGAGGGTGAAATGATGTGCTCAACTCCACCCGAGTACCTAACTCATGTTGTAAGACCTTCCAGAACCGCGATGTGAACTGAGTACCTCTATCTGAAATGATAGAAATTGGAATACCATGCAGACGAACAATCTCCAAGATATAAATCTCCGCCAACCGCTCTAAAGAATAGGTAGTACTCACATGAATGAAATGCACGGACTTCGTCAGCCGATCCACAATTACCCAAATGGCATCGAACTTCCTCAAAGTCCGCAGGAGCCAGACTATGAAATCCATGGTGATCCGCTCCCACTTCCACTCCGGAATCTCTATCTGCTGAGCAATCCACCCGGTCTCTGGTGCTCATACTTCACCTGCTGACAATTAAGGCACCGAGTTACAAACCCAACTATATCTTTCTTCATCCGCCTCCACCAATAGTGTTGTCTCAAATCCCGGTACATCTTCGCGGCACCCGGATGAATGGAATACCTTGAACTATGGGCCTCCTCTAGAATCAACTCTCGAAGTCCATCAACATTGGGTAGACAAACTCGACCCTGCATCCTCAATACCACGTCATCACCAATGGTCACATCTATGGCATCGCCATGTAAAACCTTGACCTTGGGGACAAGCAAATGAGGGTCATCAAACTGACGCTCCCGGATACGATCAAACAAGGAACACCGAGAGACCACGCAAGCTAGAACCTGACTAGGCTTCGAAAGATCCAACCTCACAAACTGGCTGGCTAAGGCCTGAACATCCATCGACATGGGCCTCTATGTTGCTGGTAAATAACATAAACTCCCCAAACTCTCTGCCTGGCGACTCAAAGCATCGGCCACTGCATTGGCCTTGCCCGGGTGATACAAGATAGTGATATCATAGTCCTTCAGCAGCTCTAGCCATCTCCTCTGATGCAAATTAAGGTCCTTCTGCTTGAACAGATGCTGCAAACTCCGGTGATCAGTATAAATCTTACAAGGCACACCGTACAAATAATGGCGCCAGATCTTCAAGGCGTGAACAATATCAACTAACTCGAGATCATGGACAGGATAATTCTTCTCATGTACCTTCAACTGTCTGGACGCGTAGGCAATCACCCTACCGTCCTGCATCAATACCGCTCCAAGGCCACCCTCGAGGCATCATAATAGACAGTATAAGACCTCGAACCGGTAGGCAATTTCAAAACTAGGGTTGTAGTCAGAGCTGTCTTGAGCTTTTGAAAGCTCTCCTCACACTCTTCCGTCCATTGAAACGGAGCACCCTTTTGGGTCAGTCTGCTCATAGGTGCCGCAATAGATGAAAACCCCGGAACAAATCGACGGTAATAACCCGCCAAGCCAAGAGAACTGCGAATCTCTGTAGCTGAGGATGGTTTGAGCCAACTCTGCACTGCTTCCACCTTCTTCGGATCCACCCTTATCCCTTCAAAGTGAATACCACATGACCCAAGAGTGCCACGGAATCCAACCAGAACTTACATTTTGAGAACTTAGCTTATAATTTCTTCTCCCTCAAAGTCTGGAGCACTGTCCTCAGGTGCTGCTTATGATCTTCTCGACTCCGGGAATATACCAGAATGTCATCAATAAAAATAATAATGAATGAGTCAAGATATGGCCGGAATACACTGTGCATCAAATGCATGAAGGTTGCTAGGGAATTGGTCAGCCCAAATGACATAACATGGAACTCGTAATGACCATACCGAGTCTTGAAGGCAGTCTTCCGGATATCGGGCTCCCGAATCTTCAACTGATGATAGCTTAACGCAAGTCAATCTTAGAAAACACACAAGCACCCCTGTAACTGATAAAATAGGTCATTAATATGAGGCAAAGGATAACGGTTCTTCACTGTAACCTTGTTCAACTGGTGATAATCAATAGACATACGCATAGAACCATCCTTCTTCTTCACAAATAAGACAGGAGCACCCCAAGGTGATACACTGGGTCGAATAAAACCCTTATCAAGCAATTCCTGTAACTTCTCCTTCAACTCCTTCAATTCAGGAGGAGCCATACGGTATGGAGTAATAGAAATGGGCTGAGTGCCCGGCAATAGATCAATGCCAAAATCAATATCTCTATCGGGCGTCATGCCCGGAAGGTCAGCTGGAAACACGTTAGAGAAATCTCGTACTACTAGAACTGAATCAACTGTAGGGGTATCAATACTGATATCTCTCACATAAGCTAGATACGTGTCACACCCCTTCTCAACCCTACGCCAAGCCTTAAGGAATGAAATAACTCTACTGTAAGTATGAACTAAACTACCCCTCCACTATACTCGCGGTACACCTGGCATAGCCAGCGTCACAGTTTTTGCGTGACAATCAAGAATAGCATAATGGGGCGACAACCAGTCCATGCCCAGAATAACATCAAAGTCTACCATGCTTAGCATTAACAAATTGGCTTTGGTCTCAAAACGACTAAGAGCAATCAAACACGATCGATAAACGCGATCCACAATCAGAGAATCTCCAACAGGAGTAGAAACATAAACAGGAGAAATCAAAGAATCCCGAGATACTCCCAAATACGGGACAAAATATGAGGACACATAAGAATAAGTGGAGCCTGGATTGAATAGAACCGATGCGTCTTTATGAAAGACCAGGATAGTACCTGTGATGACAGAATCGGAGGCGACAGCCTCAGTACGAGCGAGAAGTGCATAGTGTCTAGCTTGGCCTCCCCCTCGAGGGCGAACTCTACCTCCCCGACATCCACCTCTAGTTGGCTGGGTAGGTGGGGTAGAACCTGGTGCTGTGATCATAGCATGTGAACTCTACGAGGCATGCTGCGGCTTAGAAGTTTGTGGAGGTGCACCCCTCCTAAGTCTGGGGCAATCCCTCACCATATGGCGTGTGTTACCACACTCAAAACAAGCTTTGGGAGGACGTGGCGGCTGTGGCTGGCTCGGGCCAGGTCTGCTGGACTGACCATTGGAAGCACCCCGTGCAGGAGGCGTACTAGATACTGGTGGCGCATAATAAGGCTCCTGAGCTCTGGGAGGAGCTGGAATACCACTGGCTGCTGGAAGAGCTGAATGAATAGGGCGACTCATATAACCCCTACCATGACGACCTGCAGTTGGGCACGAACACCCGAATAATGGCCCGACTCTCGAGACCTCTTGGCCTCCCTCTCCTATTTATGCCTAGCATGCATACCCTCAATCCTCCTAGCAATGCTCACCACCTGCTGATAAGAATTATCCATCTCCAACTCACGAGCCATGCTAGATCTGATGCTGGGAATGATCCCCTCAATAAACCGGCAGACCTTCTCGCGAACAATAGAAACCAAAGCTGGTGCATGTCTAGCCAAGTCGGTGAAACGGACAACATACTCCGAGACAGTCATAGTACCCTAGCACAAACGCTCAAACTCTGCGTGCCAAGCGTCCCTAAGACTCTAGGGAACATACTCTCTCGTGAACATATCTGAAAACTGAGCCCAAGTAAGGAAAGCTGCCTCATCCAGACTGTCTAACTCATAAGCACGCCACCACTGATAGGCGGCTCCTCGAAGCTGGAAGGTAGTGAAGGAAACCTCACTCGATCCTGATATACCCATGGTACGGAGGATACGGTAGCACTCCTCAAGAAATCCAAGAGCATCATCTAAGGCTAGCCCGCTGAATGTAGGAGGCTGATACTTCTTGAACCTCTCAAGCCTCTTTTGTTCCTCCTCTAAAGCTACTGTCGTCTCCTCAGGTAGAGCTGGGGCTACCCTGCGCAGGGATAATCTCTGGGACCCGATCAACATGCACTCCTTGCTCATGAGTGCGGGCGGCGAGAGTTTGTGCTCCTCCCCCAGCCTGGGATGTAGCTGCAGCAAGGGGAAGCAAGCCTGAGCTAGAGTAGTGTACATAGTCATAAACTGTGCTAGAGTCTCTTGGAGTGCTAGAGTAGTAGTAGCAGACGTATCGGGTGTCTGGACTCCGGCTGGAACTGCTGGTAGCACCTTGGTGGCAGCTCGCAAGGGTGCTCTAGTTGCACCACGAGCGCGTCCTCGGCCTCTACCCCGACCCTGGCCTCTGATGGCTCAAGTAGGGGGTGCGGTGCCTGATCATCTCGAGTAGCACGTGTCCTCACCATCTGTGAGACAATAGAAGACATAAGTTTAGAATTGTGATATCAAAAATCTTGCACGACTAGGAAATCAAATGAAGTGGAATTTTCCTAACAGTTACATAGCCTCTCGTAGATAAATACAGACGTCTCCGTACAGATCAGTGAGGCTCTAAATAACTGGCGTATGATTCATGAATCCTATGAACCTAGTGCTCTGATACTAACTTGTCACGACCCCAGTTCCCCCTCCGTGAACTATCATGACGACACCTAGTCTCTACGACTAGGTAATCCTAACAAATACGGAAAAAGGAACAATTTGCGGAAAGAAAGTAATTAAAAACCCGAGATTACAGAGATAAATAGTATTTAAGGTGCCGTCTGGCATATAACAGTACAAGAAATCTCAATCTAACACTCCCGAAATCCTGAACCCCATGAATCACAAGCTAAAAGAATTACATAATAAGCTCTAACTCCAGAATTGTCTACCAACGAGGGAAATACAGAAAGGGATATACAAGTACTAAGAATAGAAAGGGACTCTTCTGTCACGCCCCAAAATCGTGGAACGTGACCGGCGCTCAACCGAGTAAACCCGACTGAGCAAGACTGCTAGATTTCATGCTACCCAAACTAGTTCATGAATAACGAGGGAATGTTATCCTTTTTAATCAAACACTAAACAATCTTCCATTAGCAACATTCATTTCATTTTCGTTAATGACTTTATTCATAGTTTTCAAGATATTACAAGTTTACAAGTTTAATGAAAAACATGCTTGTCGAATACTAACATTTCCAGTCTTGAAGCCCAACATCAACCACCACCCACAAACAGTCTACGGAGCCTCTAAGTATAATAGAAAAGAAATAGGAAAATGCCGGCAACAAGGCTCCATCTATACCTCAAAACATGATGAGAAATGAACAAAAGATACATGACATGACCCCGGGATAGAGTGGGGCTCACCAAGTCTGCTGAGAAGAGAATACTAATCACTGGCCGATGCCACTCGCTGTGGAATAACCTGTATCATAAAATGATACAGCGCCCCCGGCAAAAGGGACGTTAGTGGTGTTGAATAGCACTAGTATGTAAGGCTAAAAGTCCTCTTTTAGAATAGAATAACCATACAAGCAAAGAAACCACAAAACAGTAAGTCAAATCAACATTATACTAGCAACCAATTTTAAACATGTAAGTCTTCTACTTTAAAAAAAATAATATATATAATTTTTGGTTGGGAGATCACTACCACCGATATGAGTTATACCACCGTCTTTGTTAGCACGGTGTCCGATCACGACCCGATCGGCTAAGTCGTCCCTTTAGAGACATGTACCACAACAACAAATTTCCAGGTTTTTGTTTTTGATTCCCAGCACAATACCACCATGTGTGCGGCATGGCGTCCGATCACGGCCTGATCTGCTAATCTTCCTTCCCATATATGTCGTGTGGGTTGGCGTTACCAATTTACAAATGTTACCAAATTCATCCCAATTAAGGGGAACAACCACGATCCACCCCTACACCAGCACGTGTAGTTTCAGGTGTGAGCCTTATGACCCACCCTTCCTCGGTTTTGCTAATGATACTCCCAAAAAAAAATTAATTTGATTTGAGATTTGCACACAATTGTAGTATAAATACAAGTATACAAGTATGTCATAGACACAACCATGCTTACCTCAATACCTCTCACATTTTGTGGTTTTTATAAATGTCCTCAATCTCCCTCGATAACAGTATTTCATTGGCCCTTTAGGCCTTTCACAAGGTTCATCTTTTTCATGGCACGGAGGCTGCATTTGGTTTTTTCCACATTTTCATCCCTTTATTTCCAAGGATCACCAACCAATATCAATGTATCAAATATTCCGGGAATCATATATCTTTGAATTCAATAGAAATAGAATCATCAGACATAAGGGATTCTTCTCAAAGAGGAACATACCAACCAACAATTGAAATACACATTGAAGCTATAATCAAGCAATCACCTCAATTATCCTTGAATTACCCCTTTTTCCATCACGACAAATGAACAATTTCAACATCGGAATGCGTAAGGACTAGCATTATATTGAATGTATCTATAAGGCAAAGCATTATCTAAAACAACCACTTATGGGCATAGTTCACGTAGAAGGCCTTTAGGCCATTCTACTTTTGTAAGTTAGTACATAAGAGTTGAGACTTATTTCAAAATTGTTTCACATTTCCTTATTCGATTCACTTCGAAACATCGTTACAGTTTATCAAAAAATAGGCATATTCAATCAAGGCATTTAGTACACATAAGAGCAACTAGAAGCATTTAACAGATCGAATTCTTCTTACCCAATTAGTATACTATCCTTCATTTAAAATATGACTCAAGGCTATACCATTTTGGTTGACAAACCACACTTAAACTTACAAAACATATGGAATTCACTTCCGAGAGAGAAAGTTTAGCCTACATACCTCGATTGAGCTTTCCTTAAGTCCTACTATACTCCGAGACTCTTAGAAACGTCAATCTCTCGGGAACATGACAAATTGAACCACAAATTAGAGAGGTGATCATAGTTCTAGCTCACTTGAGCATATTCTCAAACACTAAGTGTGCATTATGCTTTTTTTTAAAACCATTTTGTGAAAGATCCTACCATCCCTCATCCCATTTTGTAAAACCAGCCGATTCGTTACACTTTTGAAGTGCATACAATTTTATAATGAGACTGTTGTTACACGACAATTTCCTCTTTAGGTCACTGTGCTTAGGTTGAAGTTTCCTTCCTTATTTTTTCAATTAGTCTTTCACTGTAGTAACTAGGGAGGACCCTCTGACTCTTGTAAAGTTGTGAGCTTATTACATCGTACACTCGACAGAATTTTTGATGTCCTTCCTCAACCATAATTTTCCGTAGTTACTTATCTCCACGCCCTTGTGCTTGTAGGGTTGCTTCTAAACTAATATTTTGACTGTCTTCCCAGTGGCATTCTCTTTTATTTCCGTAATACTCATATAGTACCTTTATCTACCCGAACTCCTATCTGAATATTTCTAAAAGATTACAATGTCATAACTGCGAGACTGAATTCCCTATGTTGGGGTTCACTACATTTATCTTACATGATCTGTTGATTTATCTGTAACCTCTTGTCTAGCCATAACTAGACGTTTCCTGAATTAACTACTAACTGCCCGGTTGGCCATTCTCATATCTATTTCCGCGTAATCTTTCTTGGGTTATTTCCTTTGTCTTAACTTACGTCTCGCACTGGCTCCTTACTTATCAATGACATCTCGGGCAGGAGCCCTTAATTCCTCTCCTTGACGTCGTGTTTCCATAATGTTCTGGAATCGTAGCATATCTATTGGATTTGAATAAGTGCAATCTCATCCCTTTCTCATTTTTTATTGCATTCTTCCTTTACCATTCCATATTTACTAGAATCACTGAATTTTGACTTAATGCCACATCACTCCATATTCCCCCCCTTTAGGAGAGTACTAAGATTTAGCGCTACGACGATCTACCTATAGATGTTTTACCTCTTCATCTTTGGCGTCTTTTCACCTCAACGGTGGCCCTTACTTGCCTTGTGATAATCCTTCTGTACCAAGGAAAACAAAATTCCTTACTCACGAGGGTGACACTTAGTGTAAATGGCACATAAAGCCCCTTAAGCTTAACTTTGCTCGCATTGCTTGCTTTAGGGAAGCATATTCCTGAACGACCATTCTTTGAATTTCTCATGAATCTTTTTCTGTTGTCCATATAGACAATCTGAAATTCTCATGATGCCAACTATTATCAAATTACTCAGTTCCTAATTCATGTTTAGTTTATCTTGCATCAGTCCATACTGATTTCTATTATTCTGGGGTCTAGCTTTACTTCTATTATTCACGTTAGAGTCACGAACTTATTTCTCAAAATGAGGATATGACTTTATGGCCTATACTCTTTTGTTGTCTCAAGGCCTACAAACTCTTGTCTTTTATTTCACTTGACTATAGACTATGTATACTATCATCTTTTTGATCTACCGTTGTCATCCATGTATCATATCTTACTCATAATGCTTTATTAACTCTCTTCTTATTTCCTGCGAACATTTATGTCTATCACTTTATTATGAAAACTCGAACAAGACATTCTTTTGCTTTTAGCGCCCCTACTCCATCCATTGGTTCTTCGGGTTACCTAACATTCTTTCTCTACTAGGGACGAGAACCACACTAAGGTATTTTTTAACCCCTCAAGGCTTCCACTTCCTATATTTGTAGTACTCATATCCAGTTATACTATTTTAGAGTGCACCATCTAGGTGTCTGGCAAGGAGATCTATTAGCCCATTTGCAATATCCTTCGAAAATGTCAACTAACGCAAACAATCCATCCATGATTTTGAGTCACTCTAACCCAAGCCGGATCCTAATGTCTGTCCTTCTCTTATACTACTTTTGTTAGCCCCCATAGGGCATAAATGAGATGGGTGTGGCCAATTATACATACCTCTACTACTATTGAAGATAATTCAAAATGCTTATATTTCCCTTCCTGAGTGGTAAGTAGTGATAATCTTCACTAGCTCAGTAGCTCGTACCCTTCTTCATCTTTCTTCTTTTACTTGTTGAAACTTGTATTTATCTTCTGATTCTCTCGTTTCTTTCTACCATATGGGAGGATAGATATTCATGCCTTCAGGCTCCTTTTCTAGAAGCTCACACGTCTTAATATATACACGATCTGCTGGAGACATTACATTTACTCATCCTAAGCATGATGAAAAATCGAGTTCCTCTAACTAAACTCTTCCACAGCCGCATTAAATCTTTTACCAACCATATTTTTAGATGTAGGCATCGTATCTAAGAGTTTAGGATATTGAGTTCTTACAACTGAGCTCTACCACACGATCTAGAGTAAAAAGAAAGAGTGATAGTCCTAAATGCCCTGTAGCCTCCTGCTTATAAGCGCGGTGTACGACACACCCATAAACATGACACTACAAGACGCAACTTGTAGACTCTTTAGGACAGAACTGCTCTGATACCACTTCTCAAGACCGAAACCTATGGGCCGCAGCGGGCACCAGGTACCTTACTTAACCAAGTACCAACATAACATATCTTTCTTATTGTACTTTCATTGGCAAATGGGCCAATCGGGCCATCATGGGCTGACCAGAATAAACATAGGGTAATACTCAATATAGGACAATCCAACCTTATATAAAAACTTATACATGTGATATACGGAGCTATAAGGCCAACATGATCATTCGTAAACTCAAAACATAGGCCGGCAAGGCCATACAAGCATCCATTTAGATGACATCTGTCTACAAGCCTTTAAGAGTAAATACTTATCAAAAAGGTTGGAATAGGGCCACGTCATACAAAACAATTAGCGTCTAAATCATACTGACCAACACAAGCAACTCCGGAGCAAATGGAGCGCACCAACATCTTCCGCTGAGCTGATAGCCTAATTGGAGGACTCTCGACCTGTCTATCGAGACTAGCAGGCATGAACGCAGTGTCCCCAGGCAAAAGGGACGTCAGTACGAATAATTTATCGAGTATGTAAGGCACATAAATAAGTACATAAAAGACATGGAAGAAATATAGAGTAAATGACTCAACGTGTAAGTCTGGATAACTCTGTAAGTCATAAAATACTTATAGTGTCATGCATGCGTGTGAATGTTATGTCGTGCATAGATACATGTGTTCAGAACATCATCAAGCCTCTGAGGGCATCCCATCATATCATCTCGGCCACTGAGGGCAAAATCATCAACGTATACCAGCTGATCAGGTGGTGGTACGTATTTAACAATGTAACCTTTTCCTATATCCCATATCATATATATACATATAACGCGTATATAAAGCCATCTAGTCATAGGTCAATGTACATGTATATGTGAGTGCAATACATGAGAAGTACGTCAATAAAATCTTTCGGAATGTCATAAGACCATTATGCCTTTGAATAATATCATGAAGTAAACTTTTTTAACTTACGTATTTTCTGAGACCCACGAATAGATGATATAATAATATGACACATGGGAAATCTAGAATATAAGTATATCTAGCATTTCAATTAATAAAGTCATTTATGGAAGTTGTACATTTGCTCGTTTCATTTACATCGTATGGATCATGCCAAAAGGAAAGAAGGGATAGACTTAACATACCTAAGCCGATACTCTTCGACAATCTCTCTAACATACACCAATTGCAATAAAACACGTAACGGCGGATCGAAGTAGGGAAAATCCGTATAATATTCTTGAGAAAGATTGCACCGCACTCCCTTAGAATTGCTAATTCTTATGTTGCTAAGCATTGTAAGAATTCATATGAAGTCTTGTTGAGATTTTCCATTTGTTTTCTCTAGAATTAGTCCCTTATGATCAACGTAGTGTTTTCTTAAATTTCGATGAACATGAAGTTGGAATTTTCCTTGCTATAGGGGTTGGATAAGTATGTGATGAATGAGAATAGGCACAATCTATATGCTCTAAAATGATAGCCTTAGCAAGACATCTTCTTTAATTATCTTTATCAAAGTGTCTGATGACTTGCCACAATTCTCTTTAATCGTGCCACCTTGCTGCATAGTGTAGGAGTCACTCACTTGGACTTTAATCCACACCTAATTTGCTTCCACGTTGGGGACATTGAACTTATCCAAAGATTTTGGTTTATCTTCCACTAAAATCTATAATTACCCAATTATCCCCATAATTAGAAATTATCTCAAACTACTTAAAATGCTACTCACTTTTAACACAGTTTATACATTTTAATACCACGGTCATGTCGTAGCTTCTATGGTATTAGTCCGTAAAGATCGGGTACTATAGCTTGGACCGTATTTTATCCCAATTGTCAAACTTCGACGAAACTCATTGTCTTCGATTCGCTTACCCTCTCACCTTCACGAATTTACTTATCACTTGTTTGAAATAGCAAAATATTTGTAACCTCAACATAATCTCATTCCCGAGCTTGCGCCGATTAAGTTACGACAAAACTTTAACATCCGAAAATGCAGGATGTAACATCCCATTTTCGAGCTTATATCAATTTACATATGGAGTACTTCCAGGTACGAAAACATGGGATATAACATTTCAACCCACTGGGTGCTGAGCATTATAGCCACCGGAACCATTTAAAATGGTGTGTAACAAGGATTATGTGTGACGTTGGCAAGTGCAAAAAAAAACACGCATACGGAACCAAATGGATGTTGGTGATACCGTTTATGCGCGTAAATGTGGTACATGTTCCCAAACAGGACATGATCGCCGTAAATGTCCTTCAGTCAGTTTGTGAAGTGGTGGTAATTCAGCTCTCGGCGGCAGTTCATCCAATGTGCCCAATTTTCAAGGATAAACTTAGTGAGTTATTGCAGTATATTTTGTTCTACTAAATGGCGTAATGGTGTTGCTTGCAATATTTATGAAATAAAATTAAGTTTCCAATAGTCTTAAATCTAATTGACAATTAGCATTGAAGATTCAATACAATAATTCAATATAACTTCAAGAAATAAGTAACGATTTTCATTCGCCGTTATCGTCACTATCTGGAACTATTTCATTATCATTGTCTTCATCTTTTTCGCAACATCTTGTATGTATCCGTCCGGAACGAGGGCATCATAATCTAGGCCCCAGGTGACACACATTTCTCGTATTTTATCGCTATTATCAATAAGACCACTTGTTTCATTTTTACAACAGTATGGGACTCTTACGTCCAACATCTGCGATAGAAACTTTGGTAGACCCTCCCACTCGACAACTGTTGGAAATATAGGATAATCAATGTCTTTATGCAATTTTTCATTCTCTAATAAATCCCAATACTGATCCTCTGTTCCTTGCAAGTAGTTACGGCTAGTGCCATTTCCATCTCCAAAATCTCCTTCATCAAATGTCGAATCACTTCTAGTTCATCTTTATGTGTGTTTGTTTTGGAATGTTGCAGACAGTGCTTGTGGTACAATTAGCCCCTGCCAATGTCATAGTACTTCATAATCACACTTTTTTGAGTAAAGGGGAACCCATTGTAGTCCCCCCCCCCCCCC